>NC_064638.1:1039924072-1040228311 GCF_023864345.2 Schistocerca serialis cubense | reverse complement strand
ACCAATTATACATCGACATGAGTGCATAAATATATATATACAAACAGTAAAGCAATTACAATATATAAAGAGACAGAAATGTCATATCTTGAGGTAACAAAACAAGGAAAAAAATAATAGTACAATAGATGGAAATAGGAGGATATGCATTTCCGGCGTTACACGTGCCCCACATTGTCTGAGGATGTTCGTGTAACGTTAACAGACTCAGAAAATGTCCCAAAAAAAGAAACAGCGGAAATGCATATGCTCAAAACATCAACAAAATTTAGCATTCTTCTAATTAACCATAAACCAATTTTTAGACAATAATAATTGAGTGGAGACACTCCTAATCTTATTCCACTCTGTCATCTTGCACAAAATAAAACAGGTTGACAACATATTAAAATTCATAGAAGATATAGAAAATGGTTTAGCTATTCCAAAATCGTCAAGTTCCTAACAGTATCAAGAAATGGAATACTATTTACAAAATTAATCAGAGTACATGGTCATAAAAACAGGTAGATCAAAATCGCAAATTAATAATTAATTACATAGAATACACATTTTTACATAACCCTTTCATAATTAATATTCTCGTCATGGGAGTCCATTAAACGCTAAACAAGAAAATAACACACATCAGATCGAAAAAAACATAAATATTGACAGTAGAATTCTTTCAGCTGTCCAGGAAGAAAAACAATTCCGCCTTCCGTACTCGCAAGTACAAAGAATGCCGACAGCGGCCCAAGAGCCAACAGCGGCACAAGAGCCGACAGCGGCTCGCCTCGCCAGTATTGTTGCGCCCGCGTGTGCGGCACGCTTGATCTCACTCGCCCTTGTGACGGCGTTTCCAGAACGTCCGTTTCACTGAATTCTTTAGGAAAAACTCACTCCCGAGTAATCTCAAGGAGTCCCTTAATACTATCACAGTGGATAACTCAACACTGTCCATCATCACACGCATGTACTAGCCTGAAACTTAAAACAGCGTCTAAGTACATCGGCAATGACTAGTAAAACACATATTCATGAAATCTTACAGCTAGTTACAAAATCATATTTACGTTGCTTAATCTACTGTGACTCAGCTGAAAACTTAAATTAGCAACTTGGATTTTTCAATTGGTAAATAATCACTCTCTCTTAAATCATTTAGTCAAAATTAATTACTTATTAATTACAACTTCTTTAATGTCCTCTTGGTCAGTCAAAATCATGGCAATCTAGCAAACCTTAAATCTTACACTCTATATTTACATATTGTACAAATTACCCATTGTGTGGTATTAATCGATCCTAGGTTGGTACAATTTCAAATCTATTATATTTCGTATACCTAACAGCTTTCCAGAGCTTGGATACTTTAAGCAATAAGCATTTGTGTGAGGTATACCAATGACTTTATATGGTCCATTATAAACAAACTTAAATTTAGAGATTTCATTGTCTATCTCTCTCGATTTCTCATGAGCTTTTACAAGTACTAAGTCTCCGATCGCAAACTTAGCAAAACGCGCTTTAGCGTCATGACGACGTATGCGAGCATCGGCTTTAAGCTTCATTACTTCTCGCAAACGATCTTTTTTCACACCAATACTAATGTCAATCCGTGGAGGGAATTTGATTATCTCTTCCACTAAACTTTTACTTCTGTCATCCAACAGGATTTCCTCTGGAGAAAATCCCGTCGATTCATGTCTCAAGGTGTTCATAATTCTCTCAAATACTGCTACATATTTGCCCCATGCCCTATGGTTGTGATGGCAATAGGTACGGCACAGTCGGCCTAGCTCGCGCATATACCTCTCAGCGGGATTCCCAGCCGGACAATAAGCTGAAATATGGATCACCTCGACCCCATTACTTTCCAAGCCTTCATTCCACAACTTAGAAGTAAATTGTGCCCCATTGTCTGATAGAATCGCCTTGGGCTTACCAATATGAACAAAATAATCGTTCACAAGCTTGCTATAGACTGCTTTGGCTGTAGCTTTCCTAATCGGGTATAGTTTGATGAACTTGGAAAAAGCTTCTAGCACTACTAAAATGTAAGCAAAGTTTCCTGATGACTTGGGCAAAGGTCCGTACAAGTCCACGCACAGTAACTCAAAGGTGTCGTTAGGCCTTATACTTTGCATAGGACCACGACTCGTACAGTTGGTAACCTTCACCTTCTGACATAAATCGCAAGTTTTCACTCTGTCAGTAACTCGTTTTAACATGTTGTTGAAATGCACTACTTCACTCAGCTTTTCCGTACATTTCTTTGGTCCACAGTGACCATACGCCAAATGGTAGTAGTCT
The DNA here is from genome assembly GCF_023864345.2 of Schistocerca serialis cubense. Taxonomy (NCBI): domain Eukaryota; kingdom Metazoa; phylum Arthropoda; class Insecta; order Orthoptera; family Acrididae; genus Schistocerca; species Schistocerca serialis. The sequence goes on along the minus strand of NC_064638.1, from coordinate 1,040,226,016 downwards.
ATTATTTCCGTGACGTATTTGCTGGGCCAGCATACCCGCCAAATATTACTATCTTCACCCTTACGTATGTACAAGATATGATCGTATATCTTGTAATACTTCCTTAATTTCTCTCCTTCTGGACTCTTTTCATCATATCGGGTTTTCACCATATTTAAACAACCATCCTCGTTCTGATGACGACGTAGATTCTTACAAATGTTCATTATTAATTTACGTCCCTCAACTTCTTTAAAATAGTACAATTTGACCACTCCATCTGCCTCATCTTTCAATAGACCTTGATTAGACTCGGGCAACCGCGACAGCGCATCCGCTACGCAATTGTCGGTCCCTTTTACGTAACAGTTGTCATAGTTAAATTGCTGTAAATACAGCGACCACCTAGTCAGTCTTTCGTGAAGTAGTTTACAATCCTTCAGATAAGTGAGCGCCTTATGGTCCGTATGAATAATCACCTTACGGTCCCATAGGTAACCCTTGAACTTCTTGAATCCCCACACGATAGCGAGACACTCTTTCTCAGAAATCGTGTAGTTTCGCTCACTTTTTGATAAAGTTCGACTCGCGAACGCTATCGTCCGGTGTTCCTTATCCTCTCCTTTACCAACTTCTTGGAACACTTCTACCCCCACCCCGTAATTCGACGAATCCGTTCCCAGATGGAAGGGTAGCGATAAATCAGGATGAAATAGTATGTTAGATCTTAACAACTCGTCTTTTAATCTCTCGAAAGCGGTCTGACACCCGTCAGTCCACACAAACGGAACATTTTTGCGTAAGAGGTTATTCAAATTTTCATCATTAAACACTTGTCCTTTTACAAATTTACGGTAAAATCCTGTGAGCCCTAGAAAACTTTTTAACTGTTTCCTAGACTTGGGTGGAGGACAATTCTTTATTGCCTCTAGTTTCTCTGGGTCTTTCGTAATACCAGCAGTGGTAATTACATGCCCTAAAAATTTCAGTTCCTGCTTCACAAATTCGCATTTCTTTAGCTTTAGAGTCATTCCGCCACGGCGCAATGCTCTAAAAACTTCATCTAACAGGTCACAATGGTCATGCCAAGTGGCATTGGCCAACAATAGGTCGTCAACATATACAGTTAATCTTGAACTCAAAGCCGGTCCTAGCACTTTATCTAGGGCCCTGATGAATACGGACACAGATATATTAAGTCCAAACGGCAGTACTCTATACTGATAACACCTGCCCGCAAACAAGAAGGCGGTGTATGGCCTAGATTCTTCTTCGAGTTCTATTTGCCAGTAACTAGCTGTCAGATCGAGGCTAGTCATGAACTTAACTTCATGAAAACGTTGCAAAATCTCTTCCATACTCTCTGGTCTGTCTGTTTCACGTTGAACGACCCTATTCAACGTGCGTGCGTCAATCACAATACGCACACTACCATCCCGTTTTGCTACAATGACCAAACCGTTATTGTATGGACTTGTACTTCTTTCAATCACTCCCCATTCGATCATCTTATCTATCTCCCGTTGCACTGCTTCCTTTTTGGACAGCGGTATAGCATACGGTCTCACGAAGAATGGTTCGTGCGGAATTACATGCAACTTGCATTTATATCCTTCCACAAGACCCGGTTTGTCTGAAAACACACTCTTATTCCTCATTATTACTTCATACAGGCCTCGTCTTTGTTCGTGTGTTACGTTTGACACACCGTCTACAATACTTTCCAATTCACTTTCTACACTATTGTCAATGCCGAGATTCCTCACATTACAGTAGTTCAAATTCATACCTACGTCAATACCATTCGGCCAGTTAACAATGTGTATAGGCTGGTATTGCCTATGCACACCGTCTCCTGCCTCGTCAAAACTAACTACTATTGTTTTATCTTGGGACGTACATGTCAACGTTTTGCTTTCGCAGTTAATCACTGCACGGTACTTTAACAGCCAATCTAACCCGATAATTACTTCCGTAGTTAAGTCTGGCACGACGACAAACTCTTGTTCAAATCGTGCCCCACATATCTCGAAGTTGACAAAAATCTGTTTTGTGACCGGTTTACTGGCCTTCCCAGTAGCACCGATAATTTTCACTCCTGTTACTGGCATAACTACGATGCCAGGCCTGTCTTTCAGTAACTCAAATATTTTCCCAGATACAGCACTCAATTCTGCACCGGTGTCAATCAACACGTTTAGTTGTAGGTCGTGCATATTAACAGACACTACTATCTGTCTACACTTGTCCTCGATTGTTTCTTTATTTTCCCACAGTAAATCCTCGTCTATATCCAGGTCATTCCAGAAAAAACCATCCGGCTTTGATCCTAAATCCGGCTTATCTGGCGGCTTTTTCAGCCTCTGTTCACATACAGTTTTAATTTCAACACGTTTGTCCTGAGGCTTAGTCTCTAGCTTCGCCTCCAATACCGAAACCTTTTCCTGTAACTCGTCAACTAGTGAGTGTTGCTTTGCTATCAATTCACTAATTGTCACCTTCGTTGATTCCTCTTTAATCAGATTGATCTCATCTGCCAATCTACCTGGAGGAATGTGCCCAGCCGCATCTGAAATTACTTCCTCTGGATCTGCGCAACCCACACTGCTACCGTCTGACCGCATAACGTCAGCTCTAACCTCATACACGCTGAAATCTATGTGCTTTTCTACCAATTGTGTCCGGCTATCACTAAAATTTTCGTAATCTTTCCCCTTAATACTCTCGCAATGTTTAAACTGGAGGTTTGCGTCGGATGGGTCGGCTACTTCTACCACTATAACTTTCGGTAAAGTCTGCCGGTTAGGGCCAGAACTTTCCGTTACTCCTTCAACATCTAACTCCTGCGGGACGAAACACGACGAATCTTGCTCGTGCTGCCCATTAACATCAACTATTTCTGGTAAAGTCTGCCGGTTAGGGCCAGAACTTTCAATCACTTCACAAATACTATCTTCCTGTGGGACGAGACGCGGCAAATACTGCACGCGCTCCCCATAAACACTTCTCCCATACAGACCCCTATAATCTCTTAGTTCGTCGTATAAGCGACCGAACTGCCTTAACCAGACCTCATCCCTCTCTGCATCCCCTCGCTCGATGACGGACGTTTTATCCGACATCTGATCTTCTCTCAACAATTGCGAATCATTCTTAAACTCAATCTCCAGTTCCGCTGTGGGTATTACAGCTGGCACCTTATAATCGATTTCCGGAACACTACTTAAATTGTTCTCACTGACAGTGAATGTACCTTCTACTGCCGTGTATACAGCTGATCTACTACTTGTGGGCGCACTCCTTTCTCTTAACACTGGCACACTCTCCCGCCGTTGATTATTCCACACGGAATTTTCATAACGACGACACCTGGGTTTTCTCCTGTTATTGGGCCGCCAAAATTTCTCCACGCCTGGTCGGCCCCTCACCGGCGCGGCTAATGGTTTCCCTGTCTCGTCCCAGCAGATACGCTCCCCGGATGCTGCTGAGGCGGCTGATCACACCCTCTGGCGTTATTACTATTCTGTGAAGCCCGTATCACGTTAGTATGATACTGGTTTCCGTCATTCCTGTTATTATTTGCATTGTACCGATTGTTATTACGGTCCGAACCATTATTGTTATCGCTGCCATGGTTGCGGTATGCATTATTCCCGTGGTTATCGTTGTTGTGGTTGCTGTGGTACCCGTTGTTGTTACCACGGCCTCTACCACTGTCGCGATTATTGCGCCAATTGTCCTCGTCCTCAACTCTTTCCAGGAAATCATTGATTGTCCTGTAATTGCTTCCTACGTAGCGTTTTGTATCATCTGGAAGCTTCTTGTAGAGTTCCCAGACTATTTCGGATTCCGTGCGGCGATCACGCAAATATTCCAACTTGCGGATCCAGCCCTCACAAAACTCCCTCATCGAACCGCGCGAATTCGCATCGAAAGGCCTCGATACGACAAATTCGCGCCAGACACTTTGCTGTTTTTGCTCTGACCAGTATTCAGCCAGAAACAAATTTTTAAACTCGTCAAAAGTCAGGTTCGTAATGTCGAGGTTTAAGCCCCAACGCTTGGCATCACCAGCCAGCATATCAATAACCGCATTAATTTTTCTCTCATTAGTCCATGATCTGGGTAAAACTCTTTCACAATTTTTAATGAAATCCGTCGCGTGTATACCGCCTTTTTTCAAGGGGTCGAACCGCTCCTCTTTCGTCCACAATTCCGAACTATGTGCACAGATTGGCACATAGCTCTGTTTTTCGTCAAGTTTCCTTTCTAATTCCGACACCCTCGTAATCACTTGGCAAGTGGTTGTCGCAAGCGTTTCCACTTCCCTCTTTTTCTCTTCGCAGGTGTTAGCCTGCTTCGTCACTTTGGTATGTACTTCGGATACTAAAGCCTTTAAAGTTTCCACCTTCTGTTGATCCTCTTTTCTCACTAATTGAATTTGTTCCGTCACCTTATTCTCGATGATCGGAGCAACTGCGTCTCCTACACTTTTCTCGATTCTGCTAATTTCGGAATCAAAACGAGTATTTATGCTCGCAATTTCCGCCTGAACGCCTATCATTTCCTGTTTAAGGTTACCGATTTCGGTATTAATCACGACATTATCGTCTTTGATTTTATCAACTTTTGTGTTAACAACTTCAACATTGTTGTTAACAACATTAATAGCTTTGTTCTGATTGTCTAGCATTCGTCCAATTTTTTCAGACAGAGCTACTTGCTTGGCAGCCTGAGCTGCTTGTTCGGCAGCCTGAGCTTCTTGCTTGGCAGCCTGATCTTTAATTTCTGCCGATTGACTCTTGATTTCGTTAATCAAAACATTCAATAAATCAGTTAAATTCCCGGAAACCACCGGTTTTACTTCCGTAGCGGCTTCCTCTTTCATTGTCCCCCCGTATTCGTCATCAAGGGATTCAGATTTGATTTTCACTTCCGATTCCGAAACACTTTCTAAAGTTTGGAATTCCATTTCTGCCCTTTGTTGCGTTTCGGTGGTCGCGTCTTTCATGCTAGCCGCCTGCCCCTGAACAATGGGTACCGCGGTGCGCGTTTCCCACTGTTCGACCGATTGTTCCGTATCCAAGTCTACCAAATTTTGGTAATTGTTGCCTTCACTCATTTTAATAATTTTCAATATAAATGCCAAACCTCAAATATAATTAGGATTACTCCCACTACTTATTCTCGCTGACGTAACGGCCTGTACGTAACCAGTACTTTGTTACGAGATTTGCACAATGCAAAATTCGTGTCCAGAACAACCTCAAATCCGAAGATTGTCCTGTCACGGTCGCCACGTGTAACCTCCCCCCTCACTTATCGACCTTAATGACAGTGAAAAATTAAACCGCGTGTACCTAATGGAAATTTGGGAAAAGCAATCGTCACCGAAGTTAATCTATCGGTAAAGAGGGAGGAAAGGGTTACATCTTAATGAAAGGAAAAATGCAAATGAAACTGGTGGAAATTAATTTTGAAAAGGGGTAAAGTTAATAAAGAAAGTAAATGTGCGGCCGTTACGTTAACAATTAACTAGCGGTAATTAGATATTTGAGATTTGGGGGAAATCACGGTCGCCAGTCCTAAGGACAATTACTATAGTAACTGAAAAAGAAAGGTTATTACACATATAATTAACACTAGAAGCGTGGCAACTGAAGGTTGACACGTGTAGTGTGAAAACTGAAAGTCTGTCAGAAGTAATAAATTTCGCTACACTCTGACTTAATTTAGCAAAAGAATTAATAAAACCGGAAAATCGAAAGTTAATTTAGTGACTGAAGTTAATAGTGAGCTTTCTTTCTGAAGCACATCGAAATTCAGTAAAATACGGTTAGTCTTGGACTACCTCAACAATCATTTCAAAAACTACTTGAATCTACGCAATTTAGAAATAAGAGATTTAACTTTGAACTTGAATTAAATGATTCTGAACAATTAACAATAGTAAAATTTAGTACGTACCAAGCTGAGCTGCAGTCACAGGTAAGCTAAAATACGGTAACAAAGCTCGCACTCTTAATTCGTGCTTGTGTAATCTGAATATTGTAGCCAGCTATTAATGCCATAATTGAACTTTGAAATTAAAGCAGTGAAAACGAGTTAGCTATATTACTTTAATGCTGGCGTTTGAATTTCAACGACACTCGGGTTCATTTCGGAAAAGGAAGGGACCCTGCTTGGCAATGCAATTGGGACAATGAGCAACAAAGGTTCATGCTAAGTTGCTGTAATATTGCGAGGCAAATGGAACAATTTGAAAAGCTGAGGTCTGCCATACAGTTCTGAAACTTTACGTGCTTTTAGTCTTCCTTGTTGGTTGATTGAAGGTTTGAAGCCGTCGATCGAGGAGGTGGCGACAGTCACTCATTGTCGGCCGTCGCTGTTGCAGAAGCTGGATGTTGGAGCGCCTTCTTCTCGACACGGTCACCAGGCGAAACGGGCTCTTGATGTGCGCCAGCTAATGCTTCCCGTCCGCGACACCATGTCAGAAACTATCATCGCGAGTCGAGCGCAATTACATGCTGCCAAACCCCGAAAGCCCGGCAACTCGCGGGAGCGTCACACAACACACCTGCTCCACTCGCTACTCCCGCCAGACCCTCACTCTCTTCTGCCCGCGCTCCACGCGGCAGAGTTAACACTACCAAAGATCCTACACACTTTGATTCGTCACACGACCTATCGACGTAATCGTTCGATAGCAGTTTTCCCTAGGCAAGACCCAGCGTAAAAATACAAATAATATTTACGAAACAAACCAATTATACATCGACATGAGTGCATAAATATATATATACAAACAGTAAAGCAATTACAATATATAAAGAGACAGAAATGTCATATCTTGAGGTAACAAAACAAGGAAAAAAATAATAGTACAATAGATGGAAATAGGAGGATATGCATTTCCGGCGTTACAAACTGTTGCTGTGTTTGTCTCTGATTTTGTTCCACTGTGTCTAACTTTTTGAGATTTTGTTCCACTGTGTCTAACTGTTGCTGTGTTTGTCGCTGGTGTTGTTCCATTGTGTCTAACTTTTCAAGCTTTTGTCCCATTTGTTGCATTAATTGTAATAACAATGCACTGGTGTCTGAAACATGTTCCTCAGCGCTTTTCGGCAGTGAAGTTGCACCGGCAACATTCACATTTTGACAAGCGGAAAATGTGTCTTGACTCATTTGAGAAAACAGTGAGAACCCAAAACCTGAGTCTGCAGTATTTGCAATATTGTGTTCTGTCATTCCCGATTCCTGAGGCGAGCTGTTGCCGACCAATCGATCGATAACGCTTCCCTGTTCACTACCTGTTTCACTGTCTACACCATTGTTTGCCGCCCGCTCCATTTCCCTATGCGCAATTACCAAATTACTACTTTGAACATTAGTTAATTCATTACTCTGCGGCGCTAACACACTGCTTTCGTCTTCACTGTCATTTCTCAGTTTACTTTGGAGCCTAGTATTACGTTTTTCACACGCCATAATTGTCACAATATTTCACACGATAACACAGAAAAGCACAATTTGAAGAGCAAAATAGAATAACATAGCAATGGAAATAATGTCTACTTAATTGCCAGCGCAGCTGCGAAATACTTGGTGCAAATCTACATGCATGCCACAACTGTTTTACTGTACAACAATGAAAAACTACAACTACAAAGGAAATTCTCTCTATGATTACGCGCTATCAATAAACAAAATCTACACTAATTACACAAACTACAAGAAAAAAAATCAGAAGATTCCAGTGAGGTATCCTCGGCTAAGGGTCGACATATGAAACGTCCCCTTTGAACAATTATACGAGACTGTCCTTAAACTGACACACAATATTTTGTTAGCGCAACGCAATCTGACTTTCAAAATTCCCTACAAAAGAATGGCCCTGACTAACATTAAACTATACCTTTCACAAATCACTTACCTCACAAAAATCTTCGCTGCTCAAGCTACTGCAATACAGCGAGCGCCACTACTGCCAGCTAAATAAAAGATTCAAACTTGATATCATCATATATAAATATAGCAGTTCATGACAAATTTCAAAACTCCGCCATCTCTCTCTCCACATCCACCACTGCTGGCGGCTCACCTCCAACTGCGCAACGCTACGCGCTGTTCACAGCCAGCTGCCTAACACTACAATGGCGAGTATTACAACAATGCAAAGCAGCCACAGACTGCACACAGCACAGCCAGTGATTTTCATACAGAGGTGGCGTTACCAATAAAAAAACCTAAACAGCCTACTTACATAGAGAAAACATAAACAGCCTACTTACATAGAGAAAACATAAACAGCCTACTTACATAGAGAAAACATAAACAGCCTACTTACATAGACAAAACATAAACAGCCTACTTACACTCTTATCACTTACAGCGTATGCAGGGGTTACTTGCGACAGACTTGCCACAACAGGAGCAGTTTTGTCACTAGTTTCTTCAGCAGGCAACCACGATTCCGGGATTTGTGTCATCCGTCCTGTTCACAGATGTGGCCACCTTTACGCTATGGCATCTTCCACTTTCATAACTGTCATCTGTGCTATAGTACGCAGAACCCCCATGGTATGGCGACAGCGAATCATCAGCATCGTTGCAGCCAGAATGTATGGGCCGGGATGATTGGCGACCGTATTTTGGGACCAGCCTTCCTTCCACGTCGCATCACAGGCCGGAACTATCGGCATTTCTTGCAGGTGACTTTGTTTCCCCTGCTAGAAGAAGTTCCATTGATAATTCGAAGGATTATGTGGCTGCTACGTGATGGCGCTCCAGACCACTTTGCAGTTAACGTCCAGATGCATCTCAGTCGTATCTTCCCTGGTCGATGGATCGAATGAGGGGGCCCAGTTACATGGCCTGCTCGTTCACCGGATCTCACCTCGTGGGGATTTCTGGTTATGCGCCCATCGCAAAAGTATCGTATTTGCAGAGTCCATGTCAGATGTGGAAACGCTGGAGGAGCGTATTCATACTGCCTTTGACACTGTTCGTATGCAGCCTGGCCGATGTGAACGTACGAGATAGAACGAGCTAAGCCTCGTACAGGCATGCGTTGAGGTACATGGAAACGATTTTCAACACATACTGTAACTGTGGCTGCATGAAACTGCACGTATTAGACTGCAGCCTCTGTAACAATGCATGACTGAATAAACTGTCTCTACCATGGAAACTATGCATTTCTGGACGCAAGTTCATTAGACCTTTTTTGTTTCGCATCCTCTCATGGATCAGTCCCTAGAGTTTGTACAAAGTGGATAAAATCACCCCGTATATCTGGTGATCTTGCTGTTCACGGAAATAGCTCAACGTCACGCAGACTGTTTACGGAATCAGTAGGGACACTCCTGAGTGAAAATCGGAATAATTAATGCTTCCAGAAGAAATATTTTTAAGAATAATTTACAGCAGAGGAGCCGGAATGAAATTCGTGATAAACCAAATGCGAACATAAAATTTAACCTGTTCCGTGATAAATTCATATTATTGTTTCAAAACAGCTACCCACACAAGCTAATCAGAAAGGGCTCTCAGTAGCCACGTAAAAATCGTGGATCACTGGAGGAATTGAAGTATCTTGTGGAAGGAACAGAGAAATGTAACCTCTGGAGAAACGAGTAGGGATGCTGCAATAGTTTCACACTGCACAAACTACTCATAATTAATAAGAAAGTTTATTAAAAAATTAAGGGACATGCACATGATTTCAGAAATCAGTAATTCCGACAACAGACTTGCGCCTATATGGAATGTAGTGAAACGAGAAATAGGACAGCCAACCACAGAACATGATAACATCACTATTAAATTGAATCGAAGGGCTATAAATGATGAGTCCAGGTAGAAAACCTATTTATAATCATTTCTTAAATACCGGGTGATCAAAAAGTCAGTATAAATTTGAAAACTTAATAAACCACGGAATAATGTAGATAGAGAGGTAACAATTGACACACATGCTTGGAATGACATGGGGTTTTATTAGAACCAAAAAAAAAGTTCACAAAATGTCCGACAGATGCACGTCGTTTGGTGATGATCGTGTGCTCACCGCCACTTTCGTGCGATTATTGGCTTTGGGGTTACCTGAAGTCGCAAGTGTATCGTGATCGACCGACATCTCTAGGAATGCTGAAAGGCAACATCCTACGCCAATGCCTCACCGTAACTCCGGACATGCTTTACAGTGCCGTTCACAACATTGTTCCTCGACTACAGCTATCGTTGAGGAATGATGGTGGACATACTGATCATTTCCTGTAAAGAACATCATCTTTGCTTTATCTTACTTTGTTATGCTAATTATTACTATTCTGATCAGATGAAGCGCCATATGTCGGACGTTTTTTGAACTTTTGTATTTTTTTGGTTCTAATAAAACCCCATGTCATTCCAAGCGTGTGTGTCAATTTGTACCTCTCTATCTACATTATTCCGTGATTTATTCAGTTTTCAAATTTATACTGACTTTTTGATCACCCGGTATAATAGAAAGCATGGGGACAAACAGTTCAATAGAAAAATCACGGTGGTATGTTGAAAAAGTAACTCTCACTACGTTCAGTCATGTGAAGGTATCACCAAGTTCTGCTTCTGAAATTAAGGAAATTATACAGTCTCTCAAAAATAAAAGGTTATTTGGTTTTGTAGCGTTTCCAGTAGAGTGCTAAAGATCTGTTCTCATGTAATAATCCCAGCCTCAGCCGAAATATGTAATGCATCAATTGTTCAGGGCATTTTTTTAGAGAGCCTGAAACATTTCTTTGTTAAATTCCTTTTTAAGAAAAATAATAAGAAACATGTCAATAACTACCAACCTGTTCCACTGCTGACCTCATTTTCCAAACTTTCTCGGAAGGTGATATATTCTAGAGCTGCATATCGCCTTAGCAACAATAATGTCCCCAGAAAATCACACTTTGGGTTTCAGAAAGATGTACGACTGAGAATGCCATTTACATGATCGTTCACCAGATTTTACAAGCAATAAACAATAAAACAGCGCCAGTTGGTATTTTCCGCGACATATCTAAAACGTAAGATCGTGTGTGAATCACAGTATTCTCCTAGACAAACTGAAGTTTTATGGGATTGATTATGCAGCCAACCAATGGGTAATGTCATATCTAACCAAAAGAACGGAGAAAGTTTCACTTAGTAATTCAACCAATATAGTTCAGGGACATAATTATGACTGGCATTCCCCCAAAACTCAGTCTTAAGTTCACTATTGTTCATCATATATGTAAACGATATTCCGTCTATACACAACAACAATCAGAATTAGTTCTTTAATAAAACCGAACATACATACAGAAACAGAAGAAATGGTAAATAAAGAGCTTAAACTTATTACTGATTGGTTTTCTGAGAACAGTCTCACTCTCAAGTTTAAAAAGAGACAACATATACAATTCTGTACATCTATGGTTACCACACCTACAGTAAGTGTAAAACATGGTAATAAAATAATAAATAGGATGAAAACTTCAAAATTCTTGACTGCCCATATTGATGAGAGCTTAAATTCGAAAAATTACATTTTGGAACTCCCTAAAACAACTTAGTGCAATCACATTTGCACATAGAATCATTGCAAATCTTGGGGGAGACAAATCAGCGAGTTAACATATTTTTCATAATTTTATTCAGTAATGTCATGATGTTCTGCAGTCACTCATCTGTAAGAAAGAAATTTTTCATTGCTCAAAAACATGCTGTAAGAATAATATATGGTGATCATCCATGATCGTCTTGTAGACGTCTGTTTAACATTAGAAGGACCAGGGATTTCGATCTACCTAGAAGGAACAACCAGTCATTTTGACCGCCACAGTTTCATTTGCCGCTTTTAAAAAAGTAAATACATTTTAGCATACATCAGACAAGTTACACAGTTTACCAGGATACAGTTTTACTGTTTTTTTTCTTTTTTTTTTTTTTGTAGAATTACATGGTACAATGAACATTTTATACCTAAAAATGAATCAGAACATTATGTAACAAAATGTGGAATGGACAACTTTCCATAGAAAAGGAAACCATATTTTTGAATACAAATATCTCAAAAGCAGAATATATTCTAGAGAAGACATTTGTAACTCTGCTTTTACTCGTTCAAAACCACCTGCTTCGTCAAGGCACCTCACACAGGTGTATTCATCATTGTCTAAACATGGTCCGCAAAGATACTTGTCACACTTTATACATAACTGCTTGCTTCTATTCTTATTTCGACGCCCTGCAATTTGGTAAGTCTTCCGAATGTTGCAATGCTGTGATACTGTATTAGGAAGAGTATTTTGTACCCTTGTGGCCTTATATGCAGAAGCCAACTCTTCCGCCAATTTGTATATAAACTGATGTCTGCTTAATTTTTCTCCTGTTACTTCCTTATAGAGTACGCAAGCATTTATAGCTGCTAAGTCCAAGACGTTGAGAAAAACGTGAATGGGCCATCTGCGTCATCCATACCTGACAGTGTAAAGCCAAGCCATTTGATCGATTACCTCAACGCCATATTTGGCGTTATTGTAGTAGGCCACTGACTCTGGTGGCTTTTTAGGATGTCATTCGTCGATAGTTACTGTCTCATACATTGAACTCAAAATAAGCACATTTTTATTCTTTTTCCCCTGATAGCATGTTAGAGTCATGTCACCTTACTTATAAAGAATAGTTGTGTGCGAAGGTGCTACAGCAGATTTTGCTGATCGAGGTATTTCCCTTCTAGATTTCTTCCCTGTATCTACAACGCTTGTACTCTTACGTTTCAAATTTTCTGCAAGACCTTTCCCGTTAAAAATTATCGCAGGTTACGTTTCTTCTACGGAAACAAAGGGCTCTATAAATCACTTTACAGCATGATCTGCAAGAGGAACACCTGTGGAATGCTGATCATCTTTGCCTAGGTAAGGAAACCCATTCACCAGATACCTAGAATTCGTATCAACAGCAAGCCAAAACTTTATTCCAAATTTGTCTGGTTTATTGCTCATTTATTGAATGAAAGAACATCTAGCCTTGCATAGAAACAGTTACTCAGCCACAGTGATATTTTCACCTGGAATATAACGCAGCAAGGAATTGGCAATGAAAGTATTCCACACAGTGGTAGCAGGTGCAAAACGATCTGTCTTTACTCTATGCGAACATGTGCTCTTTTCGTCAAATCACAAAAAACGCAAAATTTCGGGGAACTTATATCTGCTCATTGTGTTCAGAAAAAATTCTGGTCCCCATGTATTCGACCATAACAGCTTCAATGGAAAGTTTTTTGCTCCATATACGCCTCGTAAATACATAAGTGGTATTGGGGCTTCTATTGCATTGACGCTAATGGTGATATCATCATCATGGAGCTCTTGGTGTGCTCTGCTTCCTGTACACTTACTTATATTTTGTAGCATGTAGCCATCAATTAGCAATCTCTATTCACTAGACTATATACCTTTCCTGTCAAACATTTTAGCATAGCCCATAGGTCCTGGGGATACCTTAAAGATGTTCTGCTGTGGACTTCTTCCAGGAAAAGAGGTGTAACAGTCTGTGTTATTCTGTCATTAGGTGTCTCACTACTCCCAATGGAGCTACTTCCTTCCGTCTGAATTTTTCCTTTTCCTCTGCCACGAACGCCTCTAGTACTGTTAGCTCGATGTAAGCTCACTCTGTTGCTTGACGTACCTGAATATATAGCGTATAATAGAATAATTTAGTTACAACGAAAACAATGATTTTCAAATTATAAGACAGCAAAATAGAAAACATTTATAATGCTTGCTGAAATATCAGTTGCGATAAAATATAAAATAATAATACAATGGCAATACAAATGTATATGTACAGGTAAAGCAACATTGGTTTGCAACTTCTCGGCTTGCTCTTGTCCAGTAGTTGCAACATCGCTGTCTGAAGAGTCACTGATTTCACTGATGGGAGGGATATATTCCTCATCATCAATAGCGCATGCAGCGTCATCTTCTCCTTAGGATTCACCATCTGACTTCGACATCAAATATTTTAAAATTTCTCTATCAGACAAACCGCGTCTTTGAACAGCCATTACGAAACAACTGAAATGTGGACAACACAAACTGCGTCACTTGGCAACAGGGCTTCGTTGCTCATCGACAATGGGTCTGCAGAAGACAATGATCAAATTAGGGTGGTAAACAACAATAGCTTTGGACATCTCAAAATGAGATATTTCGCTCCTTATAGGACTTGTCTAGGCACTTTTCAGAGTGGTCATAGCGGGTAAAGACTTTGCAGACCTCTACCTAACAAATATTTATGAAAATTCATTGAAAATGGGACCAGCAGAAGAATCCATTTAGGAGAAATAAGTCTACAGAAGTAGAATACCCGTCAAAATGATGGGTGTGGTCCTACAAATTTCAAAGAGTCGGGCATTCTATTGTTTCACTGTGTACCTGTTCCCTCTTGAAGGTTGTTGTTAATAATGCATTGCAGTTCGTAACGAACAGTGATGTACATTTGTACTTGACAAAAAAAAATTAATGAGCGTAGTGAATGTGAAATTACTCGTCCGTATCATTTCGATATATCGTGAAAAATGATCCATGGAACTAATTAACTAACTATATAACTATCCAGAAAAGTGTCGTGTGTGGACGACCATTGTCATGTTGCAAAATGTGGCCGCAATACTGTCGCACGAGAGGTAACACATGAGGACGCAGGGCATCTGTGACGTACCGTTGCTTTGCTCAATCACTGCCAGCCGTGACTTGAAGTCATATCCGAAGAGTCCCCAAATCATTGCACTCGACAAAACACTGGAAGAAAGGGACCTCTTCCCAAGTCGCCTCCAAATTCGCCGACGATGGTCATTTGGGTAGTGCAGAGTTGCGTTTCATAATTTCATTCAACACAATGCGTCATCATTCATCAACAGCCTATGCTTTACGGTTACGGTACCATTTAAAACGCAGTGCTGCGGTGTTAACGGCAGACTGTTCATGGAACGGCAATTCCCAATTTTGGCCGCTGCTGGTCTCCGACTACTGGGGCGTGAAGACACAGAATGTTGCAGGGACTCTATTACTTGCTCTTGGCTGGCTCAGATGTCCTTGGTCCACAATATGGCGATCCTCCTTTGTGGTAGTCAAGGAAAGTCGACTGGAACTTTGAAGACGAGTGTTTGCCCTTACTTTCCCATGCAGTCCAACATCGGGCCACTGTCGCGTTCCAATGCCCCGCAACTCTGGATATAGCATGGCTGTACCAGCCGGTCAAATGGACACCCATAATGAGGCTGTATCAGACAAGTAGACGGCATGTCAGTGTCCTTGACACTGATCACTCAGTATCTCAAGCTGTTCACGCACATTACACCCAAGCTGTCATAATAGCACTAAACTCCAAAAGCGCTACTGCAGTCTGCAGTTCTACCTTTGACAGAGAATTGCAACTATAATCATTTACATACCCGGCAATGATGTGTGCGTGTACAGAGTAACTTTGAGATCCGACCAGGTATTCCAGATGCTACACTTTTTCTTTAAACAAATGTATCAGTCTAACGAAGAAAAAATTCCCCATAAATTACACAACGGGTTTTTTTCCGAGTCTTCATAGCCAAACGATGAGTAGGAAATGAACAAATGGGGGAACCAATTAATTAGTATTTAATGAGTATTACAGCGTCTTAGATCATCTAAGAAATTGTTTCTGGTAGACGTAATTTGACGAAATTTTGTCAAAAATCTTCCTCCAATAATAACTGATTAGAAAACCACCAGGTTTGAGGAAGTATAACTTGAGTGACTAGCATAAAAACAATTGTCCTCAAAAACCTATCACAGTAATGTCTTTGGAAGGAAGTAACGTCTTTTCAGTAATCCGAATACAAGGGTTAAATGTGAAATGCCAACTATCTTTAGTGCATCAAAATATTCGAGGGCTTAGAAGTAAAATTAATGAACTACTTATGTGCACTGATGAATTAGAGTCATCGAACCCAGTTGATATAATCTGCCTCTCTGAACATCATGTGACCACTGGTGTC
Source organism: Schistocerca serialis cubense (assembly GCF_023864345.2). Taxonomy (NCBI): domain Eukaryota; kingdom Metazoa; phylum Arthropoda; class Insecta; order Orthoptera; family Acrididae; genus Schistocerca; species Schistocerca serialis. Next base: position 1,040,209,989 of record NC_064638.1, on the reverse strand, counting down.
GATATGTTAAACCTTACAGAATTTAAGTTAGCCTCCTACTTCTGTAGACAAAAGATGGAGAAAGGAGGAGTTGCTACATTTGTTAAAAACAGTTTTAATTTTAAGAATATTGTCATTAATAAATTTTGCTTAGACCAGCACTTAGAAGCATGTGCAACAGAGATAGAATTTCATAATAGGTCCCTTATCATAGTAGCCATATACAGAGAGCCTTCAGGAAATTTCAACCTGTTTATAAACGGTCTTCAAGATTTATTATCTCATTTAAAATTAAAAAACAAAGAACTAGTGGTTGCTGGTGATTTAAATATAGATGACTTGAAAAACACTGTCAGTGAACAGTTACTGAAATCAGTTACATTGTCATTCAATTTAATTTCTACTGTTAATTTACCAGCTAGGGTATACAAATGTTCTAAGACTGCCATTGATAATATATTTATAGACAATTCTAGGCAACTAAGCCACACTACAAAACCAGTAGTAAATGGGCTATCTGACCATGACATGCAACACCTAACATTAAATTTTAAAAATTGTCCAGATAAAACATCTATCAGAACAGTACAGAAGGCAAGTAAAATAGTCAAAAACTGAGAAATTTTGGAGATTGCTCAAAGAAATTAATTGGATGGATGTTTACAGCACCCAAAACACAAATTGAAAATACGAAACATTCATTAATAAAGTTAGCACCTTATTTGAAAATTGTTTTCCCCTGAAGGTAACTCAAATTAAGCAGAAGTCTAACAAGAAGCCATGGATCACACAAGGGATAAAGATATCATGTGAGTCAAAAAGGAAACTCTATCTGGTATGTAGGGACACCTTTGACCCTAGCATTATAGCTGATTACAAAAATTACTGCAAAATATTGAAGAAGGTTATCCAGAAATCTAAACACCTGCATTATCAGAAGAAGATAAATACATCCAGCAATAAAATAGAAACAATATGGGATATAGTTAAGTCAGAGATTGGTAGGACCAGAAATGAGGAGGAACAAATTGCTCTAAAAATAAATAAAACCCTGGTAACAAACGTATGTTGTGTTGCAAACCATTTAAACAAGTATTTTGTTCTGTTACTGATAGCATGGGGTTGTCAAGTTCAGTAAATAATGCAATGGAATATCTAAGACCAGTGCACACGAGCAATCTTGGTAAAACGGAATTGACACTTACTTCACCCAAAGAAATAGAATCCATCATAAAGTCCTTGAAATCAAAGCATTCTAGTGGTTATGATAACATATCAACAAGGTTAATAAAAGAGTGTTATTGTGAGGCTAGTCATATTGTTATTTGTGTAATCAATCTTGTCACAGGAATATTCCCAGACTGGCTCAAATATGCTGAGGTTATACCTCTCCACAAGAAAGGGGACAAAGAAATGCCATCAAATAACCGACCGATCTCACTTTTGCCATATTTTTCAAAATTCTTTGAAAAGGTTATGTTCAAGCATCTACTTAAGCACCTTAGTGAAAATAACATACTGTCAAAGTTACAGTTTGGGTTTCTTAAGGGTTCTGATATTGAGAAAGCTATTTACACTTACAGTGAAAATGTCCTTAATTCATTGGACAATTGGAGTATTCTGTGACCTGTCAAAGGCGTTTGACTGTGTGAATCACAGCATTCTTTTAAGTAAATTAAAATATTATGGCGTCACTGGTAGTGCTGCAAAGTGGTTTCAGTCATATCTTATTAATAGAAAACAAAGGGTGTCATTACGTAGCACTTCAGCAGTAGGCTATCAGACATCATCCGACAGGGAAGAAATTAGATGTAGTGTTCCCCAAGGTTCCATACTTGGCCCACTACTGTTTCTTGTATATATTAATGACCTGTCATTTGTTACATTGCCAGATGCTAAGTTTGTCTTATTTGCAGATGATACAAACATTGCAAAAAATAGTAAATCAAAAATAAATTTAGAAAGGGCAGCTAATCAAATTTTTGTTGACATTAATAAGTGGTTCATAGCCAATTCACTGTCATTAAACTTTGAAAAGACCCACTATATGCAGTACAGAACTTCCAAGAGATTTCCTTCTCGTGTGTGTATAAAATATGATGACATGGAAATAGGAGAAGTTGAGAGTGTAAAATTCTTTGGATTACAGCTCGATAATAAATTCAGTTGGGAGCAACATACTAACGAACTGCTAAAGGGCCTAAAGAAGTCTGTGTTTGCAATGTGAATGATGTCAGACATAGGAGATATAAATAGAAAAAACTGGTATGTTTTTCTTATTTTCACTCCATTATGTTATATGGTATCATATTTTGGGGTAACTCCACAAACAGAGAGTACAGATGCGTATAATAAGAGTTAGGAGTAGTGTAAATCCAAGAACGTCATGTCGAAACCTATTCAAAGAGCTGGGCATATTAACCACAGCTTCTCAGTATATTTATTCCTTAATGAAGTTTGTTGTAAATAATACATCTCATTTTCCAACTAACTGCTTAGTACACAGTATCAATACTACGACTAAGAACAATATACATAAAGATTTAAAATCACTTACTCTTGCCCAGGAAGGGGCCCAGTATTCAGCAATGCATATTTTCAATAAGTTACCGGCAACCATTAAGACTTTAGTTTCAGTCAAGGCACAATTTTAACATAATTTAAAAGACTTTTTGGTGGCCAACTCCTTCTATTCCATCCATGAATTTCTCAACAAGTGCAGTAGACCATTTTAATGAAATTTATTATACTTTAATTTTTGACTATACTTGGTTGTAACAGCCAAGTAACTACCTACTGTGTGAATGATGGATGTATGGAAAGCAGATGTAAGTCTTAAGTCTGTAAATAGTGGAAGTTTAATTTTAAATATTGTACATAATCTGACTGTTCTTAACTGAGGATCACTGAAATGAATAATTTACTTTAATTTTTGACAATACTTGGTTGTAGTAGCCAAGGAAGTAGCAAATGTCTGAATGATGGATTTAATGAAAGCAAATGTAAGTATTAAACCTGTAAATATTAGAAGTTTAAATTTAGTTCACGTACATAATTTTACTGTTTATTGACTGAGGATCATTAAAATTAATGAAACTCAAGTTTTACTAATTACATTTTTGTAATGTGTTTTCTGACATGTTCCACACCCAGGAGGATTCCCTCTTTTATGGGTCTATGGAATGAATAATCAATCTAATCTAATCTAATCTAATGTAAGGGGTTGTCAAGAAGTTTCCGTTCGGAGGCCGTACAGTCCAGAATCGGCATGCCAATCAGTTAAAATCGCGGTGAGCAGTGAGACAACCATATATCTGGTGTCTTTCCGAAAGGAAAGACACCATTTTGATCCTGCAGCCATTATGAATCAAGGCGCAAAGAAATTAATGACATTTAGCTGCTGTTGGGCATTGATTTATATCAACGAGTGAGGCTGAACATTTGTGCCAGACCGGGTTGAAGATACCCGGTTACGAAAACACCGTGTTCTGCAGCGCGAAGAAGACAATAACTGCCTACTGCACATCCTCATCCGACAGGAATGTTTGACCTTTCAAGGCATTTTTTAAGGGACCTAAGGCGTGATAATCACGTGGAGAAAGATCAGGACCATAGTCAGGGCGCTGGAGTGTCTCCCACTTGAGTTAGGGTAACTTCTGCGTTACGGCATTTGCGATATTGGGACGTGCATTACCCTGAAGCAACAGCAACCCTCGTCGCGTACCTTCTACAACTGCGATTTTCAATAGACATCGTGCCGCATACACATTTTTCATTCTTTGATGGATGTCCAGCTGTGTTTATCCTTCAGGAGTCAACAGAAGAATAAAAGCACGTTGGTTCCGTTTGGATGCGTTTGGTAATAACTTCACCATCTTCGCGTTTCCTCATTTACCGCACACGATCCGGAAAAGTCACAAATGGTAAACTAATCTCTTGCCTGCATGTGCTTATTTACCAGCATCGTAGTCGCACTACGTTGCACATGCACTGCAGCAACATCCTCAAACGGAAACTTTTTGATCGCTACTTATATTACTATAATTTCGTAAATCAAATTACTTACCATTTTATATTAACTTGCTAATCATTAGCCTGAATTCTTAAATTTCTTGTATATTTGTAGCCACGATTCCGCGTTTTTATAACTATATACTGTATCTACATTTCGTATCGCGACAGGCTTTGTTTTCGCCCGAGCAGTCAGTTAGAGCTGTAGAACTCGTTAGTCGGGCAACAGCTCTCGTGTCATCAGCTGCACATCAGAGTATGACGTTTCGTTTGTGAGTTGCAACTAACTTCTAATAACGAGAAGCTATTTACTTTTCATTTATCGCGTACACTTTAGTCTGAATTCTAAAAATTTCTTGGGTACTTACGCAATTAAGTGGTCAAAAAAATGGTTCAATTGGCTCTGAGCACTATGGGACTTGACGTCTGAGGTCATCAGTCCCCTAGAACTTAGAACTCCTTAAACCTAACTAACCTAAGGACATGACACACATCCATGCCCAAGGCAGGATTCGAACCTGCGGCCGTAACGGTCGCGTGGTTCCAGACTGAAGCGCCTAGAACCGCTCGGCTACACTGGCCGGCTTAAGTGGTCATAACTATGTATTTGGTACCGCTGGCTGCGAGGACAGCAATTTGAAACAGACAAAGAGCTGCAACCAGCGTAGGGAAGTGTTGGAAATCACAGGCGGCTGCCTTCTGTAACGACGGTGTTGGGAAGTTAGTACCACGCTAAGTCTAAGAAACAGCTGGAAGATGTAGCAAAATGTAGCAAATAAAACATTTTTGATTTTCATTGTGATTTCCATTTCACGACCGATCGGGGTTTGGGGCAATGGCGGCCTCCAAAACTCGCCGGTCTTCAATAATGAATGCATCAACCTGCTGGACACGGAGTGGAATATATTGCTTGTGTACAGCACTAACTGTTTCGATGCGTATCGTCGACTGTACAATTAAAATGCTAACATAATATAGTGCTCTCACATTGTAGACTGTTGTCTCAAAAAGTGAACTTGAAAAATACGGCCCGCCGGTGTGGCCTTGCGGTTCTAGGCGCTGAAGTTTGGAACCGCGTGACCGCTACGGTCGCAGGTTCGAATCCTGGATGTGTGTGACGTCCTTAGGTTAGTTAGGTTTAAGTATTTCTACGTTCTAGGGGACTGATGACCACAGATGTTAAGTCCCTTAGTGCTCAGAGCCATTTTTGAAAAAAACGATATATGGATAACACAGTAACCTGTTTCTGAAGTGGACGATGTCCGCTGTGGAAAATGAACTGTAACTTAACGAATATATAGATTACGGTGGTTACATTATAATTTATTTAGTCGTACACTAACAAGGTGAAAGCTATCGCTGATAACGGTAAGGAGACAATTATACCAGACAGAATGCTTCCTATGTACGGTACTAACTGTGACATTGTAGTAAGAGAATTATCTTCTTGCAACTAAAAGTTCGCGACGTAATAATCACATTACATTGCTGGGACTGTGAATCAACGTGTTTGACGAATGAACGGTTTCTGAGGCACAATGCGAAATGTGACATGTGAAATGCTTCTCACCATAATCTGATGTGAAGCTACAAAATTGGAACTGTGAAGAGACACGATTAACAAGTGCTGCATCGTGAGTGAACATTAAGTGTTTGCTTAGTGGAGCACGTTCAATCTAGATCGCCGTCTACAGAGACTTCAATTAATGAAGAGACTGTAAATATCGCACTTCCCTTCTGCACCTACAAATGAGTGGAGATTTGAAGAGCACTGATACAGCAGTGGTTTAGGGACCGCCAGCGTGAGATGACCCCACGCCGATTTCCTCAGTGAAATGATTATTGATCAAATTTCATAAATGATAGGGAGGTCAGCCACGGAAAAGTATAAGAAATAATTTGGAATTAAACGAATATCTTTTTCTGGGGTGATATGAACAACTTTTTATTGTTATTACCCTATTCACGTATCTGAAACCGCAAATAATTTTGAATAACCGTTTCAATTTGCAAAATATTTAAACCAAAATTAATTTATATTATTAAGTAAGTTTCCACAACCAATATTATACATTTTGCAAACTTAACTTTCAACATGGCTTTCATTTTTGTACTATGTACGTTAAATATAAGGGATAGTCAAGTGAAAATGAGACACATGGAAAAAGGTAAGTAAATCGTTTATTTCAAAGGTAATTACCATAACTGTAAATACATTTATCACATTGTGGGACAAGACGGTCAAGGCTTTCATGTTTGCGGTTGCCTGCGGAACAATTATTGTACGGAGGCGAGCTTCTCTTCGTCCGAAGAAAATTGACGGCCACAAATGTCTCTCTACAGACCTCTAAAATATGGAAATCGCTTGGAGGGAGATCGGGACTGTATCGAGAATGTAAAAGGTTTCGCAGTGAAACTTCTGCAGCTTAATCAAGACAACCATGCCAATAAGTTGGCCCAATTAGTTCAGAATTCGTGTTCAGAATCGATAATGACTGGACAAATTATATTCATTTTTTTTCTTTTCTTTTACAACACGTGCGGTCTGAGGCACCATGCCACGGTTCACGCGGCTGCCCCCGTCGGAGGTTCGAGTCCTCCCTTGGGCATGGCTGTGTGTGTTGTCCTTAGCCTAAGTTAGTTGAAGTAGTGTTTAAGCCTTAGGACCAATGACCTCAGCAGTTTTGTCCCATAGAACTTACTACAAATTTCCAAATTTCCTTTTTACAACACCGATCTGGCAGATAGCTGAGTATTTCTCAACAATCAAAGATAATAATACTGAGAAATTGAATCTAGCTTCTCTGAATAGACTCCCCCCCCCCTTCTACTTCCAACTATGTCTGTTTCGTATCTGCTATCTGGCAACAATTTTTATTAGTTTTTCTCACCTCAAACATAGCTTCAGACATCGAGACTTCGACTTCGCTTTTAGTTTAAATAATCTTTCTGAAATTTATCTCTAAATTGACTCATTATCGTCTAGTCTCACGCTAATCACTTAAAAGCTACAGTTGGAAAAGGTTTCACTCTTTTGACTTTTACGACTAAGCATCACTAGCAACTAGCATGTTAATCGCAACACGGTTTTATTCTCCACAAGTAACATACATCTTCTAGCCGTTCGTGAATCATTTGCAGGTTTGCGAGCACATAAAACTTTCATCTACAAAAACTGGAACAATACAATACATCGATCTTTACATAACCAGATTTCAAAATGAACTGAAGTTCCTTTTTTACACACCGTAGAATACAATACATACATGCTGATCTCACGTTTACTCTTTGTCTTTTAAGAAATTTACTGACTCAGCAAGTAAAGTACAATTTTTCGGTGTCTTCTCCCTTCGTGTCGCCCTTGAGCTGTTAAGTGAATGTTGCCATCGACTTCAGGTACTTGCTGTACTGCCGCGATGGGTGAAGACAACCGTCTACTGTGTGTTACTTGCCGCGCCATACGTGAAACAGAAAAAAGAAAACATAAAAAACTTTTTCATCTAACCTGTCATAACATAATATATGAAATCATCATTTATTCGCATTCATTGCCTTAACACTTCCTCCTACGAGTCGTTGTTGCGGGGAATAAGTCGTAAGGCTTCCGTACTGGCGCACTGCAGTTGCCCGCCGGGGCATTGTAGTTGTTGACATGAAAAGGAACCTGGAGCACTGTCGTTGTTGATAAGTAGACCCATCAGCGCATCGTTATCTTTGGGACCTAGATAACAGAAACGATACCGTTTTGAAAACGGTAGCAGATCAGGCCTGCTTACATACATCCAAATGCAATCAGACATCGATAACGATTACCAGCCACCATCTACGAAAGGATCTGCAGGACGTTCTAAGTAGAGATGAGACTACAAGCTGTCACCGCCAAATCCTGTCTTCCTTGCTTGCAGGCCTGCTGCCTGGGCCAAGTCAGGATATTGCTGACTGGCGCACTCAGAAAGCCGCGCCTCCCACTAGCCAGCTTCTGTCCACTGGTGGTCGCCTACCTTTGTGGTCCGGGTTTCGACCTGCGTTACCTAGCAGTCACTACCTGAGTGGCTAACAATGTCATTTTTCGTCCCCTGTGCGGGCAGACGCTGTCGCTGTTCACGATCGCCTGTGAGGTCACCGCCATGAGCCGCAATAGCGCAAGCTGTGGACCACAGATTGGAAATAACTGCCCCAGTGCACTTTGTGGTCAGCAGCATGAACGAGCCAACTGTCGCTGGTGTCGTACGCCATCTTTGGCACCTCGCCCAGCGCCGTACTTGAGTCAGCTACAACGGCCGCCCTGCTGACAGCATAGTTTCGTCACCCGCCGCCACTGACAGCCTGGGACGTCACGCGCTGTCCATAACAACAGGCCGCTGCTGACCTAAGCACGCCTTCGCCGGCTGAGACGAACCTGCGTCTTGGAGGGCATTGGCTGCCTCCCAGTACTGTGATCACTATTGCACTTTGGTTAAGGAATAGACTACATGACAATACTGTTTTCACGGCGGACTGGTGGACCACCTGACTTCTACCACTACACCACTGCAACCACGATACAAGTGACGAACTTTAGACTATCCTAACTGCTTCCGGCTTAGTTCTACTACACACCATGGAGGTTGCTCACTCCCGACATCTACAAGCGGTGTCAGAAGTACTGAAGTCACGGAAGGCTGGATCACAGTTCACATCGCCAGCTTCAAGGACATAATGTGATGACTGGACTATTTGTTTATCCCTCCCTGTTTGCTGTGCGAAGGGATTGGTTGGTAAAAAATGACTGTCATACAAACTTGAGATTGAATCTTGTGAACGTTGAGGAACATGCCCGTCTTTCATAGTTCCGTGACAACACTTGGGTAGATTATGTTGATGTGCAACCACTTTGGTTCACATAGTGCCACCTGTTGATCCACAGTATGTGGAATCAGCGCTAGTTAAGCGCCACACATCTCCATCTTTATCCTGCAAGCCACCTTGCAGTGTGTGTCAGAGGCTATTTGTGTGCCACTGTCACTTCCCCCTTTTCCTGTTCCAGTAGCAAATACACTCCTCGAAATGGAAAAAAGAACACATTGACACCGGTGTGTCAGACCCACCATACTTGCTCCGGACACTGCGAGATGGCTGTACAAGCAATGATCACACGCACGGCACAGCGGACACACCAGGAACCGCGGTGTTGGCCGTCGAATGGCGCTAGCTGCGCAGCATTTGTGCACCGCCGCCGTCAGTGTCAGCCAGTTTGCCGTGGCATACGGAGCTCCATCGCAGTCTTTAACACTGATAGCATGCCGCGACAGCGTGGACGTGAACCGTATGTGCAGTTGACGGACTTTGAGCGAGGGCATATAGTGGGCATGCGGGAGGCCGGGTGGACGTACCGCCGAATTGCTCAACACATGGGGCGTGAGGTCTCCACAGTACACCGATGTTGTCGCCAGTGGTCGGCGGAAGGTGCACGTGCCCGTCGACCTGGGACCGGACCGCAGCGACGCACGGATGCACGCCAAGACCGTAGGATCCTACGCAGTGCCGTAGGGGACCGCACCGCCACTTCCCAGCAAATTAGGGACACTGTTGCTCCTGGGGTATCGGCGAGGACCATTCGCAACCGTCTCCATGAAGCTGGGCTACGGTCCCGCACACCGTTAGGCCGTCTTCCGCTCACGCCCCAACATCGTGCAGCCCGCCTCCAGTGGTGTCGCGACAGGCGTGAATGCAGGGACGAATGGAGACGTGTCGTCTTCAGCGATGAGAGTCGCTTCTGCCTTGGTGCCAATGATGGTCGTATGCGTGTTTGGCGCCGTGCAGGTGAGCGCCACAATCAGGACTGCATACGACCGAGGCACACAGGGCCAGCACCCGGCATCATGGTGTGGGGAGCGATCTCCTACACTGGCCATACACCACTGGTGATCGTCGAGGGGACACTGAATAGTGCACGGTACATCCAAACCGTCATCGAACCCATCGTTCTACCATTCCTAGACCGGCAAGGGAACTTGCTGTTCCAACAGGACAATGCACGTCCGCATGTATCCCGTGCCACCCAACGTGCTCTAGAAGGTGTAAGTCAACTACCCTGGCCAGCAAGATCTCCGGATCTGTCCCCCCATTGAGCATGTTTGGGACTGGATGAAGCGTCGTCTCACGCGGTCTGCACGTCCAGCACGAACGCTGGTCCAACTGAGGCGCCAGGTGTAAATGGCATGGCAAGCCGTTCCACAGGACTACATCCAGCATCTCTACGATCGTCTCCATGGGAGAATAGCAGCCTGCATTGCTGCGAAAGGTGGATATACACTGTACTAGTGCCGACATTGTGCATGCTCTGTTGCCTGTGTCTATGTGCCTGTGGTTCTGTCAGTGTGATCATGTGATGTATCTGACCCCAGGAATGTGTCAATAAAGTTTCCCCTTCCTGGGACAATGAATTCACGGTGTTCTTATTTCAATTTCCAGGAGTGTAGTTCATGGATGATTTCCAGTAAGTGTATGGAATCAAATCTCTCTAACTTTATCTTCGTAGGCTTTTTGCGACGTGTATGAAAGTAATACAAATGAATACAAATGATAGCCATAAAAGTGCAATAATATTTGTAACAATGACAAAAAATTTGCACGCCGTAGATACCACGATGAAAGAGTTCTTTTGGTCATGTGTGTAGCCGATCATGCACCACAGTTTTCACCTCTTAGTGACTTCTGAAGTGACTGTCTTTCATTGCTTGTTTGAGTGGAGTAATCAGATATAAGTCACTAGGAGCGGTGTCTGGTGAATGAGGATCTACCAGACATTCAGATTCAATTTCGTGAAAAGTCTTACAGTTTGCGTGCGTTCGGGCGTTGTCGTCCTGTATCAATACTCCTGAAGTCAGTCCTCGTCGTTTACACCTAATTGTAGGGCAAAGTTGATTTTTCAGCATGTCTGAAGAAGAAGTACTGGTTACCGTCACTCCCCTAGCCATGTAATGCTCCTAAATTAGTCCCTCTGCACCCCAGAAGAGAATGTGCATGACTTTTTCCACCAGATTGTGGACTACACGCTTATTTTTGTTTCGGCGAAGAGCTGTGGCACCATTCCTCATTCGATCTCTTCTGGTTGGTGATAGTGGGCCCAAGTCTCATGGTCTGTAACAATTTTTCCCAGAAACGCGTCACCACGACGTGGAAACGATGCAAACGTTCTTCACATGTATCATTGCGATGGTCTTTCATTTCGGCAGTCAATTGATGTGGCACCCATCTTGCAGGCACTTCACTGAGATGAAGTACATTGTGAACAATATTCTGCACTGAACCCATACGAATCAACAAACTTGCGGTTATTCCGTTCATAGTAACACTCTTTTCTCATTTACAAGCTCCTCCACTAACGCAGTGATCTCCTTCAGGCACTAGTCATGATCCTACCCTAGTTGTGGGGCATCCTCCACAGATGTTACACCACTTTTATACTTGCTACACAACTCGTACACTTCCTGCAACGTTAAACATGAATCACCGTAATGCGCTGTCATTCTGCGATGAATTTCAATTGCAGATCGCTGCTCAATCGCGTTACATGTTGTCACTGGGGCAGCCATCTTGTTGTTGACGCTGCTGCCTTCTCTGCCAACTGTCTGTCACTTTATGAAAAACAAGGAACACACCTGCCACGTACCAGCTCCATCACACAGCTTTTCGAATTTTAATGAACCTTTAATGGAGTGGTGGCCAACCTTTCCGCCAGATGGGCCAAATTTTTGAAAGGGGTTCCCCCCACAGGCTACATTACCAATTTTTGTTTTGTGAACCAAAGCAAGCAAGAAATATTAATTTATTTTTTAAAGAAAATAAAACAAATCTGAAGAAAGAACATTTACTATACAATTTAATGAAATACAATGTCAGTGGGATGTCAGGCTTAGTTTGACTGAACTAAGTGGCTCAGTATCGATATCAACTGAAGTTGTTGCTACACGCAAAGATTTTCCAGATGAGCATCAGTTATTTGTGTTCTCATATGTGATTTTATATAATTCATCTAACTAAAAAGCTGTTCACACATGCGTTTCCAAATAATGAAATCATTTTGAAAGCATTCTAGTAAAAGGCTGGAGTGTTTCCAAATAATGAAATTATTTTGAAAGCATGCTAGTAAAAGGCTGGATATTTCTTCTTGTCCGATATCTCTTATAGAACTCTTCCAAGCCAACATGATTAAATTGCTCTTTTAACTGTGCATCACATCGCATTTCGCAGCATTCCATTTGTAAATGTCCCAGTAGTGACCTCATGTTCACGGAGCATGGCGTAGCAAACACAGAAGATATTTCTTAAAATCTTGAAATCGGCTTTCGAATTCGTATTTCAAGCCAGATATCAAAGAAGCGCATTCAATCGCTGCCACCCGTGTGACGTCAGATTGCTTTCACACTACAGGAAGACGTGTGAAGTTTTTTATTCGTAACTGTTGTTCCCAAAACCCAAGTTTTATTTGGAATGTGGAAATAAGATCGTGCTTGACATTATAATCAGGTAATCTTTTCGTTAGAGTCGAGTATTAACATTATTTAGGTGGCTAATTATATCAACCAAGAACGCAAAGTCGAAAAGCCATTCTTTATCTTCAAACTCTGAGAGTCTCTTTGATTTGCTTCCAAACAATTAATGTATTTAATGCTTCAAATCTACCACTCTTTTCAACATTGTCGCACGGGTTAGCCGTCTTACTTCTGTTTAATACGAAATGTTAACATGCTCTGAATCCAAAGACTCCAGAAATTGTTGGAACTGTGATTCAATCCTTTCGTCTCAAAAGTTCACTGTTTTGACAACTACCTTCATGAAATGGTCCATTTTGAGGGACCTGTGTAATGGTACTTGAATTACGTAACCATTACGGCTCCTCAACTCAACCTCTCGATACCAGCGATATTCTACTGTGTTTCTGTTAACTACTTAACATATTTCTGAGACAACATTCAGATCTGATTTCATTTGTGATACATCGATATGTTTATATTGCAATGATATTATTCTTATGTGTATTCTTTCTTTTGTCACTATGATCTTTGACGTACTTGTAACTCTGATTTTTGGTCGCGTAAGCGATTGTTAGTGAGTTAGAGTCGGACCTTGAAAAAGTCAAGTCTTGGACGTCATGTTGGAAAGACGCATATTGTAGTCAGCTTATAAAATGTGAACTGTGATGTTTTGTGTGTTACGTGATATTGCAATTAAAGCAATTAAAAGGAAATGTAACTTAAATTCGGAGTGCTGGTTATTTTTTTTACATCACTATTGTGCTAACTTTGAAAGGTTTAATCTTCAAGAATGGTTTGTGAAGCGCATCTACAAAACTTTTGAATATAGCAGAATAAAACCTAGGCCTCTTTGCATCCGAGCTTGGAATCATCACCACCTAGATTTTCGACGATTGAACCATGATTTTACAACGAGACCAGCGTGGGAAACACGAAAAGATGAGTGCCTAGTTTAGTCATTCTTACATGAAATGACTTTATTAACTGTGCTCTAATGACACCTGCCACATAATAACTTTGTTGTTGCCCGAAAATGCAGTATTTAGCAGCGTGAGCAACACCACAATAATTATTAAATTTTGAGCTTTGTTGTGGTAGGGTTGTTAGACCTGGCACATAAATCCTGTTGATGTATAATCAATGAAAGTTTAGCATCGACGTATTATCAGCTTCGCGGGCTTTGTCTTCAGTCAACGTGGGGCGTGGCGCCTTATATCGCTCCTGTCTAGTGCCTGTGTATCGGGAGCATGACTCATGCGGCCGGCCGTGATGGCCGAGCGGTTCTAGGCGCTTCAGTCCGGAGCAGCGCGACTGCTACGGTCGCAGGTACGAATCCTGCGTCGGGCATGAATGTGTGTGATGTACTTAGGTTAGTTAGATTTAAGTGGTTCTAAGTTCTAGGGGACTGATGGCCTCAGATGTTCAGTCCCATAGTGCTCAGAGCCAATGACTCTAGCGTGCACAGGGACAGATGGTATGAAGCGGGCTCAGTCGAGTACGTAGTTCCAATTTTCATTCTCCAGAGTCCAGTAGTGCACAAAGACATCCAAGAAGAAGGTCAAGAGAATGTTTTTGTGAATTGTTCTGTTTCTTTCTTGACGGCTGTTTTGTAGAAAAAGGTCAAGAGAATGTTTTTGTGAATTGTTCTGTTTATTTCTTGACGGCTGTTTTGTTCATTTGTGTTTGTACAGTTTTGTATATGCTTTTAGTGGTGTGAAGGATCCGTGAATGTTGTCTAAAGTAATTATGTATATCATTGTTCTGCTGATGAACTCTGTACGAACTAGCTTGATAAAGTTTTAAGACAGTGTGAATGTGGACGACGTGAAATTTTGTATCATAATATGTTAAGTAAGTTTATGGTAAAAGGAACGCTAATTTGAATGCAAATGAAAATAGTTTATAACGTAAAGTATAAACAAAATATCAGAATGTTAAATATTTATTTCGGGAAAAGGTACAGTACGAAAGCGCATTATTTTTCGATTGGTTACTTATGAAAAGCGCGGACTGACGCAGGAGAATAATGTTTTTCAATTGACCTTAAAGAAAACTGACCAATCAGAACGAAGTATTCTTTGCACGTCTTTTCTCTTGGAGATGTAGAATGCTTACAGCCGAGTAAGGAGTCGGAGCCAAGCCTTTCAATGGTACGGTCGTGTGTAGTATGAGCTCCAAGGAAGTTATAGTTTCCCGATTTTAGTTGTGCTACATGTTTCAAAAGTGTTTTAAAGTGAAGGCACGTTTATGCCGGTGTGTTTTTTAGAAAGTAATGACTTTTTAAGTAATTTTGTGTATAAGAAATGACAGTAATTCCGCATGGCATATTAAGCAGATCGGTGACTAAAAACTTGAGTGCATTAGACACTGATAAACTTAATAGTATGGCGAGTGGTTTCACTTCAGAGCCATCCGTGCTTAGTAGCTATTCAGAATTCGGGAAAAACGCTACCATAAACTTGCTAACGTGAATGAAAGGGTTTTTACATGACTGTGTTAGGATTACCACGGGCTTGGCAGCGGACGTGTAGTTCTTGACTTCAAAATATACCGAAGTTTTGCCAGTATTTTCATCTTTCATTCAAAATCAGGACCTTTTCCCGATTCTTAGAATATTTACATTGTATGCACCCTGGTGCGAGTTGCAGTACGGTAGGTTTCTACTCGGCTTTCCTACCGGCGATCTGCTGCAACGAATTCACAGGTAGGTGTAGGTAATGGACGAAAGGAACCGCGCCGCCGCAAACTGAACTAAACTTTCATGTTTCCCTTTCATTGCTGGAGTACCATCCGTTGTTAGTCCTGAGTGATTGTTAAGTTTTAAAGAAAAGTCATATTCAGTCCGGAACCGCGCTGCTGCTACGGTCCTGCCTCGGGCATGGATGCATGTGATGTCCTCGCTGCATCAATACCCCACTCGCTTCCACACTGATTCTTCGGCACCATACTCTTAAACTTCAGTCTACTCTTCATCATTACTAAACTGCGATTTGTGTCTATATCAGCTCCTTGGTACGCCCTAAAATCTGGTATCTGTTTTCAAAATCTCTCACCATGATCTAACCCGACTGGGATCTTCCCGTATCTCTGAATCTTTTCCTAGCATATCTCTCTTGTGATTCTTGAACAGAGTATTCGTTATTGCTAGCTGAAATTTATTGCAGAACTAAATTAGTCTTCCTTCTGCTCCTTCCTCTAAAATCGCGTTCCAGTCCCCTGTCGCTGTTAGATTTTCATGTCCCTTTACGTACTGAATAACCGGTTCAGTATTCTCATATACATTCTCTCTCTCTTCATCTTTTGTTTACGACGTCGGCACATATGCTTGAACTACTGTTGTCGGTGTTGGTTTGGTATTAATTCTGATGAGAACTACCGTGTTACTGAACTGTACATAGTAATTCACTTTGTCCTATTTACGACGAATGCTACTCCTATTATACCATTTTCTTCTGGTGTTGTATGACCCTTCGTCTGACCAGAAATTCTTATCGCCTTTGCATTTCACTTCCCGGACCCCCTACATCGAGTCTTTGCATTCCTCTTGTCAGATTTGCTATCTTCCCTATCACGTTCGAACGCCTGGCATATCACGCTCTGATTCGTAGGGACAACTTCTTTGACTAATAATCAAACCTGCCTGTATCCCGAACTGGGACCCAGACACTGCTAAAATTTTGAATAAATATAGTTGGGTAAGGCACTAGACTTCCAGCGTGTGAATTCACCTTCGTTCTGCCAACAACAGTGTCAAAAAGGGTGGAAGAACGGCAGAGGTTCCTCCTTCCCTTGAGACACGGAACATCCCCTAAAAGGCGGAAAAATCAGTAGTTATAAAAGGCATGAGGATGCAGAAGAAAATGGAAAACACTGCATTAAAGATACAAAAGGTGTGTGGCCTGTTGCTGAAAAGGTGCATGATGATATCTCCATCGGCAAAAGATTCCGAAATAGTTTCCGATTCGGGTCTATGGGAGGTTACTGCGGAGGGGACGTGATAGCGCTGGTCTCTTGGCATACGAGGTGGTGTATGGAAGGAAAATTCTATACCATTTGAGGCTATTAAAAAAAGGTAGGGAAGAATGGCGAGCCTCTACAGAAGTTCGCCAGAACGCTGATGGATGAGTGGAGGCAGATCCAGGAGGCGAATACCGGGGCACTTGAATGTGAGGAGAATGTGGGATGGCATAGTGGTTAACTAACAAAGTTCGGGTTGGACAATGGGTCATGTTAGCTAGCCCCTGTAACCAGAAGGATAAGACAAAGATGGACAACTACTGTCCATTTGGGGCACCTTCATCCTTTTAAGGGAGATCTGGATTCAAGGCCTTAGGTACCACCACCACTGTCCAGGAAGATGGTAGAAGACAAACTGGGAAGCAGAGTCACTAAAACACTCGCGGAAGGTGTGTCGTATGTAGTAGGATCGTGAAAGTAAAGAGGTAGACTGCCGTGTTTTATTTTGAGGGCTCTAACTGTGAATCTTTATGTTTACTTGCTTTTTGGTGCCGTGTTGTGATTTTTGTCAATAGGCTTAATCAGAGAGTTCTGAACAGAATTTCATGCGAAAATTTGTTGTGATTAACGGTAGGAGTATGTTTGTCCGTGATTGAAATTTTTAACGTTTTGTCTTACATTTTCCTATGTGTGTGTTTTGGTTGAAGATATTAGTCTAGGGTGTTCATTATATATCATTATTTGTATAAGAATGAATCGTACTAACAACTGTATCTCGTTCTATCAACTTTTATTGTGTTACTCGGAATATTGTTTGGTGGTATGGGAAAAATTAGGCTTGTTCAGTTTGATACATTTTCTTAGTTGTGTTCATGAGGTGGAGTTTATTTCGATGAATTATGAAGAAAATGTAGATGTGGTAATGTAACAGAAGTTTATGCAATTAATGGTGTAATTACAAGTGTACAGGACGAGTAATTGCCTTCCTAAAGCGGGAATGAGATTGACAGCAGCTTCCTCTCCCCAAGGAACGTCACAACCAAGGATGAAAATGGTGTGCATTGTTATACTGGCAATACTGCACCTCTTCAGAGAGGATGAAGTAATCACGTTGCAATATCAACAAATGGATGAAGCAGTACTGTTCTTCAGGCAGGAGGACGTCATTCTAACCAGCCACCGTAGACCGCTAAGATTAATTATTGATCCATGTAGAACGAAGGCTTTAGGAGACGTTCTCAGAACTACACTTTGTGATTGGAGGAAGTACGAGTTGAGTACCAAGGATTACATCTCTCCCACAAACGTCTGCAGGAGAACCTCTAAAAAGTGGTACATCTGATACCAGATACACTGCTACGTTGTAAGAGAGGTTGACTGGATGCAGATGGAAAGTTGCTAAAGACGGCCTTTGGGAACAAGAATACTGACGATATCCGAGAGTTGAATGATACTATAAAAGAGGTACGAGAAGTGGTAAATAGTAATAAAGTTATAACAGAGTGGAAATCTTGTAGCAGAGCGTACTAAAGAGCAAAGGGCAGTTCAGCCCTTCATTGTTATTCCAGAAACAATTCTTGGTTGGGTTACACACGGTCCAGAAGGAAGTATCAGCTGAACTAGAGCACATAACGTAACAGACCCTGGCGTTATTTTATTGCTTGACAGTTGTGAGTTTTGGCACCGACAAGTTCGACTCTGTGTACTGGTCCAATTTCCTGTAGCAAGTACCAACGCATGGTCAGAAAGTTTCGCAGTCCATCTCTACTCAGCGAAATTGGAAGCTATAGGGGAGAACACAAGAGGTGATGATAAACTGGAAAAGTTATGTATTAGTGACGGGGAATGAACTTTGTCGTTGTCAGAGAGATCGGGCTCCAGTATGTCCGACTTGATCAACACAAGAGCATGCGAATTACATTTACTTTTAATGAAATATTATAGGTGACAGCATAGGTGGGGTTGGTGGGATCACTCATGGGAAAATTCCTGCAGTAGTGGGTGTTAGAGCTGCACCGTTTTTAGACTGAAGTCAGCTGATAGGTATTCCTGCTTAAGGGAAGTCTCTCTAACAAGGGAATCACTTTTCACAAAGCTTAGGTATCCGAGTAATGAGGGAATTAGTGTATTTCATCAAAATATACAAGGTATTAGAGATAAAGTTAATGAACTGCTTCTGGTTGTTGACTCTGAAATTATTGGTGTATCTGAACACTTCTTAAATAAGGAGATAATTCAGAGGCTTCCTTTACCAGGATACAGGTTGGCTGGCAGCTTTTCGAGGAGCTCTTTGCGGTGTGGGGGAGTAGCCATGTATGTGAAAAACGGCATCCCATTTGAGTCAATTGATGTTTCAAAGTACTGCACTGAAAAGGTGTTTGAATGTTGTGCAGGTGTGGTTAAATTTAACGGAGCTAAACTTCTAACTGTTGTTATTTATAGATCCCCAGACTCCGATTGCACAACATTTTTGCTAAAGCTAGAGGAGGTTCTTGGTTCACTTTATAGGAAATACAAAAAGTTAGTTATATGTGGTGACTTCAATATTAATTGTATAAGTGATTGTGCAAGGAAGAGGATGCTGGTAGACCTCTATAATTCATATAATCTTATGCAAACCATATTCTTTCCAACGAGAGTGCAAGGGAACAGTAGAACAACCATAGACAAAATTTTTGTTCATTCCTCATTACTAGAAGGGCATTCTGTTAGCAAAAAGGTGAATGGCCTTTCAGATCATGATGCACAAATTTTAACTTTAAAAGATTTTTGTGCTGCGACACGTGTTAAATATAGTCATCAGCTGTTCAGGAAAGCTGATCCAGTTGCTGTAGAGACCTTTGTAAACCTTATAAAGGAACAAGAGTGGCAAGATGTTTATAGCGCTGATACAGTAGACGATAAATATAATGCGTTTCTCAAGACTTTTCTCATGCTCTTCGAAAGTTGCTTTCCGTTAGAACGTTTAAAACAGGGCACTGGCACAAACAGGCAGCCTGGATGGCTGACTAGAGGGATAAGAATATCTTGTAGAACAAAGTGGCAATTATATCAAAACGTTAGAAACAGTCAAAATCTAAATGCAGCAGCCCATTACAAACAGGTATGTAAGGTGCTTAAAAATGTTATTAGGAAGGCAAAAAGTATGTGGTATGCAGATAGAATAGCTAAGTCTCAGGATAAAATTAAAACCATATGGTCAGGCGTAAAGGAAGTTGCTGGTCTGCAGAGACAGGTCGAGGATATAGAATCAGTGCGTAGTGGGAATGTCTGTGTTACTGATAAGTCGCATATATGTACAGTATTTAATAATCACTTTCTGAATATAGCAGGTGAACTAAATAGAAACCTAGTCCCAAAAGGGAATCATATAGCACTCTTAGAAAAAAGTGTTCCGAGACTGTTACCTGAAATGCTCCTCCATGATACTGACAAGAGGGAGATTGAGTTAATAATTAAATCACTAAAGACCAAGAACACTCATGGATATGACGAGGTATCTAGCAGAATACTGAAGTATTGTTCTATGTATGTTAGCCCAGTTCTCAGCCATATCTGTACTTTTCCATTAGGAGTGGTCGGTTTCCTGACCGATTAAAGTACTCAGTAGTGAAGCCACTTTATAAAAAGGGAGACACTGATAACGTTGACAGTTTTAGACCTATTTCTATGCCATCGGTGTTTGCTAAAGTTATCGAGAAGGTTGTATATACAAGGTAACTGGAGCATTTAAATTCACATAATTTGCTGTCAAATGTACAGTTTGGTTTCAGAAATGGTTTAACAACTGAAAATGCTATATTTTCTTTTCTCTGTGAAGTTTTGGACGGATTAAATAAAATGTTGCGAACGCTAGGTGTTTTCTTTGATTTAACGAAGGCTTTTGACTGTGTTGACCACAAAATATTACTGCAGAAGTTGGACCATTATGGAGTAAGGGGAGTAGCTTACAACTGGTTCGCCTCTTACTTTAAGAACAGAAAGCAGAGGGTAATTCTCCGCAATATTGAGAGTGGTAGTGATGTTCAGTCCCAATGGGGCACTGTTAAGTGGGGCGTTCCCCAAGGGTCGGTGCTGGGGCCACTGCTGTTTCTTATTTATATAAATGATATGCCTTCTAGTATTACAGGTGATTCAAAAATATTTCTGTTTGCTGATGACACCAGCTTGATAGTGAAGGATCTTGTGTGTAATATTGAAACAGTAACAAATAATGTAGTTCATGAAATAAGTTCGTGGCTTGTGGAAAATAATTTGATGCTAAATCACAGTAAGACTCAGTTTTTTCAGTTTCTAACTCACAATTCAACAAGAACCGATATTTTGATCAGACAGAATAGGCATATTATAAGCGAGACGGAACAGTTCAAGTTCCTAGGCGTTCGGATAGATAGTAAGCTGTTGTGGAAAGCCCATGTCCAGGATCTTGTTCAGAAGCTAAATGCTGCTTTATTTACCATTAGAACAGTATCTGAAATAAGTGACACTTCAACACGAAAAGTAATCTACTTCGCATATTTTCATACGCTTATGTCGTATGGTATTATTTTTTGGGGTAATTCTTCTGATTCAAAAAGGGTATTTTTGGCTCAAAAACGGGCTGTTCGAGCTATATGTGGTGTAAGTTTGAGAACCTCTTGTCGACCCCTATTCAGTAGTCTGGGATTTCTGACATTGCCGTCATAGTATACATTTTCCTTAATGTCGTTTGTTGTTAGGAATATTAGCCTTTTCCCAAGAGTTAGCAGCTTTCACTCAGTTAATACTAGGCAGAAATCAAATCTGCATGTAGATGGTTCGCATGGCTCTGAGGACTATGGGAGTTAACATCTACGGTCATCAGTCCCCTAGAACTTAGAACTACTTAAACCTAACTAACCTAAGGACATCACACAACACCCAGTCATCACGAAGCAGTGAAAATCCCTGACCCCGCCGGGAATCGAACCCGGGAACCCGGGCGTGGGAAGCGAGAACGCTACCGCACGACCACGAGCTGCGGACCTGCATGTAGAATGCACTTCCTTGACTCTTGTGCAGAAAGGAGTGCAGTATTCTGCTGCCTCCATTTTCAATAAGCTACCGCAAGAACTCAAAAATCTTAGCAGCCCAAACTCTTTTAAGTCTAAACTGAAGAGTTTCCTCATGGCTCACTCCTATTCTGTCGAGGAGCTCCTGGAAGAGCTAAAAAATTAAGCAAATTCCAGTGTTACATTGTTGATTTTCTTCATTTAAACTTACGACTTGTCACCTGAATATGTTTTTTATATTTCATTTTATCTGTTTCTAATATCGTGTTATAATTTCATGCATTGACTCGTTCCATGACCATGGAGACTTCTCCTTGATTTGGTCCCACGGAAGAATAAATAAATAATTAAATAAATAGAAGGATGCCCACGCGATGTTCTGGCACCGCTACCTCAATTCCAAAGTGCCGGCGTGCAATGGGTATAAATCGAAAGTGAATGTGATCAATCACTACGAGCAACGTCAGTTTAGAGCCGAGGTCAGACGGGAACTTCAACGCAGTGGTTTGCTTATTAGCGGCAGAACTTGTGACATCTCAAGAACAGCCTTCCATCTCCTAGCTGCTGCAACTAGGACCCCTATCACGAATGCGACACAGCCCTTCCGATACTGGCCAGATAAACCACCGAAAGTTGTCCCAGCGCAGAAACAAACCTACCTTAACTACACTCTGGAACCCAACCTTCTCCGTTCACTGGACAAGTTTCTCGAGACACAAAAATGAAGTATTTCCGTGGAGCAGATGCTAAAGCACTTACTGCAGTACCGTGAAGATGTATACCGAAAAGTCATAACGATGAGTCAGTTTCTCCTAACCTTTTGGATCTGAGTCTACTTTTTGTAACCCGTATCTATTTTAGATGGAAAAATGGCTGTCCACTTGAGCTGGATTGATCTTACAAAGGAGAACTCTTAATTAAAGTAGCGAGTAGCCAATAAACATTGTAGTTCAAACTCGATTAGAATAAGGAGATTCAAAATGCATCGTCCATCCATGTAAAACCATGTGATAGGTTGTCAACATTTTTACAGAGGCATAGATGCTCTGAGACCTGGTGCTCCAGGTATCCCGAAGAGGGGACTCGTGTTGCGCGTCGATCCTCTCCGGAATGGCGACAAGTTCTTTGAGTATCTCCGCAAAAAGACGTCACAGAAAGCATGCGCGAGAAACGTTAATATTATGTGCTATTTGCTTGTTTTGTCATTCTTAACGTTAATAAATTGTTAAAATTTTATATGCTTTTATCGGTCCAGTACCACACTACTCACCCTACTAGCTCCCTACTGCTTCATCTATCCTTCAAGAGCTTGCTCAAGGAAAGCCTAACCTACTTAAATGACTTGCTAGACGCGACCCGACACATCTTGTTACCTTGGACCAGATGGTAGCTGCACAAAATCGTCACGCGACGATGGAACACCTGCTCGATCCTGTGAAAAAGGTATCGGATCAAACACCGCCACCGACTCATCACAACTAGCATATCAGCTGCCTACGTAATTCTGGTAATAATGAGTACTGTGTTCTGCCACCTCAGAAGCAGAGTCGCTCCAAACCCACCATTACTTTTCTACGATCTGCTGCTACCATGGTAGTCCTTTCAGGCACCAGATAAGGAGCGACTTGGTCACGCTGGTTCAAGTGAAGTTGTGAAACAGGGGAAAAACGAAGTTGAACCTAGAAACTCCGCGTTTGAGCATAACAAGTGTGGGGTAGTGGTCTCTCTCTCTCTCTCTCTCTCTCTCTCTCTCTCTCCCTCTCTCTCTCTCTTCGTCTGGAAAGCCTCGCTTCACTGGTGCTGAAAGGACTATTATGCACCCGCAGATCGAAGAAAAATAATACTGGGATTTGCGCAACTCTGCGTCTGAGGTGGCAGTACACAATACTTGTTATTACCAGAATTATGAAGGCAGCTGATGTGCTGTCTG
Organism: Schistocerca serialis cubense; assembly: GCF_023864345.2. Taxonomy (NCBI): domain Eukaryota; kingdom Metazoa; phylum Arthropoda; class Insecta; order Orthoptera; family Acrididae; genus Schistocerca; species Schistocerca serialis. The sequence continues at coordinate 1,040,186,563 of NC_064638.1, read as the reverse complement.
AGACTGGTTTGATGCGACTCGCCGTGAATTCCATGCGCTAACATCTTCACCTCAGTGCTCCATACATCCTCAATTATTTGTTGGATTTATTCCAGCCTCCATAATTTACTACAATTTCTACTTTCTACACCTCCTTCTAGTACCATGGAGATTATTCACACATATCTTACGCATGCCGTGTCATCCCATCCCTTCTTGTCAGAGTTTTCATATGTTCCTTTCTTCGACGATTCTACGGAGAACATTCTTATGCAGCACCACATTTCAAACGCTTCCATTCCCTTATGTTCCGGTTTTCCCACTGTCTGTAATTCAACTACCATATAATACTATAGTGCACCCGGCACCATGAAAGGAGGCGGGGAACAGAGAAGCAGAAACAGGAGGATGGGTCAGTCAACACGGCTCAGTGACTTCGAACGTGGGCTAATCATTGGATTTTACCTTAGTAACAAAACCATCAGTGGCATTTCAACCGTTCCAAAACTGCTCAGTTCGCCTGTTGGTGATGTGAAATGGATGCATAAAAGTGAAGGAACAACCGCAGCTAAAACAAAACCAGGCACACCTCACATAGTGACTGACAGAGATCGTCATACATCGCGGAGAGTGGTTCGAAAAATACGGAAGATCTCATAGGAAGGAATCACGCCTGAGCTCCCAAGTGCTACCAGTACTCCAACTAGTACATTTTTGCGTAGGGATTTAAAAAGAACGGGGTACACTAGTCCAACAGCTCCTCATAAGTCACAAATATCTGTAAATGCTAAGCGACGCTTGAGATCGTCTAAAGAGCGGCGTCACTGAACAGGGGATAAATGGAAACGAATGATGAATCACGCTATACCCGCCGGCCGCTGTGGTCGAGCCGTTCTAGGCGCTTCAGTCCGGAACCGCGGTGCTGCTACGGTTGCAGGTTCGAATCCTGCCTCGGGCTCGGGAGTGCATGATGTCCTTAGGTTAGTTAGGTTTAAATAGTTCTAAGCTCTAGGGGACTGATGACCTCAGTTGTTAAGTCCCATAGTGCTTAGAGCCATTTGAACCATTTGAACGCTATACCCCGTAAAAAATCTGATCATGGGTTTGGGTTCAGTAAGTGCATGGACAACATTACCTACCATCACTTGTAGTGGTAGCAACGAAGTACAGAGGAGGTGGTGCTACGGTGTGTAGTACTTCTCGTGGTTAGGGAATAGGCTCCTTATTTCAATTAGGAAAACGCTAAATGCGGAATTATAAGAGAACGTCTTTTAACAATGTTTACTGCGCACGGTAGAGTAGTTCGGAGACAACGATTTTTACCAGCCTGGCGGTGCACCCTGTCCTAAAGCAGCATCTGTAAGACAACAAAATATGGTTCAGATTGGTCTGAGCACTATGGGACTTAACATCTGACGTCATCAGTCCCCTAGAACTGACAACTACTTAAACCTAACTAACCTAAGGACATCACACACACCCATGACCGAGGCAGGATTCGAACCTGCGACCGTAGCGGTCGCGCGGTTCCAGACTGAAGCGCCTCGAACCGCTCGGCCACACCTGCCGGCGTAAGACAACAGTTTGTGGTCGATAACATTCCTCAAATCGTCGTGCCATCCCAGCTCTCTGAACCCAGTGGAACACTACAGAATTTCAAAACGGCGAATTTTCTCCAAGCACGAGTGTTCAACTTCACTATCTTCTTTCATTTAGGATCCTGAGTGAGAATGGGCTGCCATTCCTCCACAGTTATCCAGACACCTCACTGAAAGTATTCGCAGCAGAGTTCAAGCAGCCACAAACGCGAAGGGTGGACACAACTCACACTAATGTCCACAAACAGGTGTCTAGATACTTTCGGTCAGGTAGTGTACATATGTACTGTGCTTGTATATCTTTATTTGGCTAGTGCATGCGAAAAGATCAGTGGTTATGTTACGTCCCAAAGTAAATCGTTTGTAGATACGTTACCTGAACATTCACTTTGCTCTGCAACCATTGAAGGGATTCCGTCCAGCTTCTGATGTTCATCACGTGAAAACTGTTAGAACCAGTGCGTTTCACTGTGTGCATCGTGTCTGTGCATTGTGCTGGAAAGCCAGAAGCAGTTGCTGACGCAGCTGGATAAAGTAGCTGTAGACCGCGCGCCGCTGGGGCGTTTCTCTCGCGCCATGAGGGGCTCAATGCGGCAGAAGCACTGAGGCCTCGCATTCTCCAGGTTGCGTTATCCAAGAGAGTCTCTTCTGTAGGAGTTTCATAGCCCACTCCCTACCTCATGAACGTTTATGCCATAATAGTAGAAAATCCAGACGTATTGACAACACAAATATGTTACTGCATGTTAGTGTCCCTATAACCATATAATGCATAGCCTGCCAGTGTAGTAGGTTGCGAGCATAGAAGTGAATCAAACTGGATTTTAGTGCGCTTACTGTGTTTACAAGCTGTCAAGTGCCCCAACCCATCTACCAGAGTGTGATTTCTAGAATTTTGCATGGCGGTTAGGTGAGTACAGTGTTCGATTGGGATCTCCACCTCAGAAGCACAGTACAGGATATGTATCGAAAATATCTACGAAAAAGTGAGGGCGATTCACGAAGAAATGGCCTCTTCTTAGGTTAAGAAATAAGTGATAAAACAATTGACAGGTCCACGACTATTACAGAGTAACTGCGTATGTAACCTTCACTAAACATGTTATAAAGCCTGAAGTTGGCGATATACAAGAAGTGTTCGTTAAACACTAATCTCCTCCTCCTCCAAGAAGTGTTCGGTACACTGTGTGAAGTACGAGGTAGTATTGCTTTGTCTCAAGTAAAAAATTATCATATCTCGTGTTACTTATAGCATCTAATGAATGTTAAATAATTTCGTCGCTATACTTAATGAGAAATAATTACACTGTTGAAAGAGACTGTCCACGCTATTTCAGAGGCCGGCATTGCCCTGCAAGTCCAACTGGTATACACAAGCAAGGAAGGGAGAGTTATGGATGTATTCGAAGAAATTAAAATACATGTGCATGTTAAAAGGTAGTGGGCCAATATGATGAACGTACAGGCTGCATTTAGTAGCATAAGGCTTTTACAGACTTTCAACCAAATATTTGATGAAACTGAGAGGTATAACAAATAAGTGCCCAAGTAATTTCCAATTACGCGTATGTTATTATAAGGGGCGATCAAAAAGTTTACGTTTGGGGGTGTTGCTGCAGCGTATATGCAACGTAGCGCGACTGCTATGTGGGTAAGCACTGACAGAAGAAAATCGCAACGCCACAAAGTAATTAATGTAATGTAATGAAATTCCGGGAATATATTTGTGTAGGTAACATATTTAAGTGATTAACACTGCATGATCGCAGGTTTATGTAACAGCGAGGTAAGCCCATGCAAATACGAAATGCTGACATTAATAATTGGTGTAACCCAGAGACCGTACAATGCGAGAATGAAAACTTGCATGCATTGTTTCGTACAGGTGTTGGATGTCAGTTTGTGGGATGTAGTTCCATGTCTGTTGCATCTGTTCGGGCAACACACGGACAGTCAATGCTGGTTGTGGATGACACTGGAACTGTCGTCCGATGATGTCCCATATGTGCTCGATTGGAGACAGATCTGGTGATCGAGCACGCCACTGAAGAGAATGTTGGGTTACCTTCTAACCAACACACGGCCGTCAGTGGCACCGAGGCAGAGTGCGCACCAGAGTGCGGACAGAGTAGCTTAATCACAAAAACTACCATTTGTCGCTATAAGAATAGGAAAGGGTTGCCTGGACTGGTGCGGGTAGATACATTTTGGTACATCTCAATGTAAGTGTAGGAGTGTGTCGCAACAAGATGTACTGTGTTCTGCTTGTCAGCATGGCAGCCATATGGTGGAGGTATTCTAAAGAGCAGTACTGTTATACTGGCAGATAATCTACTGACATACTCTTTAATACACTGTAAGGTAAGTGGCTGAGGGTACCCTGTACCACTGCAAATCATTTCCCTTCCTGCTCCACTCGCAGATAGAGCGACGGAAAAACGACTGTCTGCATTACAGCTGGACAGCTACTGGACTACTAGCCGATTGTGTGTTTTCTTATGGCATTCGTCTGACAATCTATATCTCAAGGAAGGCAGTGGGGCGGCCGTTATGGCCGAGCGGTTCTAGGCGCTTCAGTCTGGAACGGCGCGACCGCTACGGTCGCAGGTTTGAATCCTGCCTCGGGCATGGATGTGTGTGATGTCCTTAGGTTAGTTAGGTTTAAGTAGTTCTAAATTCTCTGGGACTGATGACCTCAGATGTTAACTCCCATAGTGCTCAGAGCCATTTTGAAGGCAGTGGATTACTCTATTGTTCTCGAAATATCACAATTGCTTAACACACCACGAACATGATAGCAGTTAGGTGGTCTTTTTAGTTCATATGTTGCCAAACCTACTCAGCATATCAAGAATGTCTTCAAATAGGATGTATTCACTTTGAATCCATTTACAATTGAACTCTATGCTGTGAGAGGCGGTTGAGCAATGATTGATCAGGACGGTTCCGAAGTAGGAGCCATACGACGCCATATCACCTCCATTATAAGGTAAGTGTAGCTAAATAAATGTCTCTGAAGTGTTATGGATACAAGTTGGATACATAGTTAACAAACGTTTCGGAGGGTTCGTAATAGGAAAAACGTGTAGGAGGTATATTACATTTAAGTATAATCCATTCAAGAACTACAGCGTACTCGTTTGTGCTATTGGAACGTAATTATCATATTTCACTTTATATTACTAAACTATGATTTTCCCCATTACTTCATTCTCATGCGTGTTAGACACATACTTGTGTATTGCACACATCTCCTCCTCTCCCATCTTGTGTCTCTTGTACATCTCCTCTTCCCACCCTCCTCCTCCCTATGTCTCTGATCATCTCTCACTTCTCCATCTCCCTGTCTATGTCCTTCCCCCCCCCCCCTTTCTGTTTAACAAATTCTCATCCCATCTCTGCCCATCGCTGGACCCTAACACGCTCCCAATATCTTGCTGCCCATGTCTTCCTCTCTCCCTGTCCATCTCACCCTCTCTGTCGATCCCTCCTGCCCCCTTATTTTGTCCATCCTCTCTGCCCCCCCTCACTCTCGCTTTCCATCCCCTCCAACCACCACTATCTACCCATCCTCTCCTCTATGCATATCTACCTTCTCCATCCATGCCCATATGTAAGTGTAGCCCTTGCAGAAGCGGCTGATGAAGCTTCCTGACCCTACTCCAACATGTCTGTCATGCATGGCAGCCTCTATGTAAGGAGTTATTTCCCTCTGACATGCAGGCTGCCTGCAAAGCAGGTCGATAAGGCAAGCTGATACTTTTCCCACACAATATACATAGTATGCAGGGTAGCCTATCTGGCAGGGGCTACAACAGTGCAGGTATCTTTGGCCCTGTTGGTTATAAGCCTCCCCACAATGCTGACACTCATGAGGCCTGCTATTTCTGTGCTTGTGTGGCTGGAATCGATCCACAGATTTAGGGACAGAGTTTGGATACACACACACATAAATTCTGCTTTATTTATAGAGAGATTAGCTTTAAAAGTTTTTGCAGACTAATATTAATGAATATTTCTTCCAGTACATAATCAACTTAGCTACAATCTTATTCCCTAATTTCTTCTTTATTTGGCAAACCACACGACATTAAAAGAATAATATACATGTCAATGACAATAACTTATCAGACTGTGAAATAAATTCGTTTTTATTCTTCTCATTAAATTGATATTTTTATTTTCCTTTACAAGTTTCCTTTGCAGCAAAAACAGCAATTTTCTAAATTTCTTACTACCCAAAATCTTGTCTGTGTACCGTAATTTCGTGGAACAGTTAATGTCCCTCCCCACTAAACAGTTGATGCCAAAACTGGTGATGTCTGCCTGCTGCTGCAGAGGACGCGCTGGGCATCAGATCAGTCACGGACATAACCACTGGTATTGAAGAGATAGTGATCATGGCCACAGTTAAGAAATCTTGCGTGCAGCAGAAGACCAGCCAGAACTTGGAGCCAACACAGAAAGACAATGCGCAGCTGCTGGTTGACAGCATTTGAGCAATACTGGTGTCATGGGAGTGCGCCACATGGTGTCGTCTTAGTTCTCAAATGATTGGTTTTTGAGTATCACATTAGACGGCAGACTAGCCAGATCTTGGAATTGTGGCTGTGGGTAAGTTGCTGATCATCAACACTCTGATACCAGCTATGAAAGTTAGTGTTGCCTTGTTTCTGGAAAGTCCAGTGCTGTTGGAGAGCAGTCGTACAGCCTGGACTTTATGTGTATGACTGTTTAGCCAAGTGGTGGTTGTCAGCTTACATCATGGGGAAGTTCCTGAGGGCTAGGAGGACGAGCCATGTGGTGATGTCTTGGCATCCTGGTAGTGTTCCTGGCTGTTCATAAAGGACATGGACAGTGATGGTGGCGTATTCTGTATGTGGTGGTTGACATACAGAGATTCACAACAGCCAGTGCAACTTTGATATAAGTCAGCCCACTATACGACCAGCTGTGCGCTAACAGACATTAGTCCTACAGAAAGTAAATGGGCAGTGAGTTTGTATCACTTGACCATCTATTAATACTGCCTTCATCTGAATTATGCACAGTGGCTCAACCTGGCAAACTAAACATCATGGCTGTGGTGTTGAGCCAATTTGTTATATAATTACGTTGTCTCTGAGGGACTTTGATCACGTGAAATAGAGAGTGATTTCTGTGGATTGTATGATCTAAAACCCAAGCTCAATTTGTTTGCAGTTTTTGGTACCATTACACAGACCTTTTCAATCATAAATCTTGTTCATTTCATTGTAGACTTTAGTTACTGTTACCTAGATCATAGTCATTGGAGTGACATAATGTAACTGAATTCTGTTTTTGCTATCACAAGTATTTACCTTTCAGTTACAATATCTTGTTCTATTCATTGTGCATTTTATTGCTGTTGCGTAAAGAATAGGCATTGCCCTTTATTACTTATAAAATTGTTCTAGTTATTCTATATTTATTTAGTTTGCTTTATTTGCTATTTATTAATCATAGGCGTTTCTCTGTATTCGTAATATTTCATTTAAAATGTTTTTTTGACGTTATTTCATTACCATGAACATTTTAATACAATATTTTTTTCATTCGTTTGGAATTGGTTTGATAATTGTGTTGGTACTAAAATGTGTATTCTAATGAGAAATGTATGCGTTTTCACAACCCCACTCACTTACACTCCTCCCTAAGCTACTGCTAGATCTACCGTACTACTTATCATGCTGAGATGCCTCAATCAGGATATAGCGAAAAGACACGAACAAATTGGGAGGGATTGTAGAGAATGTCTTGTGGAACAAATTAAGGATATGAGTTCATCCAATGAGCCTACAAATCCTAAATGTTACAGGGGCCATCTAATCGCTCTAGGCTATCCTTTCGGTAGTAATGGGGAGTTTGTATGGCTAAGCACTACAAGCAGACAGTCCCACTATGAGCCTGACATTATTCAGGCCGTATATGGCGTCACGCGTGTCTACGCCTGCTTGCAGTTCTTCAGTGTACAGTCTCACGTTTAGCGCCCAAGGGTTGGCCTAGCGGCAGGCGTCATTGGATAACTCTATTGGACATTTGTTCTCCAAGACATCGCTCACAATCCTTCCAAGATTATTGGTTTCGTTTTGTCATACACCATTTAACTGTTGGTTTCAAAATGTAAATGTGGAGGATACATGCTGCATACAAATGCAATGTGTTTCACCGCCTTCTCCTTGCCAATTAACACCACGCAGTCACAATAAAAATAAAAATAAAAAACCCTCGCGCACTAGCAGATCGTTTCGTCAAACAGACACTGACCTCTCCACTCCCAGTAGACATCAAAGGTAAGACTAACACAAATTCCATAATAAAGAAAAAATTACTCAATGCAGCACGTGTTTCTGCTTGGTCTTTTGTTTATTCGAGATTCTTTTCCTGGTACCTTCCAATGCTTGGATACATACAAAATTTAGATACATTTTCCATCGTTAACTTCTAAACCGTAGTCGAGGGTTCGCGACTTTGATTGATAATTCCACAGACTAATACTTAGATTTTGAATACAAATCATGTTCTACGGCGGTGGAGCTCTTTCTGTAATAGTAGTCAAGGTCATTCTTGTCGAAACAAAGCTGGTGCCTGATAACAATTCGGGACACCCTCTTTCCATTGGCTAGGTCACCACCACTAAAAATGGGAGAATCAGCAATGATCAACGCCAAGACAATTCAGAAGACACGCGAAACCGCTGAATTAAAGATGTGATGTAGTCAGTCGCTGAAACGTGTCATGATGGCCTACGCATTGCAAAAACATTTTGGATTAAATGCTTATTCTGATTTCCTGAAGGAGATTACCATAGGGTAAAACGACTCAAAGAATGAGTGAGGGAATAAAGTTTTGGTCTTAACAAGAAATACACAGTTCAAAAACCATAAAATGTGGGGCTATAACTAGAAAACACCAGGTGAAACAGAAACATTTCAGCTGGACTACATCACGTTGGGACGGGTTTCCCGATATCAGAGACATTTGATCGCATGGTGTTTTCGGGATCAAATATAGACTCAGATCAAGGTACAGTATTGATGAACAACAACCAGAGCACAAGGCTGTGGCTTACTGAAGTATTCAGGGCCGCGCGGGATTAGCCGAGCGGTCTTAGGCGCTGCAGTCATGGACTGTGCGGCTGGTCCCGGCGGAGGTTCGAGTCCTCCCTCGGGAATGGGTGTGTGTGTTTGTCCTTAGGATAATTTAGGTTAAGTAGTGTGTAAGCTTAGAGACTGATGACCTTAGCAGTTAAGTTCCATAAGATTTCACACACATTTTTGAAGTATTCAGGTAATGTATTCAAAGTTCTCTGAGCCTGTAGATACTTCAATAATAAATATTATAGCATGTAATTTAGTTGAGGAGGTATGATCATTTCTAAAGCCGAGCGGTTAAAGGCACTACAGTCTGGAACCGCACGACCGCTACGGTCGCAGGTTCGAATCCTGCCTCGGGCATGGATGTGTGTGATGTCCTTAGGTTAGTTAGGTTTAAGTAGTTCTAAGTTCTAGGGGACTTATGACCACAGCAGTTGAGTCCCATAGTGCTCAGAGCCATTTGAACCATTTTTGAACCATTTCTAAAAAGTGTAACCAAACTAGTTGTGCACACAGATATACACTGAAGCTCCAAAGAAAGTGGTATAGGCATGCGTAACCAAATACAGATAAACGCAGTTGGAGTGATATGGGACCTCTGATACGTCTAGATATGACTCTGACAGGTGACACGTACGTAGGCATCTTGTCTGATCACGTGCATCCATTCATTTCCATTGTGCATTCCAGCAGGACAAAGCGATACCTCTCACGTCCAGAATTACTACAGAGTGGCTTCGGCAATACTCTTCTGAGTTTAAACATTTCCGCTGGTGACCAAACTCCCCAGAGAGGAACATTATCGAGCATACCTGGGATGTCTTGCAAAGTGCTGTTCAGAAGAGATCTCCATCTCCGCATATTCTTACGCATTTATGGACAATCCTGCAGGATTCATGGTGTCAGTTGCCTCCAGCAAATACAGACATTAGTCGAGTCCATGTCACGTTGTGTTGCGGCACTTCTGCGTGCTCACGGGAGCCCTGCACGATATTGGGCAGGTGTGCCAGTTTCTTTGGCTCTTCAGTGTAGATAGAAAATAACTGCAAATAAATTGTGGGTAACAGAAGAAATATTGCAATAGATCTATGAAAGAAGGAAAGGTGTAAATGTTCAATGAAAGTAAATAGCTTAGCATTATAAAACGATGATAAATGAAATCAACAGGAAATTTTCGGTTAATTTGAAAGTAATTCCATTGCTAATCATTGAGAACAGAACAGATAGCTAAAATGAGAACATAGAGGGCCTTTACGGTAGAAAGGAATCCATAGCATGATAGAAGATAAAATGGGTACCTATTTGGAGGCGATTCAATAACGGAATCAGAGATTGACAGAGCTTTAATAGACGTGCGATAACACGAAGAAGAGAGAGTTGATAACGTCCCTTCTGAATTTCTAAAATCCTTGAAGGAACTGGTAATTGAACGATTATTTAGATGTGCAGAGCCAAGAAGACTGGAGACATAATATCGGATTTTCGGAAGGATGTTAATCCATGAAATTTGAAAGAGAGCAAGGGAAGATGAATGCAAAAACTTCCACACAGTTACTGGCCACGTCATTAATGCAAGTTGCTGTCCAGAGTGATACGCAGAAGAATCAAAGATTTGATATATCATGATAACTTTGGTATTAGGAAAGTTAATGACACCACAGGGGTTGTTCTTACATTACGCTCGATATTAAGATTGTCGACAGGTAACAGTTGTTCCTTAACGTAAAACGGTGCAAGTTGTTTTAAACTGTCATAAATGATAGGTAATATACAATGGATACAAGAATGATGACAGACCAGTAACAATGAAGAACAAGAGAGAAATGTTCAAAATAAGAATGGTGTAAGATGAGAACGCAATTTTGCCCACGTACTGCTCTATCTGTGAAGTGATAAAGAAAATGCAACAAATACTGTCAAAGACTCCACCTGCGCGTGATAATCGGTGACCACATGTAATCACATGCGCCCGGTCACTGACATCCAGGGTGCTTATTGGATCTTACTTGGACAAAAAATATTCGATAAGAAAGTTGGTACGACCTCTACATTTGCTTCCTAGCACAGGGGTGTAGTGGGAGTTTAGTTTTCGGTCTCGTTTGCAGTTTTCCACTTCCCTCGACGAAAGTTGCAGGAACTTTTAATACAATCTCGTTACTCCGGAAACCTCACTGCGAGTGTTCGGCGTCTCAAGCAAATTCATCTGCAAACGTATGAAATCGCACGAAGCTCAACATTCAGCAAATCCTTGCAAAGTTAAAAGTTCTACTTCGTCTAGTTATAAAGTTTTTTGCGCTGCCCGTCTACGTTTACCGGTTAAAAATTTTTGGCGCTCCAGTGTATGTGTTACGAAGCGCCGCGCTAATAAGACGACGTACATTATACGCGCCTCACAACTCAGCAGCGAGCGCTAGCTTTTTGCCAGTGCTGTTACGGCTCAAACCGTGGTAGATCCATCGCTTCCTGCCTGCCAGTTCTGAGCCAGTTCTTGCTGAAGCGCCTGGAGAGGCAGCAACCCGCAGCGCGATTCGTGGCTTGCGTCGTTTTTGCCACGGCAGGTCGCCGTGGCGCCTCTCAGAACCTGCCTATTTATACTCCAACAACTTGTTACAGACCGCCCTGGCACCGCTCCCGTTGTATTTTGACCCCTCAGAAATAATGTGAATCGTTGCCTGACCGTATGAAACTAATCCCAAAATAATATTCAGACGTATTCGCCTGACACGCCTACGGTTCATCGCATACCGTCGCAAAACGCGTCCATGAAGGTACGCAAAGACTTCGTAGCTATTATCGGACTACTAACAGTATTTTTACATTTCGCTTTACCTAAGACGGCTTTGGGAGAAAACATACGCACACCAAAAAAAGTTTTGGTATCACATCCGTTCCGAGAGCTCCGGAACCTGTACAGAAAATTGGAATAGAGATCAACACAAAGATCTTTTCTGCCCTTTTTATTGCTCATGAAACCACGCATTGCATGTTGTACCACTATCCAGTGAGACCTTCAGAGGCCGCGGTCCAGATTGCTGTACACACCGGTACCTCTAATAACCAATAGCACGCCCTCTTGCATTAATACATGCCTATATTCGTTGTGGCATACTATCCACAAGTTCTTCAAGGCACTGTTGGTTCTGATTGTCCCACTCCTCAAGGGCGATTGGGCGTAGATCCCTCAGAGTGGTTGGTGGGTCAGGTCGTCCATAAACAGCCATTTTCAATCTTTCCCAGGCTTGTGCGATAGGGTTCATATCTGGAGAACATGCTGGCCACTCTAGTCGAGCGATGTCGTTATACTGAGGGAAGTCATTCACAAGATGTGCACCATGGGGGCGCGAATTGTCGTCCATGAAAACGAATGCCTCGGCAATATGCTGCCAATATGGTTGCACTATCGGTAGGAAAAAGGCATTCACGTGTCGTAGAGCCGCTACGACACCTTCCATGACCACCAGCGGCCCCACATAATGCCACCCCAAAACACCAGGGAACCTCCATCTTGCTGCATTCGCTGGACTGTGTGTCTAACGCCTTCAGCCTGACCGGGCTGCCTCCAAACACGTCTCCCATGATTGTCTGGTTGAAGGAATATGCGACACTCATCGGTGAAGAGAACGTGATGCCAATCCTGAGCGGTCCATTCAGAATGTTGTTGGGCCCATCTGTACCGCGCTGCCTGGTGTCATGTTTACAAAGATGGACTTCGCCATAGAGCCTACCGTGCACAGTTTGAGTCGTAACACGACGTCCTGTAGCTGCACGAAAAGCATTATTCAACATCGTGGCATTGCTGTCAGGATTCCTTCGAGCCATAACCCGTAGGTAGCGGTCATCCACTACAGTAGTAGCCCTTGGGTGGCCTGATAAAGACATGTCATCGACCGTTCCTGTCTCTCTGTATCTCTCCTCATTGTCCGAACAACATTGCTTTGCTTCACTCAGAGACACCTGGACACTTCCCTTGTTGACAGCCCTTCCTGGCACAAAGTAACAATGCGGACGCGATCTAACCGCGGTATTGACCGTCTAGGTATGGTTGAATTACAGACAACACGAGCCGTGTACGTCCTTCCTGGCTGGTGGGATGACTGGAACTGATCGGCTGTCGGTCCCGCTCCGCTGAAGAGACGATTAGCAAACGGATGCTTTACGAAAAACCTTCAGGTGGGCCGCCTGTACTAACATAAGAATGTGAGAAAAAGTTGGTAAAACATATCATAAAATTAGAAAACTTCGGATTTGCACCGACAAGGACAGAAACACGTACCATGGCATATAAACTAGCTGAGAAATATAACCAAAATCACAAATTTAACCTAGAAAAGGAAATTGGCTGGAATGGACTGGCTACATTTATTCTTAAAAAGACATCCGGAATTCTCAATCCGCAAATCGGAAGGAGCTTCACAAACACAGTCAAGGGGTTTAAGTACGAAAAACGTTTCAGACTATTTTTCATCGCTGCAAAACATCTTGGTAGAGCATAACCTCCTTGATAAGCCGGGAAATATATTCAACGTAGAAGGGTCCGGACTTCAGCTGAATAATAGACAAGGTTACGTGTTGGCAGTAAAGGGGTCTAAGAGCGTTCCAGCGATAACACCCGGTGAAAAGGGTGAAGTCATATCTTTAATCGCTTGCTGCACTGGAGAGGGCATGTTTTTACCCCCAGCTTGTGTTTTGAAGGGAAAAAATGAAAAGGCCGAGTACAAGGACGGTATGCCGCTGGGTTCCACGATTTTCATGTCACAAAAGTCGGCGTACGTAACAACTGATATTTTTCTTCTGCGGCTTAGGAACCATTTTGCACCGAGGAAGCCTTAGGGAACAGTCGTGCTTATTTTGGATGGACATAGCTCTCACTGCAGCAGTGTGGATACATTAGAGTTTGCAGAAGAAGAAAACATAATTTTGTTCTGTCCACCCAGCCACACCAAACACTATCTGCAGCCACTAGACAGAGCATTTTTAAAGCTCGGAAATCCTCTTATTACAATGCTTTCAATTGGTACATTAAAATGAATCCAAATAGAAAAATTTCCAGACTAGTGTTCGGAGGACTGTTTACAAAGGCATGGGTTCAAGCAACTACGACAGAGAATGCAAAATGCCGGCCGCGGTGGTCTAGCGGTTCTAGGCGCGCAGTCCGGAACCGCGCGACTGCTACGGTCGCAGGTTCGAAACCTGCCTCGGGCATGGATGTGTGTGATGTCCTTAGGTTAGTTAGGTTTAAGTAGTTCTAAGTTCTAGGGGACTGATGACCACAGATGTTAAGTCCCATAGTGCTCAGAGCCATTTGAACCATTTTAAAGAATGCAATATCGGGGTTCAGAAGCACAGGAATCATCCCGTTTAATCCTGATGTCATTCCCGAATACGTGTTTTTAACATCAACTTCAGATCAACATCAGGAAAACAACGAACGACATGAAAACAGACCTACTTCACCTCGACCAAGTTGTTCGCACTGGCAGGAGATACCCAATCCCTCGGAAGAAGCAACTGCAGACGTAGATAACGATCAGGGACTTGAACACATACAAGCTTCACCACAACTGGGCTGTTCGCAACGGCGGAAAATCCACAGTAAAACATGGAGTCTTCCTCAGAAGCAACAAATATCTTCGACAGTGGCAATAGAAGAATGTCAAATAACCCCTGGCAAAGTCTTGAACCATAATTCGCCGATACCTATCCTAGATAAAGTTGCATCTGCAAGGAAGAAGTCCACAGCTTTAGATGAGGTTTTGACTTCTCCAGAAAACATCGACAACCTGCAAAACAAAAAACGACAAAATGAGTCAGTGAAGAGTAGAGCAAATGCTAAAAAGAGGACCAAAGGAGAAACCGTAACCGAAGGAAAAACTGTAAGCAAAGGAAAAACTGTAAGGAATGGAAAAAACGTAACCAACGAGACTACCAAAGGAATTATCAAAAAGAAGCAGCCTAAGAAACGAAAAGCGTCTACCACTGACATCGAATGCGACTCGTCGCTGGATATCCAATGGCAAGACGATGATGACGCGGATGATGAAGAGTGTTTTTGCGTAGGGTGCGGTGAACTGTACAGTTGCACTATAAAGGATGTGGATTGGATCAAATGTATTAGCTGCCAACGGTGGCTGCATGAAGACTGTTCAAATTATGAATCTATATGTGACGTATGTGGCAAAATGCAGGGGAAGTAAGTTCACCATTTGATCCAAAGGGCATTCGACATTAATAAAAATAAGTAATGTTTTTTTAAAACTTTTGTAGTGCCTTAAAGAGGTACTGTTAATGTGTCACTTACGTATTTTGTGAAAGGAGAGTGTTTTTATTTTGTTTAAATAAAAACTTTCTTGTCTTCTACATGGCCCAAATTTTTTCTTCACCATATCACCCTGATTTACCCTAATTATGTGTTTCCTTTGAGGTAAGATTTATTATTTTATTTACTGGTCTCGGAGTCTCCGCTTGTTAATTGCAAAGCACAGTACAACGAAAACCTACAGTATTGGATCACAGGTAAATCAGTATAAGCTTTCGAATTTCATCGCTAGAAGTAAATGAACCACGTGTTCTTTACTAAATAAAGCCTTTAGACAAAAAAGAAGGGATAAAAGGAAAGAAACACAAAATTAGAACAGCTTTTGGTTGGCTACAGCGAGGACAACAACTTTATAACTTTTGTGTTTACAACAGATCACCGTTTACTGAAGATGTTCGAAAATAGAGTAGCCAAGAGGAGCAATGTGTAGCACTGCCCCTTACCGGCGACGGTAAGATCGACAAACCCGGCGCTGCATGTGCGGTGAGGTACGCAATGTGGTGACATCACCTGTTCAACATTTGTCATCCCTTTCTTGGAATTTCCCGACATTTGACGCCCCTTACGTCTCAATCTAAATTACTTGGCTTAGCCCAGAAGTAATGCCTTTCATCGACAAGACAACTCACGATCGCATGTTCCCCGTGCAAACTTGCCTCCACTCGATACGGTGGATGTTCGACTACTACCTTGGTCAGCATGTTCTCCAGATCACTCATCCATTGCAAAGATATGCTTATGGGTCGCCGAGAGTGTGGCGTGCCTGCATTCGCCAGCCACTATCAACCACGGTGCAGTGTTGAAGCGATCTGTCATTCAATCTCATTTCGAACTCGATCCCAATCAGACTAAGGTCATTGTTGCTGCCGGAGGTGGTAGCTCTTTGTACAGGAGAGTGTTGTACCATGGAACACTCTTCAAGACTTGAGCCTCTAGCCAGTCCAGTAATAGAAGTTTAATTCAGAGGATGTTTCAGCTGCCCTATTGATGTCGTTTTCTGCAATCCGCGGTGTTATACTTGACATTCAAAATCTGCACGAGATTTTTGTATTCTTTCGCTACTTACGCACAAATTACTAGTCTTAAAGAAAAAATTAATAGGATCCTTTTGTAGGATATTTAATGTAGTAAAATTTTGTACTGGGATACGTTTCGCTGGAGGCCACGGTTTTCGAGTTGTTCAAGAAAAACGGTACAAAAATGATCTTCAAACGTACGTACCCCTACCCGCCACTTTCATCCCTCACCAGTGAGGATGTCTGGTATGTTGTTCGTGGCACTTCCTACTGCTATTGTACAAAAATTTCCAACTACACTAACCGGTCCCAATATTCGAACGTTTTTGGTCCCTATTGGTTGAGCTGTTACGCCACCAGCATTGTCGTCTATTGCGTTACCGGTATTAATTTAAATGTGCCCGTGATAATAATGAAAGATAAAAGACTTTTGTAAATTTTACGCTAAAGATAATAACACTGATCCATTCGATATCAAACTTAACCCTTACAAGCACGGTAGTTTTGTAGTCAGAAGAGCTGACAAATACAACAATACAATTGTTTATTTTATGACGTTAAAATTCACAAAATTGTTAGGTAATATGTACAAAGTTTTATAATTTGTAAGTGCTCTAATAGGCTGGTGGCCTAATAAGCGACTCAACGAAGAACAAAAAAGGTCGACTGTGGAAAATAATTCATGCAGTCGCAAATTTTTGTGTAGTAGCGGGAGGGAGTGCCATAAACAATGTACTAGAAATCCTGACCGGTGAAGGCTGAGAGTCGGAGTGGGGGTGCGTTTTGAGGTCACTTGTGTACGTTTTTCCTGATTATCTGGAAAACTACGGTCTCTAGTGAAAACGTATCCCAGCACAAAATTTAACTACATTACATTTCCTACAAAAACAGTCCAGTTCATTTTCATCTGTAGGGCTAATAATTTGTGTGTAGAGAGCGAAAGAATATGAAATTCTCGCGGGTGGGTTTTGAAGGCCAGATATAACATAGCAGTCTGCATAGAACGACTTTGGTAGGGGCAGCTGAATCACCTAGTATTTTCTTATTCCATTTTTCAATGATGGCATCCACTTTTCTTATTCCACTTTTAAATGATGGCATTCACTTTTCAAGTGTTAAAGTCTTTTTCTGAAATTACAAATAGTTACAAATGCTGTGCAAAACGCATCCTCCTCTGTAGCAAGAATAAAAACTGAGGGTGTCTAGTGCGCATTCCTTCAAGTAATTCAAACATAAGTCACCAGACTGAAGTACCGACCAGAAAACGCATGTGCTGGGTGCACTATCCTCTAAATACAACAGCCTCCCCTACAAATTTCGCCGACTTAACACTCAAAATCTTTCTGTTACATTATGTACGCAGAAAAGATAAAGCTGGTGGTGATGCAGTTTTAATGGCTAGCAGCGCAGATTCTCATCATAACCTAGTAATGCTAAAGATTAGGCTGAAGATAAGAAAACCAACAGAAAAAATTAATGGTTTAAGCAATGGATACTGAAGTAATGTTGATCGATGACGTTCTTTGGGGCAATACGTGAGGCAATAATGACCACCACAGCAGTTAGTTCAGTGGAAGAGGACTGGAATCCCTAAAAAGGGTAATCACATAAGTTGGGTGGACGAATATAGGTACAAGAAAACTGCGAACAAGTCTTGGGGAGCAGAATAAATACATAAAATTGATCGAGAACATGAGAAACCAAAAATGATCAGGAAGGAATGAAATCGATAGGAAAAGCGGAAACGTAAAGCGCAATGGCTGCAGGAAGCTTCTAAAAGCCGGCCGGAGTGGCCGAGCGGTTCTAGGCGCTACAGTCTGGAACCGCGCGACTGCTACGTTCGCAGGTTCGAATCCTGCCTCGGGCATGGATGTGTGTGATGTCCTTAGGTTAGTTGGGTTTAAGTAGTTCTAAGTTCTAGGGGACTGCTGACCTCAGAAGTTAACTCCCATAGTGCTCAGAGGCATTTTTGAAGCTTCTAAAACACTGGAAGACCTGTGAACCAGCAAGGCTGTAGGTGAAGAAAATATTCCGAAGTATTTCTATAATCATCGGGAGAAGTGACAGCAAAAGTTTATTTTAGTTACTTCGTAGATTCTCTGGTGGAAGACTAAGATGAATATCATCCACACAGTCCCGAATACAGCAATGGCAGATATGGTAAAAGAGAGAACAATCACTTATCAGCCCAATGACTCATACATCTACGTCTACATCAACAAAGGTACACCGAAAGTCATCATTAGGGTTCGGTAAGTAGAACAAGGGACTTAGGGAAAGCCAGGATTCGGTGTGGATGGGGCTGTACTCAGTCACCGTTGGTTGCTCAGTTTTCATTTCTTTAATAAAAAAAACTTTAACTTTATTTGGAAATAATTGCAAATAAGGTTTACAATAAGGAACAATTATCAGATCTGACTGTTAAGACACAAGGTCTAATAAAAAAATTCCTAAGCAAGTTGCACTCACTGCTGAAGGCCTTATTGACCACAAATCCAAATTATTTGTCGTCTGAAGGCCCCAATAGTAATAACTCAAAAAACAATTTGACGGCTGAACGCCTGGAGAGCAAATTCTTAAGAACAAGTTAAACTTCTCCAAGAGATACTAAAATGTTATAAAAAGGACAATCATAGAAATTTCACTATTGAGAGATAATATCTAATGAAAAATTCTTAAGAACTATTTGCATTCACGGCTGATACCTTATTGACAAGAAATCCAAATTATTTGTCGTCTGAAGGCCCCAATAGTAATGATTCGAAGTTAAAATATCTAAGAAAACAATCATCACAATCTGACAAAATCAAGAGAGAAGTGGGCCTCAGACAGTGCTCCAAGGGTCGACCTGGGAAAGTCGCTCAGCTTCGTAAATGATGAGACAGGCAGCCAAGAGTTGTATTCACTTAACCAGATGGTAACTCAGACTAGTGACAGTTTAAACACAGGCCAACACTCTTGCAAAATCTACCTAACGTCTGATAACCACAACAGCGATGGAGTAACCCAGGCAAGGTGGAACCGGCGGACAGCACTGAGTCTTCAGAATCCGGTGTTTAGAACATCCAGAAGCAGAAGGTACCACTATGACCAAAGTAGTTCAAAAGAAACAAATATCGGAACCTCGATCAAGGTGGCTGTCAAACTACATGCCTTACAGGACTACAGCGACAAAGCGAGGAAAGGTACACTGTCACGAAAATACACTAACTTCCAGGGCAGGTAACTGGGGCGTTAGCGGGTGCTAGGCAGAAAAATACCGCTGGTTAAACTTCCTCAATAAACACAAGGAATTCAATGATTAATAATAAAAGGTGGAGGATAGCCAATTAATTTCGCCAACTCCAAACAGTCCACTTGGTGCTCTTCGTCTCAGCAACACTGCGAGCAGCAACGGGCGGATACAAAAAAGTGGTTCAAATGGCTCCCAGCACTATGTGACTTAAGTTCTGAGGTCATTAGTCTCCTAGAACTTAGAACTACTTAAACCTAACTAACCTAAGGATATCACACACATCCATGCCCGAGGTAGGATTCGAACCTGCGACCGTAGCGGTCGCGCGGTTCCAGACTGTAGTGCCTAGAACCGCTCGGTGTGACCGCTTAATGTCATTCAATACGATCACGACGACACCCTTCGATCGACGTTAGCACTCGAGGTTTCACTCGCCTTCATACATGGCAGTGGACGTTTGAAAATTCGTGACGCTAGCACAATGGTCGTCAATTGATTTAAATGTTAATCCCGGCTGACTCTAAA
This sequence comes from Schistocerca serialis cubense, assembly GCF_023864345.2. Taxonomy (NCBI): domain Eukaryota; kingdom Metazoa; phylum Arthropoda; class Insecta; order Orthoptera; family Acrididae; genus Schistocerca; species Schistocerca serialis. The sequence continues at coordinate 1,040,166,776 of NC_064638.1, read as the reverse complement.
TTCAATTACTGCCACGGGGGTGAGGAGAAAGAACACATCCTGGTGATACCAGCATTATGCGTATTTAGATGTTCGATTAATCTGAATGGTTTGCAATGTTCCAGCGATTCTATTCGAACTCTATGCTGATGTACCGACAAGGACCATTTTCGCAGATAAACATGCAAGTACGTAATGTATGTTCAGTTTCTCAATGTAGTTCGTCGCACTCACACATTATACATCCGCTGTAAGAACAATTTCATGCATTTACATTTTTTGGTGTCCCACAATATTGGTTGGCTAAATATTATGACGATACGTTGTACACAACTTCCACAGATATTGTTTATCATGTAGTCAAGACTACGTAATGAAGCCAAAATCGTGAATAAAATTGAAATGAAGTTTGTTTATCAACACATTTCTTTTCACTAACTAAATATGAAATATCAATCGGGATTGGGGGTGATGATCCTATCCTTCTTTTCAGTATTTGATTGGTCGATATCGTGTTCTGAATAACGCGTGTCATATAATCCAAATATCGACACGACCCAGGCTCTCAATTCGGCACTTAAATGTCTATTCTTCGCTTTCGAAATGTCGATGTGATTGTCTTTCACACGCAGGGTTCAATTTAACGGTGCATGCACTGTTTTTAGTATTTTAGGTCCCCGTTAATTAATATCTGGTAGTTAATAAGCGAACTATTTTTATGCTGGCGCGTTGTTTGTATCAGTTACCCCCGCAACCGTCCAAGGATAAGATTCTCTTAATGTTCCGTACACACGCGTTTCACAATATTATAAAATACAGAATTACGTAAACTATAACTTTCCGTTGCGTACAACTTTCGTGGGTTCCACAACCATAATAGTTTCCCAAGAGTATTCTTCTCAGCTAACACAAAGTTGGAATTATTTTGTCGGGATCATTTTCACTTCATCCGACAATAAACGTCTCTGATCACTTCGTCACACGTAATGTATTTTAAACGTGCTTGAAGAGTCTTTAAATAATCTCCTTAACGAGTTTCGCAGTCGTACCACTTTTTCATCGACTAGCCCCATCGCGATAACTTAAGGTAGAGAGCTCAATAATGTGTTACATGTTCTTTTATATCTATTAAAAAACAAACGCGTCCCTATATCTTTCTGTCCCGCTTGGTCTTCGCTACTTTGCTTTTTATTAGTTTTCATTATATTGCTTCTTAGTAATACTGTGCAGTTATTAAAGTTTCGTATTACTTTCCCCTTTTAATTCTTCCAAAGTAAAGTCTATTTATCCCCCACTTTAATTAAAGTGATGCTAATTGACACGCCTGCCCGCAAAGTACCGTTATACCGGCCACCCCGGCCGGAGCGCGGATAAAAGGCGTGATCTCAAAATAGTGGAGGTTTCACTGCTGGGTTAATGTTCACTCAACTCAAACGTCCTTCGTCCGGCGGAGAAGTAAGGTTATGGCCCTCGGAACTACAGCTCCTCTATCCGGCAGTGCCTGTGTGCCGCCAGTGTCCCAGCATGTTTTCGTGCTGCGGGACCTCACTGCTGCTCTGTCCCAACCGAACTCGCCAACACGCTCTGACCCAGAAAACATTTGACGTCCTTCCAAAGATAGTACCACGGTACTAGATATCGATAACCGCTGCTGCTGGCACTCGTGGACAGACAACGCTAGCAAATGTAGTGGCGCCACTAAACACAAGAAGAAAAGGAGGCGCCACTATCTCTATTACTTGATAACCAACCTACCAACGGCACCAAAGCGAGCTGCAACACGGCTCAGTAAGTGGTATCTTGTGCCACTGTTAGCTATTTCCTTCACTGTTCCAATCGCAAACAGTCGACCAAGAATGCCAATTTCCTGCATTTTCTCAATAGTGTTTCATGAAAACTACGTCGCCTCCTATCTGAGTTCACGAATCACCTCCCTAATACTCGCACGTTGGTCGAACATACCGCTAACAAATCTAGCGGCGCGTCTCTGAAGTGTTCAGATGTCTTTCTCTAATCCAACGTGGTAGCGATCCCAAACACTCGAGCAGTATTCTAGAACGAGTCACACTACTGTACCACGCGTAGTCTCCTTTACAGATGAGCAATACTTTCCTAAAATTCTCGCAATAAGCCGAAGCCGACCACTCTACTTCCTTACTACCGACCTGATGTGCTCGTTCCGTTTAAGATCGCTTAGCAACATTACCAATAGATATTCAATCGACGTGAGTGTGTCACTCAACACACTACTAATATTGCATTCGAAGATTACTGGATTGTTTTTCCCACTCATCTTCATATCTTACATTTTCTCCATTTACAGCATGCTACCATTCAGGTGAAATGGAAAGACTACAAGGATTTCTGGTCAAAAGAGTATAGGATAATATCAACAGCAGCAGAAAATGGTATAACGCGAGTAGAACTCGTAATGGATAGAAAGCTAGGGCGGAGAGTTACTGTGAACAATTCAGTGATAGGATTGTTCTCATCAGATGCAACATCAAACCAACACTAACAACAACAGATATACATGCCGACATCACAACAATAAGATGAAGAAGTAGAAAAATATGTGAGGATACTAATTCAGTGCGTTAAGGGAGATGAAAATCTCATAGTCTTGGGGGATTGGAATGGGGGAAGGAGTAGAAGACAGAACTACAAAAGAATGTGAGCGTGGTAGTAGGTATGAGAGAAGAGAAAGACTAACTGGTTTCCGCAATAAATTTCAGCGGGTGATGCCGAATACTCTGTTGATAAATCACAGGAGAGGAGCTATGTAAGGATAATGGGTGGAGGCAGGGGGTGTGGAGATATGTGAAGATTCTAGTTAGATTACATACGGTCAGGTAGAGATTCGTAAATGAGATACTGGATTGTAAGAATTACCTAGAAGCAGATATAGACCCAAATCACAATTTAGTAATGATGAAGAGCAGGTGGGAGTGGAGTACCGAAGTATCGAGGAATGAAGAGATATGCTTGAAGTTCTCCGAGACTATAGATACTGTGATAATGAATAGTTCAACAGGCAGTACAGTTGAAGAGGAATGGACATCTCTTAAAAGAGCAATTACAGAAGTTGGGAAGGAAAACATAGGTACAAGGAAAGTAAATGCGAGGAAATCATGGGTAATGATAAAAATGTTTCAGTTGATCGATGAAAGAAAATGTTCTGGGAAATTCAGTAATATAGAGACACCAATCACTTGCGAATGAAACAAATGGGACGTGCGGGGAAGCTGTATATAAAGATACCCCTTCACCTTGAATATTAATCCAACTCTTGAATATTCTTCTTATTACGCCCTTGTTCCTTTGACGTGAAGACTGAACAGTAGTGGCGAAAAAACTGCATCCATGTTTTACACCCATTTTAATCGTAGCACTTCGCTCTTTGTCTGCCAGTCTTATTGTTGCCAGTTGCTTCTTTCATCGACCAACTGAAACATTTTTTCTCTTACCCATGGTTTCTTCGTATTTACTTTTCTTGTACCTATGTTTTCCTCCCAAACTTCTGTACCCGTCTTTTCTCCCATTTTTGTCAGATTTACAGACAGCTTGCACCATTTCACACTGTGCAACAATTTCTTAGATCTACAGATCGTATGAGCATATCTTGATTCTTCTTTATGTGCCGTGAAGGGGTGAATAGATGGTCCCTTAGTCATCGACACAGTCGTCGTTACAGCCTACGAAGGTCTTTGGTGCCTGGCTGAGGCCAGAGTAGTTTTGGAGGAGGGCGAGAGTGTGGAGGAGGTGCCGGGCAGTGCCGCCGGGGCTATTAGAGTAAACTGGGCTGACGAGTGCTGGCGGTGGCAGTCGATGTTTGGACAGTATGGAGCGGAGGCACATGTTGTTCTGTTAGTACTGACAGAATCCAGGACAAGCCCGGGCTACTCATTACTGCCTTTGTGGAAATGCAAGCCTCATGCAAAGCTCACTTTGGATATACGTGTCAAAATCGTGTGTCACTCGCTTTGCTGTTCACTGCCAGTGCCACAGTAGTGAGGATTGCCTTGTTTAAGTGCGTCTGCCAGTATGGTTACTGTACCTTTACTGCTTAAGTGTGCATGGTCAGATATTCTGAGACACAGTGATGTGCAAGTAGTTTTCATTAGTCTACATGAGTAACAGCTCATGCATAGCACCATTCATTTCCAGTATCTGAATAAGAGGTACTGAATTTTGCCCTTGGAGGCGTTTCTTGATTGCTGTTTGGTGTTAAAATATTTTGTGGCCTTGTCTACCTGTCATTGTAAGATTAGGGTAACGTTTGCTTATTTTGGTCCGAAAGCGCACGAATCTCTGTTAGATTTATGGACCTCCTTTTCGCACGAAGTTTGTTCACATTCAACCGCACTCGCAGTGACTGTATTAGCGCAGAACTATGTACTCTGATGTCATTACTTCACGCTAAGGTGATTGTATTCTGTTCTTTGCGTTTTACTTGATTGCTGTAATTTGCTGTGTACTCCACATTTGCGTGCGAAAGCACATTTGTAAGTTAACATTTGTATGTTCAGCCCAGGCGGCGCGGCGGTTGGTTGTTGGCTCAGTTCAAATTCGTGTATCCTCCACACAACTTTGCCTTGCAGTGCGATGTGTTCTCTCGTCGCTGGGATTGATAACTGTAATTAAGGTGCTTCTGCTTAGGCTTGCTGAGGCTCGGGTCCAGCTGACCCAGTGAGTAATTTAGTTCCTTGAATAGCACCACCTTGAGGACTTTCTGTATTGTTTAAGACTATCTAATAACATTTCAGCAGTAGGCGTTGTCCCGTCTCAGTTAAAACTTGCGTCTTAATCATAATCTGTTTTGACATCTGATTACGCCACTGAAGAAATTGGCATTAAGCCTTTGTTCCTAATGCTCCCGTGCGGAAAGGTGATTATTTCAAAATTTTCGTAGATTGCTTTAAAGTTTGCCCTGTACTCGATTTTTGGCATTGCGTGTCTCACACATAGCCTTGTCTGTTAAAAGGTTGCTCGTTCTATTCTACTGAAATGCGGACGGTGCTATACTATTTTCCACGCCTGACACGGGTATAAATTGTTTAAGTAACAGTAATGAGGGAAAAACTGCTCCCTTTAATGGCCAGTTAAGGTATAATCTGATATCATTTTTTTAACTAATGGTGCTGTGTTTCTGTAGTTATATACGTCGGCTCTGAGCTATTTTATACCTTCTAATTCTGTTTAAGTAAATCTCCATTATCTTGAAGTGACATGCATCACGCTTAGCCACATAGTCTCTCTTAATCCTGTTTAAGCAATTACTGTTTCTTAAGAGAGGCCTATCTCACGTCTGGCTATTTGGTATCTTTGACTCAGTTTCAGTAATATCTTGCCCTTCTACAAGGTGACATACGCCACGTATCGATAAAATGTATTTTCATGCTGTTAACGTAAACGTACATTTTGTTTAAAGAGTTTTATGCTGTTAGAGTAAAAAAAATTGTAGCCTCAGAGAAAGGTTTACACAATATTGAGTGCTATACACTCTTCGAAATATTGAAGACAGCAGGGGTGAAATATAAGGAGCGAAAAGTTGTCTACTTGTGCTCAAATCAGACTGCAATTACGAGAATCTGAAGGCCTGAAAATGAGCCAACAGTTGAGATGGGGGTGAGACAGGATTGTAACCTCTCTCCCATGTTATTCAGTGTAAACACTGACCCCGCGATAAAGGAAATCGAGGAGAAATTTTGAAATGGAATTAAAGTTCAGGGAGAAGTAATAAAAACTTTGCGGTTCTATCACAGACGGCAAAGCGCATGGGAGACTAGTTGAACGGAATGGAAAAGGATCTTGAAAATAGGTTATAAGATGACTCTCAACAGAAGTATAGAATATAGTTGCATGAAATCGGCAGATGCTGATAGATACAGATTAAAATGAGACATTAAAATTAGTCGATGTGTTTTGCTACTTGGACAAAAAAAGACTAACGATTGACAATTAGAGTGGATTGCTGCGCCACAACCTAATTTTGGAGTAATGAACTGCCTAACGTTGATGCAGGAAAATGACATCATAAGGAACGGCTTGCTATCATCCCGATGAGAGAGCTCTGTGGAGGACGGATGCACATTCAGAGACTAAGAGCACTCATTCAGTATGCCGACGCCACGTAACATGTCCGCCACCGCTTCTGAAAGCGAAGTTGGGATATCTTATACCAGAGGCTGGGCGTGGGCCTTATGTAAGCAGTTATTCGGCTTGTAAATGATTGATAGAGTTGTTAGAAGTCTTCCTGAGGGATGACGTGCGAATTTTTTCCAATTGAGACGATAGATCGTCAAATGAAATTCCACACCGAAGACGTGTCTGGAGACACGTCAGACAACGGTCCAGATGGGGCTCCAGTTCGATTTTAAAAAGAGTGATCTACGGCATGGCCCGTTACCTAGCTTGCATTTACCGCGGATCTCTCGCTTAGCATTAAGTCCCAAGTGGGTGGGAAAAGGCGCAGGTGACTTCAGTATATAAGAAGGGTAAAAGAACAGACCCGCATAATTAAAGACAATATCCCTTTCTTCGGTTTGCTGCAGAATCCTTGAACATGTTCTCATTTCGAATATAATAAACTTTCTTGAGACTGAGGAGCTTATGTCGACGAATCAGCATGGTTTTTAGAAGGCTTCGCTTATGAGAAACTCTTACTGCCCTTTTCTCACATGATATACTGCGAACTATGGATGAAGGACCACAGGCAGTTTCCATATTTCTTGATTTCCGGAAAACATTTGACACGGTGCCCCATTGCAGGCTGTTAACAAAGGTACAAGCATATGGAATAGGTTCACAGATATGTGAGTGACTAAAGGCTTCGTAAGTAACAGAACCCAGTACGTTTTCCTCGACGGTGAGTTTTCCTCGGATACAAGGGTAACGTCAGGATTGCCCTAGGGAACTGTGATAGGACCGCTATTGTTCTCTGTATACATAAATGATTTGACGGACGGGGCGGGCAGCAATCTGCGGTTGTTTGCTGATGATACCGTGGTGTACGGAAAGGTGTCGAAGATGAGTGACTGTAGGAAGATATGACTAATTTCCAGTTGGGTGATGAATGGCAGGTAGCCCTAAATGTGGAAAAATGTAAGTTAATGTGGATCAGTAGGAATAACGAACCTGTAAGATTTGACAAGTTTGTTTGCTTGGCCATCCTCCGCTGCAAGCATGGAAATACTTGTTTTGTAAATAAAACCGCCTTTTCCTGCTGCCACTTAATTCATTTTTCCCATACGCGTTTCGCCTTTTTCTTTTTCTAAGGCATCATCAGTGGGATCTGTAACGATACAATTTTGTTATTTTTAGATTATCAAACAGTTCATGTGGTGATTTTTTTGTGTAAAAAGGTAAGTACTTACGATCTGCTGTGATCTGCGTTTCCTTTCATCCGGTCTGGAGGTCGCACTACCACTTTATTACCGACACATAAGTACAGTTTTGAGTTCCGATCTTTTAATGCCGATCACCATGTTTCTCCTTCTTTTCTGTGGTTTACTATTGTTCTTTTGCCACTCGGTATAACTATTTCTTCGGACACTGTGCTTTTAACAACGTAAATATTGCAACTTAATTACGTCTACAGCAGGCTATCGCCCACCATTCATCCCAACAACCAGGAGCGATGCTCTGAGGTGCCTTTTGTTTTCCTAGCAGGACCTCTTTGGCTGTCATCCGCGGCACCCTTACAGTACAGCGGTAGCTCAACGCTATACTTCACTCCGATTTGTTGCCCTTCATGACAAGCCATCTTGGTCTTACTTTTGAGCAAGATAATGCCTGCCTGCACACAGCAATCGTTGCTACTGCTGCTCTGCGTGCTTGCCGAAACCTACCTTGGATGGCAACGTAGCCGAATCTCTTCCCAACTGAGAATGGTTAGAGCCTTAAGGAGAGGACGCTACAACCATCTACGGATTCAGACGATCTGTTGCATCAATTGGACAGAATTTGGCACCATATCCCCAGGAGGACATCCAACAACTCTATCAATCAATGGCAAACCGAATAACTACTTGCATAAGGCCCAGACAAGGACTAAGCGTTGTTAACTTGCTCAGTTTGTGAAGCTCCTGAATAAATCATCCAGACTTTTTGAAACTGTAATTATTTTTTTGTCTGTACATGTACAACTGCCGATTACCGACTGATGTATATACCCTTTTTTAGTGTATCACTCGAATTAAACACTCTCGCCCTCAGTTGTTTGCAGACATTCTCAATCAGTATTCAGATGTCTACACCAGTCACTAACCTGGAGACGAAGACTGCTTGCAGTACAAGATGATCCAGCCGTTCATTTACTCCAGACCTCGACTATAGGAGTTGTAGGCATCCATCTGAGCAGACGTCTTCTCATCGCTTTGTCACCAGCTGGATGACTTTTTTCCTGTGGTCAACCACAATCCTAGGAGGTCGTGTTTTCAATCTGGGCTGGTATCTGCCAGCTACAGTGTTGTTATTCAGTAGCCCCGTTGGGTCAACATTATTCCTGGGCCCTGCCCAGTGAGGGCCTACGCCTTCGACGTTGATCATCCTCGCAACTGAGGTACAGATACCGCGGCAGCCAAGTCACTCGGAGCTGTCTGTTACACATCGACGGCACCATGTGGCCATCGTCAGCTTTCTGCAGCCTCTCTGACGTCGGTAATCGTCCCAGCCTCCCAGACAGGCAATCGCTTACATCGGCACGCTGCCCTTCTGCAACCCACTATGTCTGTTGTTGGCAAACGGCGGCTGTGTCAGTTGTTGGTAAACAGCGCCTCGCGAGTCACATGGGGCTCTTCCAGAAGGTACAGCTGCACTTGATGATGATGACTGGTCTGGTTAGCAGGGCGTCCAACTGCGCGGTCATCAGCGGCCGCACAAAGTCCTAACTTTTACACAGTCCAATTTTTTTCACAGTCCAATCCACCCACTTGTCATGAATGATGATGATGATGATGATGATGAAATGATGAGGACAGCACAAACACCCAGTTCCCGGGCACAGAAAATCCCCAGCCTACCGGGAATATAACCCAGGACCTCTTGGAGGCAGCAACGCTAACAACTAGACAACGGGCTGCGGACAACTACAATAGTCGCCATACTCTTTCATCATTCAGACCAAGTGCACTCGCTACCCCCCACGCCACCCCTTCAAAGGGGGAGGGGGTGTGGGATGGGAATGGATAATGCTTCGAAGTAAGGCTCGTGGGATAATTTTAACGTGCTGAAGTTGGGAGAAAATGAAGTAGTTAAAGCAGTATCTGATCCGTTGAAAGTTGTGGAACAGTTTCTCGTGAAGTATCGAAAAAAAGGTGCGATCGGGCGAAAGAAGGTAATTATGTTTTAATGAACTAACAAGACATCAGTTGAAAAGAGATTTGGTAATAATGTTGAGTCAGAAATAAGTGAATAACACGATAATAGTAATAAAGAAATATAAGCTTGTGTAATAAGAAATAAAAGTACTTGTAGGTATGACTGGTGTCTTTTCTATTTTTACATTCAAAGTTTGTGTGTCTTTATCTTTAGGTGAGTGCTCTGTAGCGAAGATATGTTGGTTTTTAACACCTGAAATATTATTACTGACTCATAATCAGCTGAAAATATTAACCTGTGTTCTTTGTTTATTCGGGTCGGTATCTTCATACAAACATTTTCGAGTGTGAGCCTTAACAAGAGTATATTGAGAAGCCGTCTTATTCCTGAGAACCTGAAATCGTTCCTAACGTCGAAAACAACTGACAAACCTGACTTACCCATATTTTCTAAGGAGACGCTAGGCCACTGTTTACATTAATTTTTCTCAGTTATTGTGACGATTTAATTTAAAGGACACTTTAAAATTAATTTTATCAATAAATAATATGATTGTTATGCATTATTTAAAGTTTATTTAGTGCACCTAAATATTGACTAAGAGTTAAAACTTTGCTTAAAGCCTATTAAGGCAATTTTAGGGGGTGTTGTGGACTGCAAAAGATGTAGATTATTAAAAAAGCTATGCTGAAATAAGGCAAACTTCTCGGGCTTCCATCTGAGTGGCTGCGCTCAGATTTCATGACTTTTCTCCGTGTAAGTGCCGATGATTAGCGCGCGTCCCAGCTGTGTACCTCCATTTCTCCCAACCCCCCGCCCGGCTCAGGGGCCGGTGGTAGGGAGGCGTGTGGGCGCAGAAAAAAATTGTTCAAATGGCTCTGAGCACTATGGCACTCAACATCTGAGGTCATCAGTCCAAAATGGCTCTGAGCACTGTGGGACTTAACATCTATGGTCATCAGTCCCCTAGAACTTAGAACTACTTAAACCTAACTAACCTAAGGACATTACACGCATCCATGTCCGAGGCTGGATTCGAACCTGCGACCTTAGTGGTCGTGCTGTTCCAGACTGAAGCGCCTAACACCGCTAGGCCACCGCGGCCGGCTGTGGGCGCAGACCTAGTGTTGTAGCGCCTTCAGTCTTGCCCAGACTCGCGAAGCGTCAACTGCTGGTACGGTCTCAGCGTATCGCCGCTAGTGCAGGGTTCTATGTCGATCTCAGCTAGTAGCCCTCATTCCTGTTGAGGAGACGGTTTTAACATCTTCTTTTAGTAGTCTAAGCATTTTCCTTCCTGCTGTTGTCATAGCTGATTTCGAAAGTCGGGATTTGTCTGTGATCCTGCAAGTTTCTCGCCTGTTTTCATCCACCTCTTCTGCTTTTCTGCTGGCAGGCCACAGATGGTTTCTTCAACACCGTTAATAATCTCCTGTTTCGGTGTTGTGTTTGGAACAGGAGCGAAGTTTAACCTTTTGGAGGCAGCCGAGGTGGTAGCAGCATCCAGTTCTTTCTTCGTCAGGTTGACAATTGTTCTGGTGTCATTGACATTTCTCGCTCTCGCTCTCTCCATCCGAACAGGCCTCGTAGGGCCCAACGGTATCGGCCGACTGCCATGCCATCCTCGACCGATAGACGTTACTGGATGTGGACATAAAGGGAGCCAGTGGGTAGCACACTATGCAACCAACCATTGTCAGTTTTCGTGAACGAAGCCACTACTTCGCAGTCAACTAACTCCTCAATTGACCTCAAAAGGGGTGAGTGCACCTCACTTGGCAACAGCACTAGGCAAACACGGACGATCACCCATCCAAGTGCTAGCCAAGCCCGACGGTGGTTAGCTTCAGTAATCCGACGGAAACTGGTGTTACCGCTGCTGCAAGGCTGTTGGCTACCATTGACATCCTGGGTCTTAATTTGAGATCCCCCTAGTCTCTAATTTTCCATGCTGTCTGGCATTAGAGCACCGTCTTTGTACTTCACCATCGGCAAATGAGCTACAGTCTGCCCATTCCCAAGACTATGCTGATACTGTACCAGCGATATACAGGTGACAAGCGAGTAGAGATTTCGCATTCTTGTCCAGTTCTCATCGTGTGAAGCGAATGCGTTCCCTCATGATTGCCTTGCTCCCTAGTCGTAGAATTCGATCTGTCGTCTGATGCTTAACACCATTAATGCACCCACATCGGAGTGGCCAGGTATCTAGTATCACTCCTGAAATTTATGGTGGGTCACTGTATTCATCAGATAAGGTATTTTGCTGAATTCTTGGCTTCGCTGAAGGAGAATCTGCTGGTGAGCTTTGACTATAATTTGTTTTCACACGAGTACCACTTAGAACGCTTCGGTACTCTAAGCATATCATTTTGAACTCCAAACGTTGGAACTATTTGAACATGTAATCACAACAACCTAATTCAATTGTGGTGGAGAATTATATGAGTAAGTTGATGCAGTAGCCACTTGCCGCCGGAATTTTCAATCTCTATATGCAGCATTTTGAAGAGATGGCACTAAAAACAGTACAAACCTAAACACTTCTTCCGTTACGTGGATGACACCTCCGTTCTGTGGGAATTTGGCAGAGAGGCCCTGAATGAGTTCCTGGACCACCTGAACAGCACCCATCAAAACATACAGTTCACGATGGAGCTGAAACACACGGATGTCTTCTTTTTTTGGATGTTCATATAAAAAGAAAAACAGAAGGTACCCCCGGACGTGCACTCTACGGAAAGAAGACTTACGTAGACTTATACGTGAATGCATCGAGCTGTCATCATGCAGCGTAGCGGTACACTATTCTAACGACGCCAGTTCACGGGGCAAGTGCTACTTGCGACAAAGACAGCCTCCCGGCTGAGCTGTAACACCTTAGGGATGTGTTTCGCCAAAATGGTTACCGCGAAGCGCAAATTAGACGTGCACTGAAGAAAACGAATGCCACAGCCATTCACAAAGAAGAGGAAGAGGTAAAGGAAGAGAAATTCGCCTTCATCCCCTATATTAGGCCTCCCTCAGCCAAAATTGCGAGATTTTTACATCTACATCTAAATCTACATGGATGCTCTGTAAATCACATTTAAGTGCCTGGCAGAGGGTTCATCGAACTGCCTTCACAATTCTGTAATGTTCCAATCTCGTATAGCGTGCGGAAAGAACGCACACCTACAACTTTCCATACGAAAATTGATTTCCCTTATTTTATCATGATGGTCGTTTCTACCGATGTAGGTCGGTGTCAACAAAATATTTTCACATTCGGAGGAATAAGTCAGTGATTGGAATTTCGTGAGAAGATTCTGCCGCAACGAAAATTGCCTTTGTTTTAATGATGTCCACCCCAAATCCTGTATCATTTCGGTGACACATTCTGCCCTATTTCGCAATAATACAAAACGCGCTGCCCTTCTTTGAACTTTTTCGATGTAGTATGTCAGTCATATCTGGTAAGGATCCCACATCGCGCAGCAATATTCTAAAAGAGTACGGACAAGAGTAGTGTAGGGTAGCGTAGTGTAGGGTACTGTAGTGTAGTGTAGCTTAGTAGATCTGTCACATTTTCTAAGTGTACTGTCAATAAAATGCGGTCTTTGGATAGCCTTCCCCACAACATTTTCTGTGTGTTCCTTCCAATTTAATTTGTAGATTCCTAGCGAAAACAACATCAAGGGCATTTTTCGACCACCACAAAAAACAAGATTTTATACGCACAACTAAAAGTAACTGTTATATGTAGCATCCCTCGCGACTGTGGTCACTGGTACATTGGACAAACACAGCGCTGCATCCCGCAGTGCCGCTAGGCACCCGTTAGACCCATACGTCTGGGGCATAAGAACAAATCAGCAGTGGCAGAACAAAGCCTCAGTGAGGGACATACGTTCGAATTCGGGAAAAACAAAAATGTTGTGCCCTGCTTGTGGCTTTTGGGAGAGCATCGTCAAAGAATCAATTGAGTTGAGGTTGCAAGACAGTCTCGTCGACAGGGATGGGGGCTTCCAATTAAATCTGGCATGGAACTCTGCACTAGAAGCTATGCACCGAGAACATGCCGCGCAGCTGAGTCTGGACAAGACTGAGGGTGCCGTAAATCTGACAGTCATAGCCCGCGCGCACCCCGCCATCGGCCCACGCACCGGGAGGAGGGAGAGTGGGAGACGACCAAGACTAGGCGCAGGTACTCAGATGGTAGCCTCCCTGGCCAACGAGGAAATGCAGGAGGCTAAGGAGGTGGCCATGGTGCTGGAGACGCACACGCCAACGTCACAGATGACCACCACAGAAACTGTTGCCTCACCGGCTTCTGCATATATGCGGGAGACTGAGGAGGCCCGAAGTGGAGGTGGAGAAGACCGGTTAAGAAGTAGGAGAACTGTCTTCCCAATATCTGCCCCTCCTGGAGAGGAACTCTTTAAGGGCGATGCTCACTAAGATTGCAGACTCCATCCGTCATGGCAGCTATCTCCACCATGATTTTCCCTACACCTTTACCCTATAGATATCCCTGATCTCCCATACAAGCCCTAGGCAATCCCCTGAACTGGAAATTCGAGGGCAAGGAGTTCACCCAGAGGGCCGATAGGGAGCTAGTAAATGCCTATCCCATCTATCCACTGGGGTTGGTTATACATGACAGAGGAAGCAGTCAGGTACAGCCAGGGATATTCGCCACCAGTGGATCTCTCTTCCCTCAAGGAAATCAAGTAGAAAATGTCTCTATTTATTTCAGACACCCTACAGGCCAAGGATAAGGTACTTCTGTTAGCGTTAGCATCATCACTGACACTTTGACAGAAGACGATAAGGGCGACACTGATAGAAACTTCGTGCAATTTTAACGCAGCCAACCGGGTGGAATCCCAAAAAGATTTCATGTGGAGCTCATGCCGGGAGAGCCTACATTCACTTACCTTGAGATGATACGGACATATAGACAGGATGAACGATAGGAGATAGACGAAACAAGTATGTAAGACGAGTGTAGATGGGAGAGTTCGAAATGTTTGACCTCAGCGAAAGTACTTCATTCAAATTGACGAACTTTACGTCGAAGACAACATTAGGAGAGTCTTAATTAAGTAAATAACCCCGTACCTACCTATATACTTTAAAAACTTGGCTCTCAAAAGACATTCCTATCGTTGTACTGTTGATACTTGGTCCGTTTGACTAATGAGTTTGCCGGCCACTGCACTACGTCATCTAGACGGGGGCAACAGCCTCCATTCCAAAAGCCATCTCACGCTGTACCTACCTTGAGTAAAGGAGTGTTACATTTAGGCATGCTTTGCTAGAGGTCCGCCATATGGTTCCAGTCACCACCACTCACCGCTCACAACTCACGTCCACGCGAAGGAAGCGGTGTCTAATCCTGACCTGTTCTTAGTCTGTTCCTCTCGCCACTCTTGGGGTCAGCTTTCAGCCCCAGTAGGATATAAAATGCAGTCTGGCAATAACAATAAAATGACAAAGGCCGCGCGGGATTAGCCGAGCGGTCTGGGGCGCTGCAATCACGGACTGTGCGGCTGATCTCGGCGGAGGTTCGAGTCCTCCTTCGGGCATGGGTGTGTGTGTTTGTCCTTAGAATAATTTAGGTTAAGTAGTGTGTAAGCTTAGGGACTGATGACCTTAGCAGTTAAGTCCCATAAGATTTAAAAAAAAAAACATGACAAAGAGGAATTTGTTAACATGGAATATAAATTCAAGTGTTAGGAAATATTTTCTGAAGGTATTTATTTGCTTTGTAGAGTAGACAATAAACACTTCAAGCAAGAAGAGAAGCTTTTGAACTGATGCTACAGAACAATGTCGGAAATTAGATGAGTCGATCGAATAACAATTGACGAAGAACTAAATCAGATTGGGAACGAAAGAAATTCATGGCACAACGACACTAAAAGAAGGGATCGGTTGATATGACACATGCTGTGGCATCAGGGAGTAGTCATTTTGGTAATGGAGGGGGAAGTATGCGGAGAGGGGGGTGGTTAAAAATTGTAGGGGTAGATCAAGGTTTTAATACAATGAATAGGTTCACGTGGATGCAGAAATGAAGAGGCTTGCACAGGACAGAATAGCGTGGAAAGCTGAATCAGATCAGTCTTCGGACTGAAGACCGCAACCATCGAATACGCCTGCTTACCTGAACAGATTGGAAAGGTGAAGATCTGCTTTGACTTCTTCCTGAAGAACTCGAGCGAAGCGTGGCACAGCCGATCACTCAGTATAGGTTTTTGGCAGCAGAGACACATTACATTCTAAGTCACGAGAAAATAAATCAGAAAACTGAGTACAAAGATCATCTGCTGCATGAAGCGGAATTGTACGTGATAACGAGTTTCTCATTAATCACTGAACTGAACTTTTTGAAAGAATCGAGATTAAAAATATTTTCACTAGTCACAGAAATGATAATAAAAAAACAGTTTCCAATAAACGTGTTTATATATCGCATCTAAATAAAACCTAGTTTCATTTTTAACTTTTGGCCACTTTACAAACTTCCCTGTCCTGTGTGATAGTAGTATGGAAGAGCCAACGTTCAGTGTGTAGCTATTTTATGAGAAGGAGGGAATATTGGGGTTGAATGTCCAGTCGACATCGAGGGTATTATAGACGAAGCTCAAGCTCGCAATTTTTTAAGGAAGGGGAAAGAATTCGGCCGTGCCCTTTATAAGGAACCATAGCGGCATTTGCCATGAGCGATTCTGGGAAATCACTGTATGTCAGGATGCGGAACTGATCCGCAGCCCTATCGAATGTAAGTCCAGTGTACTAGCCATTGCACCATCTCATGTGGTAGCTATTCTGTTAAATATCCTCTAGCTCCCCTACCTACCTGGAAAGAAAGTCTCTCGTTCAGCTTCTATGAATCAATCAGTGACTTCTGAAGGGAACCTTTCTGTTTGTATCACCATGTGTGGTTGGAATTAATTCGTCACTATGGGTAGACCTGCTTTAGCATTATACGTCGGATTGACTGATGTGCTTTTGCTGCTCGTAATGTGAGAGTGGTAACGTCATTAAAGCGGAGTTACTAAACACGGTTTTTCGAAATTCCCACAGCAATGAAAATACACTAAATATATCAGAATTAGAATCAAACCAACATGAGTAATTTGGAAGTAGTTCGGTGTCGCGAAGCAAAGTAAGTCACATCTGGTATACATTTTGTGCCAATTAGGTTCCTTTCGGAAATGTTGTTGAGGTCTTCATTCCGAAGACTCGTTTGCTGTAGCTCTCCATGCTACTCTATCACGTGCAAGACTCTCCGTTTCCAGATAATACTGCAACATACATCCTTCTGAATCCGCTTTCTGTAATCATCTCTTGGTCCCTCTATACGATTTTTACCCATCCACTCTTCCCTCCAATATTAAAATCGTGATCTCTTGATATCTCAGAATGTGTCCTCGCAACCGAGCCGTTCTTCTAGTCAGGTTGCGCCACAAATTCGTTTTCTCATCAATTGTGTTCAGTGCCTCCTCGTTAGTAACGTCATCTACCCACCTAATCTTCATCATTCTTCCGTAGCACCACATTATAACAGCTTCTATTCTCTTGTTGTCTAAGTTGCTAATGATGCAAGTTTCACTTTAATATGTGGCTACCCTCCAGACAAATACCTTCAGATAAGACTTTGTACCACTTAAATTTATATACGATTAACAAATTTTTCTTCTTCAGAAACTATTTTCCTACAATTACCAGTCTAAACCTCATATCCGCTCTACTTCGGCCGTAATCAGCTATTTTGTTGCCCAACTAGCAAACCTCATCTACTACTTTAAGTGTCTAATCTAATTCATCAGCATCACCTGATTGAATTCGACTACACTCCACACTGAAGCGCCAAATAATTTGGTATAGGCACGCGTATTCAAATACAAAGATACGTAAACAGGCAGAATACGGCACTGCGATCGGCAACGCCTAAATAAGACAAAAAATGTCTGGCGCAGTTGTTAGATCGGTTACTGCTGCTATAACGGCAAGTTATTAAGCTTTAAGTGAATTTGAACATGGTGTTAAATAGTCGGCGCACGAGCGATGGGACACAACAATTCCGAGGTAGCGAGGAAGTGGGGATTTTCCGTAAGACCATTTCACGAGTGTACCGTGAATATCAGGAATCCGGCAAAATATCAAATCTCCGACATCGCTGCGGCGGGAAAAAGATCCTTCAAGAACGGGACCGACAACTGAGGAGAATCTTTCAACGCGTCAGAAGTGCAACTCTCTCGCAAATTGCTGTAGACTTTAGTGCTGGGTCATCAACAAGGGTAAACGTGCGAACCATTCAACGAAACATCATCGATATGGGCTTTCGGAGCCGAAAGCCCTCTCGTGTACCATTGGTGACTGCACGACACAAAGCTTTACTCCTCACGTGGGCCCATCAACACCGACATTGGACTGCTAATGAATGGAAACATGTTGCCTGGTCGGACGAGTCTCGTTTCAAATTGTATCGAGCGGATGGACGTAGGCCCAAGAATCCAAGGACCCTCTATGTCAGCAGGGGGATATTCAATCTGATAGAGACACTGTAATGGTGTGGGACGTGTGCAGTTGGAGTGACGTGGGACACCCGGTAGGTCCAGATACAACTCTGACAGGTGACAAGTACGTAAGTATCCTGTCTAGTCACCTGCATCCATTTATGTCCATTGTGCATTCCGACTTGTGCAATTCCAGCAGAATAATGCGACACCCCGCATATACAGAATTGCTACAGAGTGGCTCGAGAAACACTCTTCTCAGTTTAAACACTTCAGCTGGCCACCATACTCGCCAGAGATCAACATTATTGAGCATAATTGGGATGCTTTGCAACGTGCTGTTCAGCAGAGATCTCCACTCCCTCGTACTCTTACGGATCTATGGACAGTCCTGCAGGATTCATTGTGTCATTTCGCTCCAGCACTACTTCAGACATTAGTCGAATACATGCCACATCGTGCTGCAGCACTTCTGCGTGCTCTGGGAACTCTACACGATATTAGGCAGGTGTACCAGTTTCTTTGGCCCTTCAATGTAATATCAGTATATTCTGCACTGGCGGAAAAAAATCGTGACTTCAAGAAGCAGTTGTGGGACATAAACGAAAGTTGATAGCCATGTTTCTACATATGAAAGATAATGTGTATTCAAATGTAGCACCAGTCGCAGAAGAGTGGCGCTAGTACCGCCACTATGAGAATGGAAAACAGATTTGCTTTAAAATCGTGCTGTAACGGTCGTGAGCGTTAGTTACCTTTGAGACTTGTCATGGTGTATTGACGTTAGTGAAGTATGGCTTTAAGGCGACGAAGATGCCATTGTCAACACTTCACTGGCTTTGAAAGAGGTTGTGTAATAGGGTTACGAGAAGCTGGATATTCCTACTGCGATAGTGGAAAAACACTTGGTAGGAATGTGGCCACTGTACATGATTGCTGGCAGCGGTGGTCCCGAGAATGTACGGTTGCAAGATGACCGAGCTCCGAACTACCATAGGCATTACCGAGAACGAAGACCATCGTGTTCAGCGTATGGCTCTGGCGCATCGTACTGCGTTTGCAGTAGCAATTTGAGGGCAGTTGTTACCACAGTGACACAACGAACGTTACAGATCGATTACTTCGACAGCTCCGAGGCAGAAGGCATGTAGAAAGCGTTCCACTCACCCCAAACCACCGCCTTCGGACTTCAATGGGACACGCGACAGCTCATTGGAGGGCAGGGTGCAGTTCTTTTGTTTTTTTTTATGGAAACTGGTTCTGCCTCGGTGCCGGTGACGGTCGTATGTTAGCTAGGAGTTGGCCAGTTGTCTGTCTGCAGTCAATCTGCCTGCGTGCAGACAAACTGGACCTCACCTGGAGCTATAGTCTTGGGTGCAGTTTCGTACGACAGAGGAGGACGCACTCCGAAAATTTTAAGTTAGTCTGGTGATTCGACCAGGATAAACCTCGCACAGATGCTCCTGTTGTAATTCAACATCCTAAACAGACTGTGGACATGTTGCTTCGGCCTGTTTGATCACCAGAGCTGTATCCAACCGATCTACAAACGGTCTACCACTCCAGCGTCACCCACAACCGCCATTAACCGTCCCTATATTGACTGACCAGAAGTAATAGGCATGGAACTCCTTCCCACAAACTGATATCTGGCGCATGTTCAACACAATACATGGCCGTTGGAATGCCTGCATGGAACATTCTGGCAGTTACACGGGTACTAGCATTTCCAATTTGCAGTGGCTTACCTCACGCTTACATTAACCCGCGATCTTGCAGTGTAAGTAGAAAAACATACACACATCAAAATAAGTTTTGCATCACCTCGATTCCGAGAATTCCGGAACCTGTACAGGAAATTGGAATAGGGATCAACTTAACATCATTTCTGCCCTATTTATTTCTCATGAAATCCACACATTGCATGTTTTACCACCATACACCTTGACCTTCAGAAGTGGTGGTCCAGATTGCTATACACACCAGAACCTCCAATACCCAGTAGCACGTTCTCTTGCATTAATGCATGCCTGTATTCGTCGTGGCATACTATCCACAAGCTCATCATGGCACTGTTGGTCCATATTGTCCCACTCCTCAACGGCTATTCGGCGTAGATCCCTCAGAGTGGTTGGTGGGTCACCTCGTCCATGAACAGCCATTTTCAATCTATCCCAGGCATATGCGATAGGGTTCGTGTCTGGGGAACATGCTGGCCGCTCTAGTCGAGCGATGTCATTATCCTGAAGGAAGTCATTCACAAGATGTGCACGTTGGGGACACGAAATGTCGTCCGTGAAATCGAATGCCTCGCCAATATTCTACCGATATGATTGCACTATCGGTCGGAGGATGGCATTCATGTATCGTACAGCCATTACGGCGCCTTTCATGACCACCAGCGGCGTACGTGGGCCCCACATAATGCCACCCCAAAACAACAGGGAACCTCCACCTTGCTGCACTCGCTGGACAGTAAGACGTTCAGCCTGATCGGGTTGCTTCCAAACAAGTCTCCGACGATTGTCTGGTTGAAGGCATATACGACACTCTTCGGTGAAAAAGAACATGATGGCAATGCTGAGCGGTCCGTTCGGCATGTTGTTGGGCCCATCTTTACCGCGCTGCATGGTGTCGTGGTTGCAAAGATGGCCCACACTCTGGACGTCGTGAGTGAAGTTCCGCATCATGCAGCCTATCGCACACAGTTTGAGTCGTAACACGATGTCGTGTGGCTGCACGAAAAGCGTTATTCAACACGGTGGCGTTGCTGTCAGGGTTCCTCAGAGCCATAATCCGTAGGTAGCGGTCATCCACTGCAGTAGTAGTCCTTGGGCGGCCTGAGCGAGGCATGCCTTCCACAATACCTGTCTCTCTGTATCTCCTCCATGTCTTAACAACATCGCTTTGGTTCACTCCGAGACTCCTGGACCTGGCACAAAGTAACAAAGCGAACTCGATCGAAGCGCGGTATTCACCATCTAGGCATGGTTGAACTACAGACAGCCGCGCGGAATTAGCCGAGTGGTCTAGGACGCTGCAGTCATGGACTGTGCGGCTAGTCACGGCGGAGGTTCGAGTCCTCCCGCGGGCATGGGTATGTTTGTCCTTAGGATAATTTAGGTTAAGTAGTGTGTAAGCTTAGGGACTGATGACCTTAGCAGTGAAGTCCCATAAGATTTCACACACATTTGAACGTTTTGAACTACACACAACACGAGCTGTGTACCTCCTTCCCGGTGGAATGACTGGAATTGATCGGCTGTCAAAGCCCCTCCATCTGATAGGCGCTGCTCATGCATGGTTGTTTACATCTTTGGGCAGGCTTAGTGATATTTCTGAATAGTCAAAGGGACTTTGCCTGAAATACAATATCCATAGTCAACGTCTGTCGTCAGGAGTTCTGGGAACCGGGGTGATGCAAAACTTTTTTTGATGTGTGAATGTTACTAGACAAACGTATTCTCAAAATTTCATCATGATACATTAATTGTTTTTTGGTGTTGATATTTTTTCAGTGTATTTGCAGGAAAAATCTGACCAGACAACCGTACGTGTTAAAGCGCCGTTTCTGGTTAAAAAAAATGGCTCTGAGCAGTATGGGACTTAACATCTGAGGTCATCAGTCCTCTAGAACTTAGAACTACTTAAACCGAGCTAACCTAAGGACATCACACACATCAATGCCCGAGGCAGTATTCGAACCTGCGACCTTAGCGGTCGCGCGGTTCCTGACTGTAGCGCCTAGAATCGCTCGGCCACTCCGGCTGGCAAAGGAATAATAGATGGAAAACAGTGACATAAAGAAGGCTCAGGATGATAGGACGCCTGATAAGGTATCAGAGACTAGCTTCCATGATGCTAGAGGGAGTTGTGGGGTGGGGGGAGGGGGGTAAAAAATGTTGAGAAAGACGGAGAATGCAATATACTCAGCAAATAATTGAGGGCATGCGTTGCAAGTGCTACTCTGAGATGAATAGTTTGACACAAGAGGGAAGTCGTCACGTGACTGATGAATGGTCACTCATAAAAATAAGTCCTTCTGGGACGACTAGTGCCTGACGTTCTCCCCACACTGTTGTCCTGTGTCCACGTCACAAACATTCATTCGCAGTCGTTGCACTACAGCCAACTGTCTGTGCTACCTATCGGTTTGTTGCTACCATATTCCTCTTATCAATGATTATATGTTTCTCGAAGTCTTAAGATTGCGATGAGATGCACTTGCACGTCCTCTGAGCATGCTGTGTTGCGATCTCCAACTGAGAACTTCCAGACACGCAGCGGTCACCATGTACCACGGCATTTCTCAATGTTGAAGATTATATTCGGCCAGGTAAACAAACAGTGGCGCGCCTCCCTTCCCCCCCCCCCCCCCCTCCCATTGCCTAAAGAAAGCATCGGGGTGGGAGTCGGAGGGCCTCTGTCCATTCCCAAAAGCATTTTGCAATTTATTTTTTCTTTCATACGCATTTTTTCCACATTGAAACTCGTCGGAATGGGGGTGATAAGGTAAGTAAACCAGCAGGAATGGTGGCAGGGTAGGCGGATGAATTTCTCAAACGACTTGGATTTGTGAAGAATTAAATTAGAAAAAAAAGAAACATAGTGTTAATCGGCGCTTCCGAGATTCGTGTGGGTGCCCCGGCTCCGAATCGAATCCGTTCGTTGGGTTAACGAAGAGGCCGATGCATTAGCCATCCAGGATGTAGATTTTATGCGGTTCTTCATATCTGACAAGGTAAATACTGGGCTGCTTCCCAACTGCCGCCTTAGCTACACGATTCGCATACACTTCGCAAGTGTTCACGCTCTTCTCATGGCTAACACTGCACGTGGGCAGAGTGAAAGCTGCAGGAAGACATTTCTCCGTCGGTATTGGTGGAGACAAAAAGATAAACTAATGATTGGAAAAGCAAGCTCCAAATCCATCCGTGGACCTAAAACAGTGAAGTACCCCGAAATTGATAACTGTGTAATCGCCTATGTCAATTAACTTCGGAATGATGGTTGTGCTGTCTCTTACGAAATGATCCAAACAAATCTCGTGAAATAGCTGCCACGCTCAACATTGGCAGAAAGGATTTTAAAGCAAGCCTTGGTTGGGTAATTCGTTTTACGAGACGGCAAAATCTCACTCTACGAAGGAGAACATCCTTGTGCCAGCGTTTATCTCGAGACTACACAGATAAGGTAATAGAATTCCATCGTTATGTAGTAAAAGTGCGACAGCAATATGACTTTGACTATTTGCTCTCCCAGACAGTGTATTTTTTGATCCCGCGTAACACCACCGCTGCTCCAACTGTCTCAGATAGTGTCCTTTTGAAGACTACTGGAGAGGAGAAACTGAGATGCTCAGTGATGTTGTGCATTACAGCGGACAGCAACAAACTTTCACCGTACTCCATCTTTTAAAGGAAGACATTACCAAAGGCGACTAGCCCTCATGGAATTCACTTACGAGTTCAGGAAAAGGGCCGGATGACAGAAGATTTGATGGTGGATTTGGTGGAGAATACGACAAGGGGCATCATTACAAAGAAGTCCCTTCTTGTCCTAGACAGTTTCCTGGGTCACATTGTGGAAGCTGTAGAGAAGAAAATGAAACGGATGAAGTCTCACTCTGTCACCGCCCCTGGAACTTAAATGTCCATTCTTCAACCTTTAGATAACAGCGTCAACAAACCTTTCAAAGACCATCTTCGACGCCTGTATTCAGAACATTCGACGGCGGGATGTCATCCGCTGACTCCAGCAGGCAAGATAACGAAGCCATCCACATCGACGATGTGCAAGTGGATAATCCGTGCATAATTAGTGTCGATATTGTTAAGAAAAGTTTTAGCAAAACTGGAATTTTTTGTGCCATTTATGGTTCCGAGGAGGACCTGTTGTGAAATAGTGAAAATGAAGAAGATGATGTGCTATCCAAGCCTGAAAACATTGGTGATACTGACGAAGGCGAGGCCGCAGAATACTGAGAGTAAAGGAACAATGGAACAGTGCATTGCTGCTCTTCATTCTAGGCGCAACGAAACCGCAGTTCTTTTGTGTTAATTGAAAATAAATACCGATAGGTATCACTTTTTTCACAAATTACCGTAAATAGAACTTTTACTTACCTAATATATCGTTTCCCTTTTTATTTTGGCTGTAGACCGTTCAGTCATCTTGGCTGGTGCACACGAGTAAATTCCACGTTCCGAATACTAACCCTGATATTACATTGATAAACACTCTGCATGATCGTTCCAGACGGCCTGCTGTAGACAGCTCTGTTGAATAGTAACGGCTCTGAAGTTATGGGGTGGGGGTGCTGTTGCGGTGAAGACTGGCTCGGGCCAACCACGTATCAAGCCTCTTGGCTATGCAGAGTAATGTACTGAGGTTTCGGTGCGACCTCTGTGGCGGCACGGGCCCTGAGTCCCTGTTGTCGTTGTTGTTGTTGTGAATGGTGGCCAGAACAAAGGGCAGGCGCGGCGCCGCGGTTAGCGCCCGTTAGAAGCAGCTGCTGTTCCAGGTCACAGCGCCCCGTCTTAATGGTGCCACGCCAGCAAAAGCAAGCAGGTATTATCAACGCTCCGTTTGTGCACCGATCTCATGTATTAAACAACCTCCGGCGGAACATCAAGCACTTGACTTTCCGTCGGTGCAAAATAATATTCACAGTAGGTGCCACTAGTCTCCGTACAAACATGGACGGATGTAAATTAACGCACGCAACTACGAAAAGATATGAAACTACCTACTTTTGCAACTTTAAATATCTCACTTTCTTCGAAAACATTTAAGAGGGGAAACAGAAATGGTTCTGCGACTTTAGTACACTCCATTTGTCTTAAATATATGTATAAGGTATCCCAGGGGAATCGACCAGTGTTCAGCGATATGACAGGAATGATGATTCGAAGCAAAAAAGTCTAGCAAACATGCTCTAAAATACTTACCACAAGAGATACGAGCACTTCTTCATCTTCGATACTGTGAAATAAATCTCTCCTACTGCTATCACATTGCTTTCCGTATTTCGGGAAGAGGTAGTATGGACCAAAACAAGAAAAAACATGTTCTCTCAAATGCATATCTTAAGAGTTATGAACAATTCTTGAGTAGAAGATGTATTTCACAGTAACGAAGATGAACAAGTGCTCGTAGCTCTAAAGATGTGCACTGTAGAACTATTGTTCACCGAACTTTTTTGTTGTTTTGGTCCGTATTACCATTTCGAAAAACATGGCAAGCAAAGAGCTTGCAATAGAAGAGGTTTGTTTCACAATATTGAAGATTCGGAAGTGCTCATAGCTCTTAAGGCATGTATTTTAGAGTCCATTTTTACTAGGAACTTTTCCTTCGAATGATTGATCCTGTCATAACCCTCGATATAGACCATCCCTCCTGCGACATTCCGTATACGCGTTGATGCAGTTCTGCCATGCATCACAGATACTTTCTGAACCATTCAAGATATCACCCAAATTGATTAACGGATTTCCTCACTAAATATATAGTCTCTTTTAGTAGTTGTGTTAATTACAGAGCTATCGGTATCAACTTTGCTTTTTCAATTTTAAGCACAGCAATTTCTCCAACTAGTTTTGTCGTTCTGTTGTTGTTGCTCTTTTTTTCAAATGGTTCAAATGGCTCTGAGCACTATGGGACTTAACTTCTAAGGTCATCAGTCCCCTAGAACTTAGAACTAATTAAATCTAACTAACATAAGGACATCACACACATCCATGCCCGAGGCAGGATTCGAACCTGCGACCGTAGCGTTCGCGCGGTTCCAGGCTGTAGCGCCTAGAACCGCTCGGCCACCCCGGCCGGCGCTCTTCTTTTCCTCCACTTCATGTATTAGGCAATTTCCCAGTTATGGTACTCCATCTCTTGTATAGTTTTCCTGCATTTCTTCTTCCAGTGCACTATAACTGAGAGTCTTTACCAGGTATCTTTCTCCACCCATACAGTCTACATGTTTCTCCCATTTTCTCCTTTTTTGCTTTATTGCTTCGTTTAGCTTACATATTCCTAAATATTTACTTATATCCACATTTCTTTTTCGATCTTCCCTTGTACATCCTTCCACTCTTCTTCCAACGAACCCCCTGAGTGCGAGGCCGCAAACGGCTATTGATGTTTACGGCATTCGACGGTCCACATGTTGTCTACCATGCAAGCACAATATTGCGTGAAGTTGGAGGTGCTCTGCCCCGCAAGATTCTTTCTCGTATGCGTGATGTTGAAAGGACAGTAGGTAATATTTACGTCACAGCAAGTAAGAGAACTGCAACAAGGTATGATCACTTGGATCAATAGCTGGTCAAAAAATTTACTTTAGCTTGATTCCTGGTGTGCATATAAAAATCATGCTCCCTTAGGGCAAACAATCTCTCCTCAAAAGTGTGCGACATTCGAATTCATACACCTGGAACCACTACACGAATTCACTCTTTGGATGTGTGTTTCTACGTGCCTATAAAACATAGTATCGCATTATCTGCAAACATGCCTTAAATGCTGGCCAGTTTCCAATAAGCTCCACTACAGGTTGTTACGCATTCGGTTGCAAGCCAGCGCATTCTACCAGTTCTGCTCACCCCGTTACATCAATATTTTGTGAAGTTCTAAACATTCTGCGTGGTGTCCGTTTGTTCTATATCGTGTCTCCCTACCACTTTTGCGCAACGACGCTCTGAGCATGTTTTTTAGGGAATTGACTAGTTTGAACATGGGACTTGTTGCTGGTAAGGAGACGCCAGACCACACATGACATGTAGAATTCAGAAGAGTTCAGTGAGACTAGCGATGATATAACCAAATACTTAATGATTTCAGCGTCAGCTCCACTGCACTCCCTGTAAAGGAATCTTAATACTAACTAAATTTAGTAGAAGGGGTTCAAGGCTCTCCAATTTTTAGTTAGCTGGTAAAATAACGTCGAAAAAGCAGTTAAGTTTACCATTGGAAATTTTATTCTACTCACAAAACATCGTTTATAAATTGCACTATTGATAAAAGGAAATGTTTTAATACAGGATGGTAAAAACCAACTGCGTTCAACAAAAATGTGAACTAATATTCCCAGAATGGGTTTCCAAGTTTTACAGTGGATCGAAGGATGACCTATACCATATCACATCTATAATCTAGGTTTAAATTAAGTTTCACAAGAGAGAAAACTATCAAAATGGTCTACAGTGACCCTCAATTATCTTTAATTACTTAACTAACTTGTCGTAAATTACAGTGGCTGATGTGGCTTCTCAATAACTATATAACAGAAAAATCATCGCGTTTCAGATTTTTACTTCAAGTGGCAAATGTGAACACCATGAGCTTTAATTGACGATCGACACTAGTATTACGTAAAGGGGATGTAACAGATGAGACTTCTGCAGTTCTGAGTGAAGCCTTATGCGCTCAAAATGCGGCATCGCGTCCGTTCACTACCTTGTCGGTGTTCGTCAGGGGCCGGCGGCCGGCGCAGCTCCGTCCAGCGCGCCCTCTCGGAAGCAACTCTCTCCTAACTTCTCCTTACTACAATTTACGAAGTTGGTTTAAAAAAAACTATCTGGCTGTGTTTTCATCTGACCAATCAGGGTCTCAATGTTAACCTTAAGCTCTGCCTACAAAAATTCTGTCTATCCAATGAGAAACGTTATACTTTTCGTGGTGGGGCAATGTTTTTAAAGTTTGCTACGTATAGAGACGCGAAAAAGTCTCACGCTAAAGACTTGCGGGTGGTGTGGTCGTAGCGGTTAGTTGGCGACGTGGGTGTCCGTCCCTTATCGTAGGGCCTTCTCGCTTAACACGCTTCTGCTCTCGGCTTCTCGTTTCTCCAATCGGAACTGCGTCTGTCTCACGGTGGGAAGGTATGACACGCATTTAGGCATTCTTGTGTTAGTCTGTGGTATTCCATTTGCTCACTCGTTACTCATATTACTTTGGTTAATTTAATGTCACGATTTATTCGGAGCTATGTGACATACTACTGGATTTGCTTATCATGTCAGGGTTTTCATGGAAGGTGTTGGATTTGCCTGACACCTTACAAAGTGAAATACCTACATCCCATAGAAGGTTGATCTCTGACCCTGACCCTGACTTAGTGCCTCAAGTCGCGGAGCAGTTAACAAAGCCTCCTTACGTAAGCGGACTAGTGGAGAAAAGCTTAATTTAAAAGTGTCACTAGTCATATTTGGCTACATGTCATTAGACCGACATCTAGGGATGATTCACTAGTTAACTACTGTAACAGCTCCATTCTTGTTTGTGTCAGAGTCTTGAAAAGCAGGTTCATGTCAATAATTGAAGAGAATTGTAAAACTGGGAGTTAAATGTCAACATTCATAATTACGATTTCGTTCATAGCTGTACTTAAACAGCTGCAAAACATTACAACGAAGATAAAAAGTCAGTCGTCTCCTGCTTAAGGTTTGGTTTAATTTACCGGTTTCGACAGTTTAAACTGTCATCATCAGTCATCAGAAGTGAAATAGTCTCGAATCACTGGCAAGCCATCGTCAAAGTAAGAATCGGACGGCAGTGTCCTTTGCCACAGAATCAATAAAACAGAGTGGCATCGCTACGCTAAAAATACATTATATGTGCGATGAGTGGCAAACAGGTAGGTGTCAAATTTTATTCTGTACATAGTACGTTTGACAAAAGTCAACCACCAAATGGATCTTGACCTCTGTGATACTTATATACACCGCTCACTGTTGGTTTTTGCATTTTTGCATGTATCTGAGGATGACGTTGTTCAGTCGTATCATGAATTTACACAACTAAAACTGTAAATATAAATCGTAAATCTGCTCAAGTTCTCCATCGATTGCTTTGAAATTTTAACACCACATTACATAAGAATAAGCGGGTGATTTTTTACACCTACTGGAGCGCAATATAAAGGGGATACCTTGCTAGCGAAAACTTCATGTTCGTTTCTTCAAAATCTTAAATTTCTGGAAGTTCTTCACCGACTCCTTTTAAATTTTGAACATCATTGCATTCAAACATGTGCGTGTTTTTATATACCTACGGAAGCGCCATGTGTAAAAAATACAAATGTAATATATCTAATCTATATACCTATTCTCCACCATGAACCATGGACCTTGCCGTTGGTGGGGAGGCTTGCGTGCCTCAGCGATACAGATAGCCGTACCGTAGGTGCAACCACAACGGAGGGGTATCTGTTGAGAGGCCAGACAAACGTGTGGTTCCTGAAAAGGGGCAGCAGCCTTTTCAGTAGTTGCAAGAACAACAGTCTGGATGATTGACTGATCTGGCCTTGTAACAATAACCAAAACGGCCTTGCTGTGCTGGTACTGCGAACGGCTGAAAGCAAGGGGAAACTACAGCCGTAATTTTTCCCGAGGGCATGCAGCTTTACTGTATGATTACATGATGATGGCGTCCTCTTGGGTAAAATATTCCGGAGGTAAAATAGTCCCCCATTCGGATCTCCGGGCGGGGACTACTCAAGAGGATGTCGTTATCAGGAGAAAGAAAACTGGCGTTCTACGGATCGGAGCGTGGAATGTCAGATCCCTTAATCGGGCAGGTAGGTTAGAAAATTTAAAAAGGGAAATGGATAGGTTGAAGTTAGATATAGTGGGAATTAGTGAAGTTCGGTGGCAGGAGGAACAAGACTTCTGGTCAGGTGACTACAGGGTTATAAACACAAAATCAAATAGGGGTAATGCAGGAATAGGTTTAATAATGAATAGGAAAATAGGAATGCGGGTAAGCTACTACAAACAGCATAGTGAACGCATTATTGTGGCCAAGATAGACACGAAGCCCACACCTACTACAGTAGTACAAGTTTATATGCCAACTAGTTCTGCAGATGACGAAGAAATTGAAGAAATGTATGATGAAATAAAAGAAATTATTCAGATTGTGAAGGGAGACGAAAATTTAATAGTCATGGGTGACTGGAATTCGAGTGTAGGAAAAGGGAGAGAGGGAAACATAGTAGGTGAATATGGATTGGCGGACAGAAATGAAAGAGGAAGCCGCCTGGTAGAATTTTGCACAGAGCACAACATAATCATAGCTAACACTTGGTTTAAGAATCATGAAAGAAGGTTGTATACATGGAAGAACCCTGGAGATACGAAAAGGTATCAGATAGATTATATAATGGTAAGACAGAGATTTAGGAACCAGGTTTTAAATTGTAAGACATTTCCAGGGGCAGATGTGGACTCTGACCACAATCTATTTGTTATGACCTGTAGATTAAAACTGAAAAAATTGCAAAAAGGTGGGAATTTGAGGAGATGGGACCTGGATAAACTAAAAGAACCAGAGGTTGTACAGAGATTCAGGGAGAGCATAAGGGAGCAATTGACAGGAATGGGGGAAATAAATACAGTAGAAGAAGAATGGGTAGCTTTGAGGGATGAAGTAGTGAAGGCAGCAGAGGATCAAGTAGGTAAAAAGACGAGGGCTAGTAGAAATCCTTGGGTAACAGAAGAAATATTGAATTTAATTGATGAAAGGAGAAAATATAAAAATGCAGTAAGTGAAACAGGCAAAAAGGAATACAAACGTCTCAAAAATGAGATCGACAGGAAGTGCAAAATGGCTAAGCAGGGATGGCTAGAGGACAAATGTAAGGATGTAGAGGCCTATCTCACTAGGGGTAAGATAGATACCGCCTACAGGAAAATTAGAGAGACCTTTGGAGATAAGAGAACCACTTGTATGAATATCAAGAGCTCAGATGGAAACCCAGTTCTAAGCAAAGAAGGGAAAGCAGAAAGGTGGAAGGAGTATATAGAGGGTCTATACAAGGGCGATGTACTTGAGGACAATATTATGGAAATTGAAGAGGATGTAGATGAAGATGAAATGGGAGATATGATACTGCGTGAAGAGTTTGACAGAGCACTGAAAGACCTGAGTCGAAACAAGGCCCCCGGAGTAGACAATATTCCATTGGAACTACTGACGGCCGTGGGAGAGCCAGTCCTGACAAAACTCTACCATCTGGTGAGCAAGATGTATAAAACAGGCGAAATACCCTCAGACTTCAAGAAGAATATAATAATTCCAATTCCAAAGAAAGCAGGTGTTGACAGATGTGAAAATTACCGAACTATCAGCTTAATAAGTCACAGCTGCAAAATACTAACACGAATTCTTTACAGACGAATGGAAAAACTAGTAGAAGCCAACCTCGGGGAAGATCAGTTTGGATTCCGTAGAAACACTGGAACACGTGAGGCAATACTGACCTTACGACTTATCTTAGAAGAAAGATTAAGGAAAGGCAAACCTACGTTTCTAGCATTTGTAGACTTAGAGAAAGCTTTTGACAATGTTGACTGGAATACTCTCTTTCAAATTCTAAAGGTGGCAGGGGTAAAATACAGGGAGCGAAAGGCTATTTACAATTTGTACAGAAACCAGATGGCAGTTATAAGAGTCGAGGGACATGAAAGGGAAGCAGTGGTTGGGAAGGGAGTAAGACAGGGTTGTAGCCTCTCCCCGATGTTGTTCAATCCGTATATTGAGCAAGCAGTAAAGGAAACAAAAGAAAAATTCGGAGTAGGTATTAAAATTCATGGAGAAGAAATAAAAACTTTGAGGTTCGCCGATGACATTGTAATTCTATCAGAGACAGCAAAGGACTTGGAAGAGCAGTTGAATGGAATGGACAGTGTCTTGAAAGGAGGATATAAGATGAACATCAACAAAAGCAAAACAAGGATAATGGAATGTAGTCTAATTAAGTCGGGTGATGCTGAGGGAATTAGATTAGGAAATGAGGCACTTAAAGTAGTAAAGGAGTTTTGCTATTTGGGGAGCAAAATAACTGATGATGGTCGAAGTAGAGAGGATATAAAATGTAGGCTGGCAATGGCAAGGAAAGCGTTTCTGAAGAAGAGAAATTTGTTAACATCCAGTATTGATTTAAGTGTCAGGAAGTCATTTCTGAAAGTATTCGTATGGAGTGTAGCCATGTATGGAAGTGAAACATGGACGATAAATAGTTCGGACAAGAAGAGAGTAGAAGCTTTCGAAATGTGGTGCTACAGAAGAATGCTGAAGATTAGATGGGTAGATCACATAACTAATGAGGAAGTATTGAATAGGATTGGGGAGAAGAGAAGTTTGTGGCACAACTTGACCAGAAGAAGGGATCGGTTGGTAGGACATGTTCTGAGGCATCAAGGGATCACCAATTTAGTATTTGAGGGCAGCGTGGAGGGTAAAAATCGTAGAGGGAGACCAAGAGATGAATACACTAAGCAGATTCAGAAGGATGTAGGTTGCAGTAGGTACTGGGAGATGAAAAAGCTTGCACAGGATAGAGTAGCATGGAGAGCTGCATCAAACCAGTCTCAGGACTGAAGACCACAACAACAACAACATACCTATTACCATTTGGCGCTCCGGTAGGTACATAAAAACTTGCGCCCACTCGAATCCAACTATCTATCAAAATTTCAAAGGAATTAGTGAAGATCTTTCGGCGGTTTAAGATTCTGTATATATCCGAGGGGTATATGTTCCGCAGGGCATGTCCCTGCTACGAGTTAAGACTTTAAGTCGGATGAAAAGTGTGTCCCGATGGCCAAGGCGGTTTACTTAGGGCAAAAGAGGCAGTGGCAATATTTCTTCCTTTTTTTTCTTTTTTTTTAACTCCCTGGAAGATACTCAAAGCAAAAAAAAAGAAAGAAAGAGGGCAATTCGCCATTTCTTTACTTGAATTCCGTGTGCACCTGGCAGTCACGAGTTTCCTACCCATCATTTCCTATTCTTTCCCCCTACTTTTGTTCATATTTAAGATTTTATTCAAACGAACATTTCCTTTTAGATAAACAAAGGTATAAATGTTCTGGTATAATTAAATTATTCATGAGGCAGTTGAGTTTCACCTTTATCTACAATAATGATAGCAGCTGAAGAAATGAATTAACATTTGTACCACGACCAGGACTTGAACTTGCTTACTGGACAGTGACGATCTAAGAAGGGGAAAATAATGTAGAGACGTAAACTGAAGTCTGTGTTACAGAGGACACTGGACTAGAATAGTCCGTGCAGCTGTGTGAAATCTTATGGGACTTAACTGCCAAGGTCATCAGTCCCTAAGCTTACACACTACTTAACCTAAATTATCCTAAGTACAAACACACACTCCCATGCCCGAGGGAGGACTCGAAGCTCTGCCGGTACCAACCGCACAGTCCATGACTGCAGCGCCCTAGACCACTCGGCTAATCCCGCGCGGCCCGTGCAGCTGTATCAGCTATATTGCTGTGATGGTGTAATGGCTAGAACACCTGCATAGTAAACACCTGGCAGCGTAGCTCAGAACGTTTGGTCAGGAGGTTTACTGCCCTATGTAATAGAAAACAAACTGACTGAAGGCATCAACGATGATCTTGAATGGGTGTCATACGACGCCCGTCCTGACTCAATGCAGCAAAACAATATCGAACAAAATGGGAAAAAAAGTAAGCAAGGAGACCCAGGTTCACTTCACGCCTGTGGCACAGTCACCAATTCATTTTTTCAGCTGCTCTCATTATATAAATGTTTGTTTGTTCAAAATCTTAAATTTTCGAAATCTCTTCATCGATGGCTTTGAAATTTTGACACAAAATTGTATTTGTATGCGCATATGTTTTCGTGTAACATTTTTAATACATATACTACTGAAACAAACATGTAATATATAAAGCGGAAAAGTTGTTACACTTATATCGAAAAATTCTTGCCCGATTTACTTCAAATTTTTACAAAATACACTAATGAACATTCGAACAAACGTAGGCATTATTTGTACGTATGGGGTATTCGGAAATTCCAGTTATGAACTCCTAGGACTTGAAGACGGAGTGAGTACATAACATTTTGATTAGGAACCCATGTCCGGAAACGTTCCGTTTCCGTTCTACGACGATTTCAGTTCAGATGTGTAATGGGTCCATGTTTGCTGGTATGCAGTAGGGTAGACGGGATGACGTGTACAATGTCGTTAGCAACGTTTGTGGTCGCCACATCGCGGTGATGTTGCAATGCATCAGTACTGTTCTGTAGCACAATATGCTGGTCCCTTTTGTGGGTTGTAATAATGTAAATACGTTATGTTCAGTTGTTAATACAAACAAATGTGATTAAGTGATAAATAGATGTTTCCATATGTTCATTTCGAAGTGTTATCTAATAATTGTACTGTGTTATGCCTAATTCAGTTCCTCAAGCACAAGTGGATGACTGAAACATCTGTACTGAAACCGTCGTAGAACGGGAACTTTACGTTTCTGGACATGTCTTCCTATTCAGAATAGAATCTACTCACTCCCCTTTACAAGTCCTAGACGTTCGTAATGGGAATTTGCAAACTGCTAGCTGAAACCTACAATTATGGATAAAAGAATGTAAAGCGAAAGGTTAGGACCCATGTACCATCATTTCTTATTTGCTGTTACTACCTTATGGACATAAATACCTCTGAAAGGGGTAACCCTTTGACAATCACAGTTAGAACACAGACTGAATGAGGTATCAGATATCAATAACAGGACAATAAAAACATGTAGGCCTTGATTAATAAGAGTTTCAACTAACCCAAATTATGAAATAGCTCTTACTTAAATTAAAAGGGTATAGGCAGGCCTTCAATAATAAGAGCCACAGTTAACTAAAATTACCAAACATAAAACAGGCAGGCCTTCAATAATTACACCTTCAGTTAAGAAAAATTACCAAATACCCAGAGGCAGGACGTTAATAATAACAGTTTCAGTTAAGTAAAATTACCAAAATAGAAAACAGGCAGACCTTCTTTAATAACAGCTTCAGTTAAGTAAAGTTAATAAAGTTAATAAAGGGATGCAAGTTCAAACGTTCCGATGGCAGTGTCAGTGATGTTCAAGTTACTCATGCAAGACTTGCAATTAGAAGGAGAGTTTCGAACTACCGTTTGGAATAACCGCAGAGCATATTAATACGATGTTGAAGTCTTGTGGCACCATTCAAAGCAACCTTGCTGAGAAGTGGTCCGGCGCAGATACATTCCTGGTCTTAACTGGTGGGAGGCAGGTAAAAATTGGCATGATAGAGCATATCTGTTCACACGAAATGTCTGTGGATTTGGGGCTATTGTTATTTACGACGGGCAGCCTAGAATGTGCGCGGGATGCGTTTTCACGGGACATGTATGCGCTCAATGGCTGCATCGGTGAGTGACAAAACTACCGCCGGGGGAGGTAGCTGTCCCACCCACTATACCACAGCTACCGATAACGTGCATCGCAGCAGTTCGTGGAACCGCAGAGGCTGTTATTGATGACACTACGGACCACGTCGTGGAGGACACACGAATGGAAAGTGCAGTGCCAGCAATGTCCCCACCGTGGCGCACAGTGTTTCGCGACCAGGAATCAGAAGGCGTTCAGCATACGGCCGATAAGCGGCGCAGGGGCGACCATCCGTGAGCAGCTGCCGCGGTAACTCCAGCGACGCCAACCGGCGTTCATACGGGAAGTAGCACTCTACCGACTACCGGCCAATCACGCTATGCCACGCCACCGCGGGTTCACCAGCGGCCTGTGTACTCCTGCGCACCCCTACTAGTTAAAAGCGCACGCCCCGCCAAGGACGGCAGTGCGAAGTCAGGCTGCAGTCTCACGAAGTGTTTGGATTCACCGCTTGTAACTACGGACATATACGGACTTGAAGTGACTGTTTTATATGATTGTGATGGGCACTCAGCGTACAATTAATTCCGTCTGTAAGTGTTTGTGATGTCCTTAGGTTAGTTAGGTTTAAGTAGTTCTAAGTTCTAGGGGACTGATGACCATCGATGTTAAGCCCCATAGTGCTCAGAGCCATTTGAACAATTTTTTGTAAGTGTTTGTATTCAGATCTTGTGTGAATTTCAGTAGAGAGATTAAACTTGTTTTTCCACTGAAGCTTCCAATCTTTGTTGTTCGGCACTTCCTGGGTACAACAAATAAGAATGCAGAGGATACTCGAGAAAGTACAGCTTCAGTTAATCCCCGTGACATTGAACGAGGTAGCGATGCAGATATTACGCACAACAGCGCGAACAACGATGACATCACTGTAGCTCCAAACAATAAACAGCAGTCCACACATGAGACTGAATCACAGGTAACAAACGACGAAACACAAGAAATCTCCATCAATGTAAACAAAAAACGCAGGACTGCCCATCATGGAGCTGGAAAAAGTGCGCCCACCTTGAGAGCAAACGCGAGGTAACTACGACACAAACTACATGGCACGTAATCAGAAAGCCAGGAAGTACATCAACAAATGTCGAAGAAATCACGGACTGCAGAACTGTCAGCCCTTAGAATATGAAAATTCACAAACACTATAATGATTCAAAGAGGTGCGACAAACACGAACAACTGATCTACAGACGCACCGAAGGGGGAAAAAAAAGAACACGAAAAGCCAACCATCCACAGGCACGGGATAAGGCTAAGGAAGAAGGTATTCATAACTGTGGTCTCAAACGGAATACAACTCTTCAAGAAGACAAACTTGAAGCCGTCACTAGGCTGCCGACGGGATGGCTACGCCTCGGTCGTCGACCAAGCCCTACCCCCACCCTGCCCGCAGCGGTTCCTTAAAAAAATGATTAGCGCATCTGAAGAGAAAAAGAATGATAGAGCACTTGTCCGCAAAAGATGAAGGTTGAGGATTTGAGTATCGGACTGCTCCACACAGTTTTAATCTGCCAGGAAGTTTCATATTAGCACACAATCAGCTACAGAGTGAAAATTTCATTCTGAAAACAACATAATTGTTCCACACGGCTACCGTTCATGCGAAGGCAGGCTTCATCACGTGTCTTCATCGTTGCCCATACACGTTCAAAAACACCAGACGTCTTCAGAATGCACTGATAACCGTCCAAAATGCGTTCCCGGAATCTATAGATACCACCAACAGGAATGGAACACACAAAGCTTGTAATTATCCCCACATAAAGAATCTAATGGGTTCAAGCAAGGGGACCCGGCAGGCCATCGTACTAGCGAGCCACGACCGATACACATGTTGTCGAAGATCCATACTATGTATTCCAGAACAGCTACATGAAAGTGTACCAGTGCCTCATCACGCATACCCTACACACGCATCCTTTCACCATAATCATCCTAATAGTCGATTAGCTCGTGAATGGCTGCACTTAGCCATACATTATCTGATCAAGTGTATCAGAAACCCTTACGCAACGCGGAATCGATCATTAGGTGCCCCGAGAGGCTGAGTCTGGGAGCACCGCGTTGACAGCAAAGAAGCATTAACAGCAGAACGGATCGTTCAGGAGGGTTCAGTAACTTCCTCAAATCAACACTAATTATTTTAGACATAATAATATTTATAGACTTCTTCAAAAATACGGAAACTATAAATATCGATAACTCAGTCAGTTACACGTGGACAAGTCACTGGATGTCACCTGTGTAACAAATCATTCGGGGAATTTTAACACTTCTAAATATGCACCAGTCAACTATTGATAATATGAATGTGAAGTGGATAGCGAGGGAACAACCAGAACTAAACACAGATCAGGCTGACTTCATCTACGGACCGAGAGGGACCGTCGAGAAATTAGGATGACGGCGTGGCAGTCACTCGTCAGTCGCAAAGTGCTACCGGCATTCTAGCTAGCACAATGACGGCGCATAGGGAGTTAAAATGAATAGGGCGAAATCGGCGAACAGCTCCTCATAAGCCACACATTTCTTAGTCAATGCTAAACCACGTTTGAGGTAGAATAAAGACCGACGTCACTGGATGACTGTAGGCGAACTCTGAATCATGCTAGATCCTGTGAAAATCCGAATGCGTGGAGAAGGTCATCTTATGTACTGCCAACAATGAAGTACGGTAGTGGTGAAGTTACAGTATGGAGGTGTTTTCCGTGTTTGCGGTGTGGTCCCCCTATTGTACTTAAGGAAACGCTGAATGCGGAAGTATCTGAACACATTTGACAACATTGTGTACTACGTACAGTACACACAAACGTTCAGGGACGATTGCACTTTGTACCGGCATGACAGTGCACCTTGTCATAAAGCGGCACCTCCGATGCAACGGACTTCGCTCTAGACCTCAGCCTCCAACATTGTTACCTTCTCTGGGTTCGGCTCTTGAGGAATAATGGGCTGCTATTCCTCCACAGACATTCAGACACCTCATTGAAAGTGTTCCCAGTGAAATTTGTCGTCACAAAGATTTGGTCTTGGGAAGCGTCGGTTTTCGACCGTGATCGCCGGCCGAAGTGGCCGTGCGGTTAAACGCGCTGCAGTCTGGAACCGCAAGACCGCTACGGTCGCAGGTTCGAATCCTGCCTCGGGCATGGATGTTTGTGATGTCCTTAGGTTAGTTAGGTTTAAGTAGTTCTAAGTTCTAGGGGACTAATGACCTCAGCAGTTGAGTCCCATAGTGCTCAGAGCCATTTTTCGACCGTGATCGCATGCGGACAGACTCGCTCACCAGGCAGCACTCCGACGACGGAGCTGTTTACATCCGCGTCAGAGTATTTGTGTTGTGTAGCATCCATCAATATTATACTCCATGGCGCACTTTTACCGCCAAGCAGCACCTCACATTCCAAACCAAACATGCACGACCATATGCTTATGAAATCGAACAATTCAATCGCAAAAAGCTACTCCTGGGCCCATAAGGAGTGATAGGTACTCACGTCTCTGTCACTGGCAGTATCATGTACATTAAAATGACGACAGAGGAAGCATGTGATGACGTAGTTCGACGACACTTAAACAGAATACAGTTTAAGAGCTTTGAATGGCGTATTGGCGAGGTGACGGTCGACCTAGCTGGTTTCGGCCTTCGAACAATTCGGGTGTTTCAGCTCCCTTCCGAAGCACCACAAAACGTGCTAGTCGAAGCCTACCGAGCCTATGGCGAAGCTGTGGGCTACATCGCGAAAAAATGATAGACATTCACGGTACGTCACGTGCTATATGGTGTCCGAAAGATCAAGATCGAATGATGTGCGAGCCATGGTCACATGTGATGACCAGCCTCGGATGTGTGGAGCATGTGATCAACAAGGCCATGTTACGTCCGATTGTCTCCGTCGCCGTTTACTACAGATCCCAATCAGTGATGGAGCTCTCAAAGTCACTTCTTCATCCCACACATACGCCTCGGCTGTGCACAACCTGGTTGTGTCACTTCAGGAAACGCCTGATCACTCGCCCACACTCAAAGCACGATGAATGGCCCACCTGCTACGATGGATATTGGACTGAGTACGGTGCCTAATTCTGCTTTCCTTTGCTCTGCTTTGGACGACGAACGTCCACACTGCTTCATGTGGCATCACAGATAGTGGACCAGATATCAGTGATCTCCGTTCTAGCGTCCCAATGAGAGGAATTGCTGTTCCCGATGTCCCACCTGGAGAGCGTCCTTCCCACCACCTGCAAGCCCATCCAACAACGACGGATCCCATGGAGAGAGGTTCACTGGATCCACTGTGGCAGTGTCACCACCCCTAGCCCTCAATGGGCCCGACAGTCACCTGCCACCGGTTCTGATATCCTGGGCTGACAATATCGATGATGGAGTGGCCCACGGTGGTGCATAACCCAAATTCCACCCAGTGCGCTTAATGTTTTATGCCAGCTGGATATCTCTGCAGGACCCTCCTTGCCAATAGAGGCAGCACGTCAACAACACTACCACATCGCGATGATGCCTCTGGTCACCATTAGAGCTCCACATCAAATGGCAATGTTCCAAGACACTATTACGCTCCTGATGTTGACATTTCCCTCCTCCAAGAAGCGGACGTAACTGATTTCTATGGTCCCATAGGCTACACGGGCCACATCTTCCATGCCTCAGCCAACAATAGCGTAGTGGCCATCCTCCTCTGTGCAGGGCTTCTAAATGAAAATGTCGTGTACCTTTCAAACGCAAGCGGTGTTGCCCTCACGCCGTTCGGCATCCACATCGTACATTTCTATGCACCATCCAGCTCCAACTGCCTTCGCAAATGACGCATCAGTGCGGCTGACGTGGTAATGATACTTTTTGAGGGTCCCCTGGATCAAATGGTCCTCGGTGGCCTCTTCAACTCCACGCAAGGGCCTATTGATCAACTTCCGTGACAGTCCGCATGTGCAGCCCTTTCTGTCGTCATCGACAGACTCCAGTTTATCGACATTCATGGCACCCACATAGGTTTCACATACTACTCATACACCCATCTAGTCGCCTCCCCTGTATACAGGGTGGTACATTGATTGTGACCGGGCCAAATATCTCACGAAATGAGCGTTAAATGAGAAAACTACAAAGAATGAAACTTGTCTAGCTTGAAGGGGGAAACCAGATGGCGCTATGGTTGGCCCGCTAGATGGCGCTGCCTTAGGTCAAACGGATATCAACTGTTTTTTTTTTAAATAGGAACCCCCCTATTTTTTATTACATATTCGTGTAGTACGCAAAAAAATATGAATGTTTCAATTGGACCACTTTTTTCGCTTTGTGATAGAAGGCGCTGTAATAGTCGTAAACGCATGGCTCACAATTTTAGACGAACAGTTGGTCACAGGTAGCTTTTTTAAATTAAAATTCAGAACGTAGGTACGTTTGAACATTTTGTTTCGGTTGTTCCAATGTGATACATGTACCTTTGTAAACATATCATTTCTGAGAACGCTTGCTGCTACAGCTTGATTATCTGTCAATACCACATTAATGTGATAAATGCTCAAAATGATGTCCGTCAACCTCAATGCATTTGGCAATACGTGTAACGACATTCTTCTCAACAGGGAGTAGTTCGCCTTCCGTAATGTTCGCACATGCATTGACAATGCGCTGACGCATGTTGTCAGGCGTTGTCTGTGGATCACGATAGCAAATATCCTTCAACTTTCCCCACAGAAAGAAATCCGGGGACGTCAGATCCGGTGAACGTGCGGGCCATGGTATGGTGCTTCGACGACCAATCCACCTGTCATGAAATATGCTATTCAATACCTCTGCAACCGCGTGCGAGCTATGTGCCGCAC
Organism: Schistocerca serialis cubense; assembly: GCF_023864345.2. Classification (NCBI taxonomy): domain Eukaryota; kingdom Metazoa; phylum Arthropoda; class Insecta; order Orthoptera; family Acrididae; genus Schistocerca; species Schistocerca serialis. Next base: position 1,040,125,897 of record NC_064638.1, on the reverse strand, counting down.
ATACATCATGTTGGAAGTACATCGCCATTCTGTCATGCACTGAAACATCTTGTAGTAACATCGGTAGAACATTACGCATCGATAAAATGGGGGCCAATTATCCTTCCTCCCATAATGCCGCACCATACATTAACCAGTGAAGGGCGCTGATGTTCCACTTGTCGCAGCCATCGTGGATTTTACGTTGCCCAATAGTGCATATTATGCCGGTTTACGTTACCGCTGTTGGTGAATGACGCTTCGTCGCTAAATAGAACGCTTGCAAAAAATCTGTCATCGTCCCGTAATTTCTCTTGTGCCCAGTGGCAGAACTGTACACGACGCTCAAAGTCGTCGCCATGCAATTCATGGTGCATAGAAATATGGTACGGGTGCAACCGATGTTGATGTAGCATTTTCAACACCGAAGTTTTCAAGACTCCCGATTCTCGCGCAATTTGTCTGCTACTGATGTGCGGTTTAGCTGCGAAAGCAGCTAAAACACCTTCTTGGGCATCATCATTTGTTGCAGGTCGTGGTTGACGTTTCACATGTGGCTGAACACTTCCTGTTTCCCTAAATAACGTAACTATCCGGCGAACGGTCCGGACACTTGGACGGTGTCGTCCAGGATACCGATCAGCATACATAGCACACGCCCGTTGGGCATTTTGATCACAATAGACAGACATCAACACGATATCGTCCTTTTCCGCATTTGGTAAACGGTCCATTTTAACACGGGTAATGTATCACGAAGCAGATACCGTCCGCACTGGCGGGATGTTACGTGATACCACGTACTTATACGTTTGTGACTATTACAGCGTCATCTGTCACAAAGCGAAAAAAGTGGTCCAACTAAAATATTCATATTTCTTTACGTACTTCACGAATATGTAATAAAAAATGGGGGTTCCTATTTTTTAAAAAACGCAGTTGATATCCGTTTGACCTATGGCAGCGCCATCTAGCGGGCCAACCATAGCGCCATCTGGTTTCCCCCTTCAAGCTACGCGAGTTTCGTTCTTTGTAGTTTTTTCGTTTCACGCTTATTTCTTGAGATATTTGGCCCAGTCATTAACAATGGACCACTCTGTATACCTCAAACGTTCCCTTGCTAGCGACATTCAACTGCTAAACTTTGGCATTCTCCGACCAGGAGGCCTATATCTGTGATGTCGCCCTTCCCGTCAAAAGGTGTGGCACAATCATGGTTTGTGGATATCAAACGTTTCCCACCTGACTGTCCCTGGCTTCTGAAGGACTATTGAGGATGTATGGGCCCTCTGTCGCCTACGTCGCCTATGGCTATCCTACATAAAACCGTCTCTATGCAGGGAAATGATTGGAAATGGCAAAGTTGTCAAGGCATGACAGGAGATCCATTACTACGCGATCCTAAGTGACCGCACTTCGATGGCATTCTCCCACGTCCGACAGGCGATAGCGCATGGAGCAAGAGTACGGATCACTTCACTCATACGACGACGCTTGATAAGGTACCCTTGTCAGGTCCCGCACACATGACCGTATGCCTCACCAAACGCCATCGACTTATCAACTTCTCACAGAATTCTGACGTCATGTCTATCTCTCATACACAACCTTACCGATGCGGAAGGACGACGATATATCACCCACTGCGCTATTTCCCACGCTTTCCATTCCCACTTCACCCGGTTGTATGCCACCGTTCCACATCAACCGACCTTAATTGAGCAGGTAATGGCGCTCACTGCCAACATCGTGCTAGAGAACGTGGCTCAAGAAACTCAGGAAGACATGACCACCGATGAAGTCCTAGAAGCTATCAAGGGGGGAGATGCCAATAAAACCCCATGATCAGACAACCTTGACCTCGAGTTGTACTACCAACCTTTTATCACTTTCGGCATTTTTTTCTGGAATTACGTTACCACTTTCCCGAAAAATCTGTGAGCCGTGCAGCTCAGCCTGTTACGAATTTACGGGGTGTGTCTGTCCTTTGTTTCTCGCTTTTCTGAGATGTTCCTGTTCTGGTGGAGGCGCTGGCCTTGAGGTGGCGACTGGATTTCAGTGACGGTGGCTGCGGGAGGGCGCCATCTGCAGTACGGAGGACGCAGTGATCGATGCAAGGCAGTCGTGAGGAGAAGTTCTCTCCAGCCGGAAGCGGCAGAGTGAATTAGGACTTGACCACGTATGAAGTTGATTCGCTCTCAAATTGGCGAGGGAAGCGCACCGATCTCATTGGATCGCCGTAGAGTCTGTTGGCGAAGTAGCTCACGTAATACCACATTATACCACTACGTCGCCACTTTAGGGCGGAACATTGATTTTCTTCACGGCGTTCCTCCCACTCGCAAACAATTTGCTCGCCTTCAGACATCACTATTGCATTGGGAAAATGAGGTTAGTGATCTTAACCAAGATTGGCGCCGACCAAGTGCAAGTTATTCAACAACTGCAGACTCAAGTTGCTCAATTGCAACATGTCGTAAATCAATTTGCTTTAGAGGATGTGACAAGTTCGAGTGGGGAACAGGTTTCTGACCCCAAGTTGGTTTGAATAACGAAGTTTAGGTGCTTACTTCACCTCAGCGTTTTACTATGAGTAATTTCAGCAAACTACCACACCCTCTGGATATTTTACAGAGGGAAATTGATGAATTGTCCATTGAGACCGTTAGTGACGTCAAGACCGTTTTATTGCTTTCTGTTAAATTTGAGCGGCATGCTCAAGCATTGAATTTGCCTCATGATCAGGTTCTTCAGTTATTGTACCCGTTAGCTAGTGGGACATTGAGTCAAATATTTACTGACATTTTGAGCGAGGAAAAGAGGTTGATGGAGTTAAGTCAGTGGGTGATGAATTTCAAACGGTCACCCTGTTTTAACAATGAGTTTCAGTGTAAGCGTTATTGGCGAGTGCAGTCAAGTAATGAACACTTGACTAAATATATTGCGCGGATTGGAACCGCTGTTTTGGCTTTAGAATTGCAAGTTCCCAAGAGTCAAATTGTCGATAATATGTTGGAAAGGATGTGGCCCGAGGATCGATCTCGCATCGCCTTTGAAAGTAAACACTCCACCTTTGATCAGTTAAGTGCTTTGGTTCAGTCATCATTTGCTTGTTTGACAGCTAATGGCTGTTTGTGCAACGTAAATTCGATAGTGTCAAAAGTTTTCTGTAAGTCTACAAATCCTAGAGGCATAGGTTTGCCTTTCCTTAGCTTGTCTTCTAAGATAACCCGTAGGGTCAGTATTGCCTCGCTTGTTCCAACATTTCTACGGACTCCAAACTGATCCTATCCGAGGTCGGTCCCTACCAGCTTTACAATTCTTCTCTAAAGAATTCGTGTTAGTATTTAGCAACCGTGACTTATTAAACTGATAGTTCGGTAATTTTCACATTTGTCAACATCTAGTTTCTTTTGGATTGGAATTATTATATTCTTCTTGAGGATATTTCGCCTGTCTCATACAACTTGCTCACCAGATGGATGCGTTTTGTCATGGCTGGCTCTCCCATGGCTACCAGTACTTCTATTGGACCATTGTCTATTCCCAAAGCCTTGTTTCAACTTAGGTCTTTTAGCGCTGTGTCAAATTTTTCATGCAGTATCATACCTCCCATTTCATCTTCATCTACGTCCTCTTCCATTTCCGTAATATTGCCCTCAAATACGTCACCCTTGTATAGACCCTCTATATACTCCTTCCACCTTTCTGCTTTCACTTCTTTGCTTAGAACGCGTTTTCCATCTGAACTCTTGATATTCATACAGGTGGTTCTCTTTCCTCCAAAGGTCTCTTTCATTTTCCTGTAGGCAGTATCTATCTTACCCCTAGGGATACGTGCATCTACATCCTTACATTTGTCTTCTAGCCATAACAGATTAGCCATTTTGCACTTCGTGTTGATCTCATATTTGGGAGGCTTGTGTTTCTTTTAGCCTGCTTCATTTACTGCGTTTCTATTTTCCCCTTTCGTCTATTAAATTCAGTATCTCTTCTGTTACCCAAGGATTTATACTAGCCCTCGCCTTTTTACCGACTTGATCCTCTGCTGCCTTCACTATTCCGTTTCTCAAAGGTACCTATTCTTTTTCTACTGTATTTCATTCCCCTGTTCTTGTCAGTCGTACCCTAAAACTCTCTCTGAAACTCTCCATAACCTGTGGTTCTTTTAGTTTATCCAGGTCCCACCTCCTTAAATTAATACCTTTCTGCAGTTTCTTCAGTTTTAATCTACAGTTCATAACCAATAAATACTGGTCAGGGTGCACATTTGCTCCTGGAAAAGTCTTACAATTTAAAACTTTGTTCCTTAATCTCTGTCTTACCATTACATAATCTATCTGAAACCTTGCAGTGTCTCCAGCGCTCTTCATGTAAACAACCTTCTTTGGTGATTTTCAAACCAAGTATTAGCTATCATTAAGTTATGCTCTGTGCAAAATTCTACCCTGGGGCTTCCCCTTTCATTCCTTACCCCCAGTCCACATCCACCTACTACTTTTCCTTCTCTTCGTTTTCCTACAATCACGTTCCAGTCCCCTAAATTGCCATTTCCCTTAACTATCTGAATAATTTCTTTTAAGGCATCATACGTTTCTCCAATCTCTTCGTCATCAGCGGAGCTAGTTGGCATATAAACTTGTACTACTGTGGTAGGCGTGGGCTTCGTGTCTATCTTGGCTACAATAAGACGTTCACTATGTTGTTCGTAGTAGCTTATCCCTGTTCCTGTTTTTCTACTCATTATTAAATCCACTCCTGCATCACCGTTATTTGATTTTGTATTTATAACCTTGTATTCACCTGATCAGAAGTTTTTCCTCATGTCATCGAACTTCACTAATTCACACTATATCTAATTTTAACCTATCCATTTCCATTTTTAAATTTCCTAACCTACCTGTCCTATTAAGGGATCTGACATGCCACGCTCCGATCCGTAGTACGCCAGTTTTGTTTCTCCTGATGAGGACATCCTCCTGATAGCCCCGCCTGGAGATCCAAATGGGGGATCAATTTACCTCCGGAATATTTTACCCAAGAGGAGACCATTATCACTTAACCACACAGTAAAGCTGCATGCCCTCGGGAAAAGTACCGCTGTAGTTTTCCCTTGCTTTCAGCCGTTCGCACTACCAGCACAGCAAGGCCGTTTTGGTTATTGTTACAAGGCCAGATCAGTCAGTAATCCAGACTGTTGCCCCTGCAATTGCTGAAAAGGCTGCTGCCCATCTTTACCATAGTGCTCAGAGCCATTTGAACCCATCTTCAGGAACCACACGCTTGTCTGGCCTTTCAACAGATACCCCTCCGTTGTGGTTGCACCTTCGGTACGGATATCTGTGTCGCCGAGGCGCGCAAGCCTACCCATCAACCGCAAGGTCCATAGTTCATGGAATTTGCAGGAAAGTAAAAGACTGGCCGTGACAATAGTGGTACCGTCCACCACGCGCTGTAACTTGGTTTGCGAAGTATATATTTTTTACTTACTTCGCAGCTCTGTACCTACATTTCTACAAGTAAGGTACTGTTATTGTGGATCCAGCGGACGAATTTCTTTGTAGAAATTAGGACGAAAAAATATTCTTCCTTTTATAATATTTTCGTTATTTCTGCCTCGAGTAGTTTGTCCTTTTTGTTATTCTGTTTTCTTCTTAAGGTGAATAAAATTTTATCTCGCACTAACGTATGAACATAGTTTCCCTGAAGACTAATAAAGCAGTCGACCGGTGTCTTGCAACCCAAAACTGCACATACAGTTTGATGCGTCAATAAGCCGGCACAGATGAGGAGAATAGATGGCCACTCCTTAAGGAAGCTTTCTCTCCAGCAGAAGAGTTATCGGGAGGACGTTCTCCGATCTTTGATGCGGATCAGGCGGCCGCGCCGTGAACCGCATACTGCCCGCAATGCACCTAGCACGCCACCATTATGCTGGCGGGGACGCAGCAAAGACGTGTCTTGCGAATCGACAACTTGGATATCCTTACTTAAAGGTACTGATTTCCACTACATTTTTTGCAGGTGTGGTAACTAGAGAGGCTTTGGGCAAATACAAACCGTAAACGCAGTATTTACTCGTAGACGTGAACTAGATGCAGACTGGATACTTCAGGGAGACTCAAACATATATTCCGATTACATCTTACAAGGGTCATGAAACTGAAAGAAATATGCATTAGTCTACCGAAGAGCTGTTACCAAAAATAGACACCGCGGTATTATGGTTATCACCTATCAAAGATCAAGCTGAAAAGATACAAACAGTTTCCGTGTAGTGATGTTAGGTTCACCACCACCTAAAGGTATCAGTAACAATGAAACAAAAGAAAGGAGAGTTTATCTACCAATGCCATTGCCCTTGCAAGCGACCGTTCCAGGATATGGGCCGTCGGGTGAGAAGTCGATGGCAGTGAATGTCGAACGACCGATTGCTCGTCAGACGTGGTTGGATTTTTGAGAGTAGTCCGAAACAATCGAGCTTAGAGAACCCGCACCACAGAGAGGGCGACCAAGACGTGGCCGAAAAAAAAATCGGAGCACACTCCGTTATAAGGTGAAAATTCATTCTGTAAACTGTTACCTAGGCATGGCTAAGTTGTTTTTCAGATTGATGAAAAATATTATTTAAAGGCAAGAAAACATTTTATTAGCTTTGTAATTACACCCTGGATACGAAAGAAACATTTACTGTAAGAAAAAACACAGAAGTTACACACAAGCCAAGAATAAAGATATTGACAGCAGAGTCATGGAGCAGCACATAAATATAGACGTCAAGGAATTTTTTCTTTTCTTTTAACACTTCCTCCAAAAGAAAAAATCATGAAATTATTGCTTTGTCTCTTGCATGCTAATTTCTGAACATAGAAAATTAAATCGAACTCGTTCAAGAGGTTTCGTCAAAATATCTGCCAACTGGTTGTGTCCATCAATGTGTTCCAAGAAAATCTCACCGTTCAGATACCTTTCACGAACATAGCAATGTCGGACCTCTATATGTTTAGAACGTCGATGATATTCTGGATTTTTTTGCCAACTTCAATGCACTAGCATTGTCAGTGTAAAGAACTGGAGGCTGCCCCGACATTTCCACTAATTCTGATAGCAGACGACGTAACCAAACTAACTCTTTTGCTCCTTCACTAGCTGCAATTATTTCCGCCTCGGTTGTGGATGTGGCCTCTACTTTCTGCAACTGACTTGTCCATGACACTGCACCACCTGAGTACTTTGCAAGAATTCCAGTTGTTGAGTGCCTTGTCCGGTTATCACTTGCGAAATCTGCATCAGCGTAAATCTTTAACTCTTCTTTTTTATTATATACAATTCCAAAATTTATGGTCCTTTTCAAATACCGGAAAATGCGCTTCTCTCTATTCCAGTCTTCAGTGGTTGGTTTCTCCGTAGCTCGAGCAGCTTTATTGACTGCAAAAGTGATGTCTGGACGAGTTACTGTTGAAAGGTACATGAGACAACCAATTGTTTCACGGTAGGGTGCAGATGACGAAACTTTTTCGTTTTGATTATTGTCCTCACGTCCAATAGGAGTTGAGACTGTATTGCATTCTGCCATTCGAAATCTTTGCAGAATTTCTTCTGTGTATTTCTCTTGACTTATCATTATAGCTCCATCTTGGTTGGTTTTCTTCGTTGTCTTTTATTCTTCTGTTTCTCTTCATTAGAAGATTCAGTAGCTTCTGCTTTTAGAAATTCTGTTAATTCTTTATTTTCTTCAGATTCACTCGACTCTTGATTTTCTCTAGAATCGAGAGTGCCAATTTTTCTTGAGTTTGGCTTCCTCCAGAAGTGTACAGCCTAGGAGATTTACATTGGTCATCTTTAGATGAATTCGGATCATTAAATTCTTCCCGAGGGACTTCAAATTCAACATGATCACTATGTAAATCACAAACAATTTCTGGCTTAAATTTTACATCGTGACTCAACACCACTTTTCTTTTAGATGGAATCCAAACTCTGAACCCATCCTTGTCATTAACATATCCAACAAGTCGTCCAAAAACTGCCTTATCATCAAACTTGGAACGGAATTGTTTGTTAATATGAACATAGCAGTCTGTACCAAAAATTCTGAGATGATCAAGTCGTCCTACTGGTCGATTGAACCATAGTTCATAAGGGGTTTTATTTTCAACTGAAGATTTTCCAGTACGATTTATTAGGTAGACTGCTGTGTTACACGCCTCTGCCCACAACCCTTTAGGTAATTTACTCGCATTTAGCATTGACCGGGCAGCTTCAACAATGGTCCTATTTTCCCGTTCAGCCACACCATTTTGTTCAGGAGTGTAAGGAGGAGGAATCAGTAGCTCTATTCCCCTGTCTGCAAGCAGTTCACTGACATTCTTATCGTTAAATTCTTTGCCACCATCACATCTAAATTGTTTGACAACGTGTCCATTAGTTCGTGCTTCATTTAAAAACTGCTTAAGCACAGTACACACTTCACTTTTGTGTCTTAAAAAGAGCCGGCCGAAGTGGCCGTGCGGTTAAAGGCGCTGCAGTCTAGAACCGCAAGACCGCTACGGTCGCAGGTTCGAATCCTGCCTCGGGCATGGATGTTTGTGATGTCCTTAGGTTAGTTAGGTTTAACTAGTTCTAAGTTCTAGGGGACTAATGACCTCAGCAGTTGAGTCCCATAGTGCTCAGAGCCATTTGAACCATTTTTTCTTAAAAAGAAAATTCGACGAAATTTACTAAAATCGTCTTTGAAACATACATAATAATGCTTGCCTCCAAAAGATTTCGTGCTCATTGGTCCATTTACATCCGCGTGGATTAATTCACCAGTACTGGTAGCGCGTATTGTTCGTGTTTTGAATGGCAGCCTATGCATCTTTCCAACCGCACAGCCGTCACAAAATTCACTCTTGGCATCTTCCACATTAATGTTCATTCCTTTTAAAATATTCATCACATGTTGTTTATTCTGATGACCAAACCTTTCATGGTACACTTGCAATGTTTCGGATGAAGTCATCAAGCTCATACGATTCATTTTTGCATTTCTAACAAAACGCATGTTCAACACATGAAGTCCATTTTTCACATAACCTGTCATAACAATATTGCCTCTGACTTGTTTTCGAACACAGACATTATTATAACTAAAATTAGTACTGTAGCCTCTGCAGGCAATGGCTCTCACAGAGAACAGATTAGCATTTGCATCAGGGACGTATAAAACATTGTCCATTCTACCATTGTACCATTTATTGTTTCGTCGGATTTGGATGTAAACTGTTCCTTGACCGTACGCACACATTTTCACATCTTGTTTTCCCAATGAAATTACTTGAGGAACATCAAATTCACTATACGAAACAAAATACTGTTTGTTGGGAGTGATATGATTTGTAGCGCCACTGTCGCAATACCATTTATTTGGGTCACTGTGATTACTGGTACACACACCCATAGCGTATGAAGTAAATGTAGCGTGTTCACTCTCTCGCTTCTTCTCTTTTCTTTTATTGCTGTCGCGAGTGTTCTGTGGACACTCTGCTGCCCAGTGACCTAATTGTTTGCATTTATTACACGGAAACTTCTGTTTTAATTGTGACTTCGTCATCTTTACTTGCTGATTACTTGTTTGCCGTTTTCTTGTTTTAGAAACGACAAAAGCTGCACTTCCATTAACGTCTTGTTCACGCAGTTCAATAGTACAGAGTTTTTCAATCAATAAATTCAAGCTTTGCTTTTCTGTCGGTATCGTATCCCAGAGATCCTTAAAATTGTCGTAGTCTTTTCCCAGTGTAGACAAAATTCGACCATTTAAGATTCTTTCAGATAGCGTATTTTCTTCATGTTTTGATAATTCATCGTCCAGGTCCACAAATAACTTTTGCAGTTTGGCCACATGTGCACTAATATCTTCCGATTCATCACGTTTAACACGGAAAAATGTTTCAGTCAACATATTCAAACGCTGAGTGCTGCTACGTTCAAATCGGGCGCGTAATTTGTCCCAGATTTCTTTAACATTCTTGCACGTTAAGACGAGTTCTGCAACAGGTTTACTTAGCGCACTTGCTATAAGACTTGCTGCCTTTGCGTCGTCCTTGAGCCATTCCACATACGCTTCTTTTTGTTCACTTGTCGCATCTTGCGGCAACTCTACACGTTCACGTGTACCGTTAATAATATTTTCTAGTCCATATGAACGTAGCACCATAGAAATATGCCATTTCCATTTGGCCCAGTCGTCAGGTCCTTCAAGTTTATCAATGCTGACCTTATAATCGCCGCTAGCAGTCATGTTTCTTTACAGACATACGCTCATTTCAAATATTGTTTTAATTAAACTGTGTTGTTTGCCTTTACACGTGTACTGGGCCCATAACCTGATGAAAAATATTATTTAAAGGCAAGAAAACATTTTATTACCTTTGTAATTACACCCTGGATACGAAAGAAACATTTACTGTAAGAAAAAACACAGAAGTTACACACAAGCCAAGAATAAAGATATTGACAGCAGAGTCATGGAGCAGCACATAAATATAGACGTCAAGGAATTTTTTCTTTTCTTTTAACACAGATGTATCATTTCTTCCAAAACCGGCAATCCCGCAAGTTACATAGGTCTCTTGTGAAGTTCGGAAAGTAGCAGAGAGGTGCTGAAGGAAGCGAAGATGTTTGGGCGTGTGGTGTTCTGTGCTTGCATAACTCAGTTGTAAGTCACTTGCTAACGGAATACAAAGGTTCCAGCTTTAACACCTGATACTGCGTACAATCTGCCACTAGGTTTTAAGAATGTAGATAGCATCCCTTCCGTAACGCAGGTGCATTCATTTTCAACCTTCCGCTGTTATTGTTATCGGTGCATTTTCTTCTGATGATTAGTTAGATGTCAGAACCTTTCTGCTAGTATCTCATCAATCCAACTTTTTTCGATGGTTACTTAGATATTTTGGCGTTCGCATATACAGTTGCGTCTTGTAGTATGTAGAGACTGTCTCGTTAGCTGTCTCCTTTCCCTACCCGCAGGACAGGACAGGTAGTTTAAATTGTGGAAAGGGGCCAAAATAAGGGGCTGTCAATTACACACGAACATAAAACTTCATTATTTGATCAAACAATACAAGAACTCTAAAAAACCTTTTTTTTAACACATAGCTTTAATCTTTGAGATTAAGCCACCTTAATTAAAAAACGGCTGAAGGGCAATAACTTAAAATGCAAGCATAATCAGAAATTTAAAAGGCAAGCCTTATCCGGCAACAGTTCATTATTTAGGCCGAAGGCCCAATGAATCTGAGATTTTCAGAACAAAATATTTGAATTCAAAGTCGGCTGAAAGCCCAACACTTAAGGCTAAAAAACATAAATTTTTTAAAAAAATAAGTGAAAGCCTGAAGTAAAACAATTCTTAAATAGGGAAAACTCAAGCAAAATAGAAATTTAAAAGACAAAGCCTTATCTTAAAACTGTTCTTTAGTTAGGCTGAAGGCCCAAAGAATCAGACACTTCAAGGGCAAACAAGTTAAATTCAAATCGGCTGGAGGTCAAACACTTAAAACTCCATAACATTAATTTTTTTAAATACCAAAGGCCTTACGTGAAACAGTTCTTTAATTTAGGATGAAGGCCTTAAGAGCCAAACAACTCAAAATCGGCTGAAGGCCCAACTCTTGAAATTCAACAACATTAAAAGTTTTTAAATGCCAAAGGCCTTACGTGAAACAGTTCTTTGAACTAGGTTGAAGGCCTTAAGAACAAAACAACTCAAATGCGTCTGAAGGCCCAACACTTAAAATTCAACAACATTAAAACCTTTAAAATGCCAAAGGTCTTACGTGAAACAGTTCTTTAAATTAGGCTGAAGGCCTAAAGAATCTTACGCCTTAAAGGCAAAACAACCTTAATTTTAAAAAAAAATCGGCTAAGAGACATACAAGTATAAACAAGAACAAATAGATGGCAGTATACCCAAGGGCGCTCAGATGTTGGAGGCTCAGCCTGGAAGTCAAACACTAACGCTCGCTTAGGCGTGACAGGGAGTCGAGTCAACCATTCACGATCCGACGACAACTCAGCCGACAGACAGTCAACGGAGCAAGCGACGAGATAACTAGTAAAGACTCAACTTTCGTGTCCGGGATCGGTGAGCTACGGACCTCGTAGCAATGGGAACAGCCCCTCACACTCCGACCGCGCGTGGACGCCGCCAGGTCCCGGCCAGACACGCACCACGGAGACTTCCTCTCTGCTCCACCCTAAGAGACCAACTGCCCAGGCCCGGAAACGGTGAAAGGACCAAGTATACGTCGGCCGATGAGACGACCAACTGAACGACCAACCAACGGTCGTCCCGCTCCAATCTCCCTCCGTTGGACAGTTCATGTTTGTCGCCTGCGGTCGGCGAGCACTGGCTGTCGACGTCTCATCGGCACTCCGTCCACCGACTGCACTGCTGGTCCGCCCCCAACCAACTGCCGGACACAGGACGACCCGGAAATACTATCGGTCGCTCCAGAGATGGTACAACAGTTCACTTATCAATACGCGCTGCTGCTGTCGCTCACGGGCAAGTAAAGCAGGAAGTTAGTGATGACAGTAGATGGAAAAAGAAAACGAGACGGGAGTACCGTGATAGAAGATGACAAACAATAAATGGGATAAACGCGAGCCGTGCACGGCTCACCTACATCTACATGCATAGTCCGCAAGCCACCGTATGGACGTGGTGTTGGTGGTGGTGGGGGTGGGGTGGCGGTGGGGGTGGGGGTGGCGTTGAGGTACTTTATACCACAACTGGCATTTCCTTTCCTGCTCCACCCGCAACTTTTTTCTTTGTTTTTCTTAAGTCATCGGTCCTCAGACTGGCTTGAAACGGTCCGCCATGAATCCCTCTCCTGTGCCAACCTTTTCATCTCAGAGTACCACTGGCAACCCGCGTCCTCAATTATTTGTTTAATATAACCTAATCTCTGTCTTCCTCTACAGTTGTTACCCTCTATAGCTCCCTCTAGTACCGTGGAAGATATTGTTTGAGGTCTTAACAGGTGTCCTGTCATCCTGCTCCTCCTTGTCAATATTTTCCACGTTTTGCTTTAACCTCCGATTCTATGCAGAAGCTCTTCATTCCGTACCATATCAATCCACCTACTTTTCAACATTCGTCTGTAGCACCACATCGCAAATGCTTTGATTCTCGTCTATTCTGGTTTTTCCCACTGTCCATGTTTCAATACCTTGCAATTCTATGACCCAGACTTACATTCTGAAAAATTTCTTATGATCAGACACTTTTCTATCGTGGTATGACGAGAAAACCGAGGAGTCGCCAGCACCAGCCACAGGGGGCCAAAAATTCTGAAGACGACTGTAACATAAGCCGAAACCACAAAATAAACAAATATTATTGTGATCTCGAATTTTGATTTTAACCTAAATGGGTTACTCTGCTGCCTAGGTAGTAGAATTACTTCGCTTCGTCTAGTTCGTGATCCCCAATTCTGATGTTAAGTTTCTAGGTATTTTTATTTATGGTACTTCTCATTACTTTCGTCTTTCTTCGAATTACTCTCAATCCATATCATTTACTGATCCTGTAATTCTTCATCACTTCCACTGAGGATAGCAGTCATCCGCGAATCTTATCTCTGATATTCTGTCACTCTGACTGTTAATCCCGCACTTGAACCTTGCTTTTATTTCCGTCATTGTTTCTTCGCTGTATAAATTGAACAGTAGGAGCGAAAAACTGCACCCCTTCTTATACCACTTGTAATCAGAGCACTTGTTTCTTGGTCTCCCACTCTTATTGTTCCGTTTTGGTTCTGGCACATATTGTACCTTACCGGTCTTTCCCTACAGCTAACTCCCACTTTTCTCCGAATTTCATACATCTTGCACATTTTACATTGTCGGATGCTTTTCGAGGTCGACAAAATCTATGAATGCGTCTTGATTTTTCTTTATTCTTTCTCACATTACCAACCTCAGCGTCAGAACTGCCTCTCTGGTGCCCCTACCTTTTCTAAAGCAAAACTGATTATCATCCAACAGACCCTCAGTTTGCTTTTCTATTCTTCTGTACGTTATTCTTGTCAGCAACTTGGATGCATGAGGTGCTAAGCTGACTCTATCACGACTTCAGACCAGTCCTCCCCTCATAGAAGCTTTCAGTTTGCTCTTTCTACCTCTCCACTCCTTCCTCTGCATTTAACAATGGAACTCCCATGGCATTCTAAATGTTAACACCTTGCTTTTAATTTCACCAAGTTTTGATTTCTTTTTTTTTTTTTTTTTTTCTTCGTACATCCATATGTAAATTTGATGAGGGTGGGACATCAGCTAGTATAATTTTTATTAAAATGAAATTACTCCAGCTGTACTTAAGATTTCATATTTATTTGGCTACTAGTTTCTACGTTGCATCAACGCCATCTTCAGGCTCGTACACTTTGATGAAATCTATTGTGTGTGGCAGTGAGACCAATACGTGCTCCACATAGATGGCTCTAGTTATTTTTTGGCAACATGGTCCAACTTATTCCGTTGACACAAACTTACTATTTAAGACGCGGCAGGTGGGCCGCCCAAAATTAAACAGTAAGTTTGTGTCAATGGAATATGTTGGACCCTGTTGCTGAAAAATAACTAGAGCGTTCAGGAAGGCTGGCGTTCGCGTAAGCTTCCATACAAGGAGGAAGTTGGGTGGAAAATTACGACATGAAGAAGAAGAGAAAACGGATAAGTTTAAGTAATCCGGTGTATACGAAATTAAATGTGGTGAATGTGCTAGGACTTACATTGCCCAGACGGGTAGGGATTTTGCCACAAGGTTTAGAGTACATAACTATAGTAATAATAGTGGGCTTGGGTGCCACATGAGGGAGACTGTCCATAAGCTGGACCCGATAGAAGATAGTCTAAGAATTTTGCATTTAGAACCAGAAGGGAAGATTTTAGATAACCTTGAAGATCTGGAGATCCATGCGCGTACACAGCACGCTGCCCACCCAGTTTTTAATGAACGGGCTTCCGGTGGGAACAACTTGTTCTTTGGCTTATTTGAAAGGAATTATTTTGAATTTGGTGTCTGTTAGCCCTTCATAAGAAGTTATGATAGTGTTTTTTATAGGAGCTGGCGCTGTTCTGTGCACGTACCGTTATGATAAGCTAGGATTTTTGCTGAGTGCTTGCCTAGTTTAACGTAATATGGGGAAAGTTAGACGGGTAGATAGGTTGGCATGTACGCATTTGTTCACCACCATACCCTTTGGGTGGTCCTTGGTGACACAGTGATTTATTTTATTAATTTTAGACTTAAAAGTTTTAACACTTTCTTTTCTTTTTCTTTCTTTTTTGTTTTTGATCTAGAGCTCTCCAGTATCCAGATAGCATAGGTAGGACTAGGGCAATTGTCATGCCACTAGTTTATATAAGGAATGTATGAGGTATAACCCAAATGTGTGTTTTGGGATTTTATGAAAATGTTCTTCCCCTCACCATTATACTTTTCTCCATGTGGTAGAGGGGTGTAAGTTGTGGTTTGAAGGCTTCTATTTGGGCAATCATGGTCCATGAATATCACTGGGCTGTAATTCGATAGGCGGATGGCTGCCGCCGACGTGGTTGCCGTTGGCTTTAACAGATGGCGCCTAAGACGTGAATAAAGTAGTGAATACGAAATAATAGCATAATGGTAGCGTAAGACTTGAATTTGGACAATGAGACTGAGTCATATACCTGGTTCTTATAATTACAGCGAGCTACTCAATAATGTCCAGTGTGCGCTGTAATATTGTATGGCAGCGAAACTTGACAGATGTGCTAGTACGTTAATTGGGAACCGATTTACGATGGGAAAAGAATTAGTTCCAATATTGGCCACCAGGTGCAAATCTGACTCTGTACACTGTTCGTATCGCGGTATGACATCAACGTTGCCATCTTACAAGTCATAACGTGAGTGAACAACATAGCTATTGCGAAGACAGGCCGTACGCTGTTAGTGAAATATTTTTATGCGAACAGCAGCAATTACAGTGTTGCATTGAGAGAACATCGCCGAATGATGTGTCTGAGGAGAGGGCCGATGTCACAAAACGATTTAATGGAGATGATAATCAAATCCGGAAACACGGATGTACTTGGTGTGGCACCTGGAGAAGTAAAGCATCTTATCCCGGTGGAAGTCACTTACGAGGTTGCTGTTGCCGTAACTGACCACACAACACCCGGATAGTGCTAGTGCTCATGCAGTGTCACTAGAATCGTCTATTGCAAGTTCAACAGTACAGAAAGTTTTGTGGCCTATTTTACAATGGTATTGTAAAAGACGCAGGCGGTGCAGCAGCTGAAATCTCATAAACCGCAGCAACGTTCTGAATTTGCTCTTTGGTTTCTGGCACGGATCGAACTTGACGGAGACACGAAGCACGTTTTACCATACAGGGTGCAGTGAACACACAGAAATGCCTCATTTTGGGGTACTGTCAAATCACTTCGTGTGAACGAAGAGCCATTGCGCCTGCCACAAGTGACTGTGTTGTGTGGATTCACAAGCACCTCAGTTCTCCGTCCGTTCTTCTTTGAATGAAATACTCCCAGACGGCCTGTCAGGTATACCGTAACGCCCGCACATTATCGAGAACTTGTACGGAATGTGATTCCTGTTTTGGAAGAGTGCAACGGTGCGGTTTTAATGCAAGTTGGGGTAACAATTCATGACACTCGCCCAATGAACGAGCTGGTTAACACAACCTTCAAAAATGGTTCAAATGGCTCTGAGCACTATGGGACTTAACATCGGAGGTCATCAGTCCCCTAGAACTTAGAATTACTTAAACCTAACTAACCTAAGGACATCACACACATCTATGCCCGAGGCAGGATTCGAACCTGCGACCGTAGTGGTCGCGCGGTTCCGGACTGAAGCGCCTAGAACCGCTCGGCCACCTCGGCCGGCAACACAACCTTCCACCAACATGTGGTCTCCAGAGGTTTCCCAGATGCGTGACCTGCAACGTCACTTGATGTAAATCCATGTGAATTTTGGCTCTGGGGATATCTAAAATAACACTTTTACTCGTGACTTGTTCGTTCTCTGCCTGCTATGACGGCCAATATACAGGGACGCGTTGCTCAGATTCCACCGGAGCTACTGCGAATAACAGTTGATCACCTCTTTCTGTGGATGCAGCATATGGTCGACATCTCAGGTGCTCGTATTGAACAAATGGGTAAGGGACGGATAACAATCAAATCGACATGACGTCTTTTCACTTGTCTAGCGTTTTCTGCCCACGTCCAGTTCCTAATCTATTACGTATGGGAACCCGATTTTGCATTAACGTATCGGTACGTCTACCAAGTTTCGCTGCAGTACGATAATTGCCACACTGGACCTCCGTGGGTAGTTACACTTTAATTATAACTTCCCGGCACTAAGTGCAAGTTTGTCATGTATAATTCACCAGTTTATGCTGCTGGGGAAATAAGCATACAGTGATAACACAGTTACGTAAAGCGGGGATTGTTCTGAAATTTATGGGTTTTCATAAATTTATTCGTTTAATAAATTCTTCTGAAAAGGTATTATGTTATAATTGGTTCATAGCAGAACACGCGGGATATCATGGTCTAATACTGGTAGTTGACAGGGTGTAATGTATCTCAGCCAATCAAAAGAGAGTTTATTTGCTTGTATTTTTTTGCTAGAGAATTTCTTTGTGGAGGCTACAGGTGATTCGGTGCTCAACTACCATCACGATCGGAAGCGTTTACCTGAGCTCAGAAAAGACGTAATTATGCGAAATTACGGTCTAAAATCGATCGTGGAGTACCATGTTAAAGGGTGAACGATGAAAACGAGAGCGCAAATTCCAGATTTCTCCGTGAACTGTGGTTTATTTAATAACTAAAATCCCCGTGGCGTGTTGTACAAATTGTGAACGAGACCTGTATGTTCAAAGTGACCGAATTGTATAATAGAGAGAGAGGGAATTCCATTTCACAGTTATTCAGTTTTGCAGTTATTTCGGTAACTGATTAAGGTGCATCCAATAAACTGGGTATTAACCCTAGATCACTAAACTCTCGTAAAATTTACGATTGCAGTTGGTACCAATTCGTTGCTTCCGACAATCTGGTATTGTCAAAATGGGGTTTAAAACAGAAAATTTTGTACTTTTCTTGTACGTGACGTACCACAGGAGATCTTGCAGTTGTAATCAGCAAGTGCTTAAACTATAATTTATGAGTATCTTTGAATAAAACATGGAGTAGTAAAATATACGGTGGTTTAACAACAACGTGACATATCCCCCCCCCCCCTCCTTTAGAGTTCATGGGTTAAGAGTGACTGTCATAACGTGTGAATTACGAAACCGTAGCTTCAGACTAGCACAATGCTGTAAAATAGAAACAATTTATCGTAACGTTCGTTCGAAGATTTCGCTAGTTAAAAACTTGAAGCCAGAAAAACACTTGTTGCACCCTCGCACTTGAACTGCAGTTGGTTTCCGCTACAGCTTCTCTAGCCGAGGAACGTTATTTGTTTTCTAACAGGGCAGGAGCGTCATGAAGAAGAGAAGTTCACTGAAAGGTGAAAGCAAAACTTTTAGCCGCACCGCCGCAGTCTACCGCGCTTATTTAGCCTTGAAATAATTTATCAGTCACTCTTTATTTTAATGAGTTTTTTAATCTTTAGCAGCAGTTTCATTACATTAACTTTCTGTTTATTAGAAGACTAAAACTCAATCTCTGTCCAAAATTAAAAAAAAAAATACCTTGCCTAGAGCAACTTCACAAGGCATGCTATTCCTGGAGATAATTGTTCTAAATAAACGGTTGTTGTTTTATCATTATACTAGGGACCCGGGTGAAACTATAGCACTTTAATAGTTTTAAATAATGAGAGTATTTGGAATAAGCGTATTCGTTGGGATACGGGTAGTCGTGAGAATGAAGAGAAAACATCTTTAAAAATGAACCGAACGACGTAAAATAATAATCATGGGTTGATAATACATGCTTGCACGAGGGGCAGAGATCAGGAACTGTCAGCAGTGCCACATAACCCATAACTTTAACTCGACAAACAATTTCATTTACAATAAGTACGATAGGCTGTAGTAGCAATATGTTAATCATAATTCAAGACGACCATGACTAATATGTTTGTCGTTTCGGAAAGAATATTAGTTCAGAAAAGTCAACATGTACGACAGGCAGAGATAATGGACTAAAGCAGTGGTCACCGTTATTATATATGACAATGTTGCGCACAAATTATCCCGTTAATAAGTACATTAAAACAAATTAACTGGTATTTTCAATGGGATAATATAAAAAGGGAGCCTCTTATTCGTGATTAATAAGTTAGCTTCGTAAAATACAGGTTTGAAGCTGGGCATCCACGATGCCCTTTTGCCTATGATAGTTCCTCTTGTATGTTAAATTTTCCGCAAATGGTAAAATTAGTATGCAGTGTCAGAAGCTGGTTGAAAAACCTTTCTGATATACCTCATTCATCCCTATATGATTAATATGTGTTGAGAGAAAGGGATGTTGACTTGAGAAATTATATGAGTATTATAGAATCTCCCTCTTCATGCTTCACTGCATCTTTGTCCTAGTAGGTACCTGTTGCCAGAAACACTTTTTGAAGGTGACGAAAAGATACTAGAAAACACATTCTAAAATGAAATTTAGTTATAATAATTTAGTTTTACTGGCTCGTCTTGTTCCATTATTAGGTCATTTTCAAGTTTCACTACTGACCGTCCTCCTTGGCATTTACTTTGGACAAGATTATGAATGTATAAGACATTTGACCACCCTGTGGCAGCTCACAAGAGTGGCACTAAGTGACACCTCACTGGTGCCAGCCACATTCTTCAGGGGTCTTCTGCCACGAGAGCTCCTTGTGCGTCTAGAACGGGGCGTGGCCGCCTACCCTACTACACATAATGGCGCTTAGGATGCCTTCACGTCTGCTCATCAGCGATATTGCTGCCCGCTGCCCTAGCTAATATTAGTTTGTTCCCCAACTAACACGGCAGATGACACAGCACACCCTATCCGGTTACAACCTACAGAGCACTTTTAATTAGCTGTGTCGCTTTTATCGAGAAAGCCTACCTGAGATACATACAGGTAGCACCTTCTTTTGTTACCGTTAGCTTATTCTGATAGGATAAAATATCTTCCTGGAATTGATCACGTAGAGTGTTACCTTGCAGTAGCTAGCTCAGAGGCGGATAGAATTCGCGTATCGGATGAACGTGTTAGACAGTGGTCAAGATGGATGTCGACCTCGTTCCTGTTCTCTAGATCAAAGAAACGATGAACAAGCATTTGAAAACACTGGCGCTCTACAGATTGGTATTGAATAATGGAATATATTGGAGAGATTATAATCGACATATATTTATTGATGATCTTGCTGAAATACGAGCGGTATTCGGAATGTAAGGTCCGATATATCGTGAAATGGAAAATACAGTGAAAATCCGATGAAGTTTTGCACAGATATGATGGACAGAGCCTCTAGTCTGCCTGTCGACCGCGTCACGTCACTCTTTTCGGTGCTGAGCATACAGTGAGCATGTAAAGAACAATAGTGGCTCCCACCAAGTATGGATGCCCGTTGAGGGATTTCATCTGATTTTGCGCAATCCCACATAATGTACCTGTCATGTATTTACTTCTTTGTCACTGTTCTCGGCCGCACACTGCAGGCCACTGATGGCGTACCTGCAGCCTTTTTGATGGGAAGTGTTTCATCACCCACCATACGGCCCATGCTTGCCTCCCTCTGCTCACACGAACTGCTTGCTATGAAAACATTTTTGCACAGACAAGATACTGCAGACCAGCGTAGAACAATCTTTCACTGACAAAAAACTGCAGACCAGTGTAGAGAAGTGGCGGAAAGCTGAGTTGGTTGCGGTATGTGACGAGCCTATTCGAAAGTTGATACGAGTACAACGCTACAAGAGAGGTCTAAGTCGGAATCGCTACTGTGTGGAGAAGTTACTGGAACATGTAACAAAACTGCTGCAAGTAACCCACTTTTTATTTTCACTGTTGTTTGCATTTCGTGACCGATTGGACATTCCTTTCCAAATAGCCCTAGTAGAATCGTACACTGCTCCCATTTTATGCAGATGTATAAAACTTCTTATGGTCATACCGTTAAAGATAAAAATTAAGTCTGATAACAGTTCGGCAATGCAATAAAACAAGTACTAATCTTCAGTCAATGCTATTACACAGAAGTGTTACACCTTAATCTAATGCTCCCAAACACAAACTCCAGAATTTTCATTCGCATGAGATACACTGATTAAATTTTCATCCTAACATGAGATTATTTTCAGTATTTTGTGCTTCTTCTTCTTCCTATCCTTCTTCTTTTGCTTGTGACTTCGTTCCGCAGCTACATGGGGTCGCCACTTTTCCTATGGAATGTGGCATTGTTAACTTAAGGGGTGGCCGGATGCCCTTCCTGTTGTCACCCTGTTACCCACCCCAATTGCCTGCGTGCAGTGTTAGCCCTGTGAAGAGCATGTACACTTTCCAAGTGTATGCAAATCGTGTAGCTAAGGCGGCACTCGAGAAGCAGCCCAGTATTTACTTTGTCAGATATGGAGAACCGCCTAAAATCCACACCCTGGATGGCTAACGCATCGGCCTCTTCGTTAACCCGACAAACGGATTCAATCTGGAGCCGGGGCACCCAAACGAATTCCGGAAGCGCCGATTAACACTATGTTTCTTTTTTTTCTAATTTAATTCTTCACAGATCCAAGTTGTTTGAGAAATTAATCGTCTACCCTGCCACCATTCCTGTTGGTTTACTTACTTTATCACCCCCATTCCGACCAGTTTCAATGTGAAAAAAATGCGTATGAAAGAAAAAATAAAGTGCAAAATGCTTCTGGGAATGAACATAGGCCCTCCGACTCCCACCCCAATGCTTTCTTTAGGAAATGGGATGGGCGGAGGGGGGGGTGCGCAGGAATGGAGGCGCGCCATCGTTCGGTTGGTGTCCGGACAGTTGCCACGCTGGACAGTTGCCACGCCAGACATTTGCCACGATTTTACCTGCTCCGAAGGGTTGGGTCCCTTGTCTCCCCCTCCTCCTCTTCCTCCTCCTGACCCGCCCGCCCAGTTTGCTTTCGAAGTTCCTAACGTGATCATCAGCATGGAATTTATTACAACGAACAAGGGCAGGGCTTATTACAAAGGTTACGCGTATCTTAAACAGAGGGAATCTAAAGAAGGTGGTGTTACATGGATGTACTTACAACGAAAAGTGGATCATGGCAAGGGAAAGCTGCTTTCGAGGAGTGGAGAAGTATTGAACGTATTAGAACATCTCTGTGGACCACCTGACGATGCGGCTCTGAAAGTGAGAAAGCAGGTGGAAAGGGCGAAGAGAAGGTCTCGAGAATAGACTACACAGTTATCGGTGATATACGCGGATGAAATGGGAAATCTACATAATAAAGTTTATGAGTTTGTTACAGTGATGCCTAATTCAGAATCTATGAAGAGAACCATGCGTCGTCAATAGACTCAAGCACGGGGGAACCAACAAGAGCCTAAGAACTCTTATGAAATTGATCTTCATGAAGATCTATTAAAAATGGGAGATGGCAGTAGCTTTCTTCTGGAAAATGATAGATTAGAGGAGAGCATAATGATTTTCAGTGGAAGCGAAGGAAAAGAAAGTTTAAAAACATGTTTCCATTTTTTATGGATGGAACACTTAAGAGCTGATGCAAGCAATTCGCACAAATCTACACAATACACGTAGAATTAGGAGGCCCAATTAAAGAAACAAACATTCTTCTTACTGTATTTGCAGTACTTCCTAATAAGAAGAAAGAGACATATGTTCGTCTGTTTCGTCTGATAAAATAGGCACTCCCTGAGTGGTGTCCTAAACAAGTAAAGGTCGACTTTGAGGCAGCTGCGATATCGGCCGTTCGTCAAGTTTTTCCCACAATTGAAATAAATGGATTCTATTTCCATATGAAGAAGAGTTTATGGAGAAGAATTCGAGTTCTCGGTCTAACTGAGGAGTACCGCCAGAACCAGGATTTAAGACTTCACGTCAGCATGTGTGCAGTGCTGGCATTTGTAAAACCGGGGGGCATAAGCAATGGATGGATTGAGATTCATGCAGAAGCTCCTGATAACGAAAGGTTCTCTCAATTTTTTACTACTTTGTGGATAACTGGCTAGAGAACGAGGATATCGCAATAGAAATGTGAGACTGTTACGGAAAAAGGCACCGAACGACGAATGCTGTTGAAGGGTGGCACAACAAAATTATTATTGTATTATTGGAAACCCTCACCCTAGAATCAACTATTTGGTGGAGTGCTTGAAAAAGGAAGCAGAGCTCACAAACTGCATGTACATGAAACTGGAAACGAATCTTGAAGGTAAGAAGAGGAAGGAGAAGTATTTGAAGCTGGACGACAGGATGGAGAGAATCACAAAGAATTATGAAGAGACTGGCAACATTATGCCTTGCTTGAAAGCCATTGCCCATATTCAGAAACTGGACTAAAATATGCTAAAATAATGTATTAAAAAACAATGTAGACCACTGAGTCCCTCCAGATTACTGAAAACAAATATTAAAACATTGAAGCAGCATTATAGGAGCTAATATTAAATTGTAATTGTAAATAGAGTGTACATTAGTTCAACGTGTTTAGGCTAATTTTACATACGCCAGAATGGTAAATGGTCATTTATCATTTTGACGGTCCAAAGCCTGTGCAAAGTGTGATGCGAATCAGTCTTTAATGTAAAAATTAAAAAGTGTTTCAAGCCTCACAAAAGTATCCCTATTGTTGTCACGTTAAGATAACTTTTTTCTACCTTCCAATATTATAGCCATACTATTAAATAATTGTGAGTTCTAAAATTATTTTCTGAAGCTTCAGAGTTGCAACTATCACCTAAAATATCATGGTTTGTTAAAATGATAGTATACGGGATGAGATTTTGAATCTGCAGAGGAGTGTGCCCTGATATGAAACTTCCTGGCAGATTATAACTGTGTGCCGGACCGAGACTCGATCTCGGGACCATTGCCTATCGTGGGCAAGTGCTCTACCAAGTACAGTATACGCTTTTATAAAAGAAAATGGGAACTGAACCTTTTTAATTGCATCTAAAATTGACATCCCAAAACTGATCGGATCCTACGGTTGACAATTTAGGCACCTCAAATATTTTTTATTTAAGTTTAGCTGCAAAAATTTATAGTAGACGTAAATCTACTTAAGTACATCTAGATATAGTCCTTTAAAATTTAAAATTTCTTACTAAATTGTTGATTATCTTTAAAGAGGCCAGTAAAATCAAGGAGCTTACCACTGAAAATTAATTGTTACTAAAGAACATCAGAAACAAATGTATTAGACCTACTTTTCTTATACATTATAGACTGTTTGAAAAGTTATTTGATCATTTCCTCCGTCACTGACAGTGTAATTTCAGTTGCCTTTCAACACCAGGAATATCTACTTCTAAATTACGTTTGCAGCTGTTCTCATTTCGAATTCTGGAATATTTACTTCGTCTTCTTTGGTGAAGGAATTTCGGAAAATGCATTTAGTCAACTCCACTTTAGTGGCACTGTCAACAGTAACATTACCGTCGCGCGGTAAAGGTACTTGCTGAGCCTTTCCGCTGATTTACTTAACTTGGGACCAGAATCTCTTTGGATTTTCCGCCACATTTCTAGAACGAGTTTCGTTGTGGAAACTATTAAATACACCTCGCATTGAAATCCGCACCAAATTTCGAGCCTCAGCAAAACTTGACCAATCTTGGAGATTTTGCGTTCGTCTAAATTATACGTGCCTTTTGCGGTGCTCCTGCAACAGCTTTCTGTCGTGTTTTGTGTACCATGGGGGATCAGTTCCGACTCTTATTAATTTATTTGGTATGAATATCTCGAGTGCTGTTGATACTATTTCTTTGAACTTAACCCACATATGGTCTTCATTTACATAGTTTAGAACGATTGGAGACTATCTCTTAGAAAGACGTCAACCGAATTTTTAGCTGCTTTTATAAATAGATAGGTTTCACGTTTAGTTTCGGTGAATTTCTTTGTTACGGAAGTGAGCCTCGCTACGACTGCGTGTTCACTAATCCCTGTATCCGTCGTGATGCTCAGGATTATTTGTGGCTAAGAGGTCAAGCGTGTTTTCGTAACCATTTACAATCTGAATGGCCTCGTCAACTAATTGTTAAAAATAATTTTAAAAAAGCATTTAGAACAATTACGGAAGTTGTTTTCTATTTACAATAGGATATGAAAATGTATTTTTGTCAACATACGAAAGGTAGATTGAAGTCACTGCCAAGGGTACCTATTTGTGATGGGACTCAAGTTTTCTTTGAACTGTTCAGCTACTGTTTCATCTGAGACAGGGGGTCGGTAAAAGGAGCCAGTTATTAATTTATTCCGGTTGTCGAATACAACTTCTGCCCATACTAAGTCACAGGAACTATCTGCTTCAATGTCGACTGTGAGCTAGAATACACATTACATTATTTTTCCTTAAATTGTCCTTGTTTCTGTTGTAGTGCAGGTAATTACAATTACGGCTTTTCCCTCCAGAACCTAGGATGCTTTCTCTGTGGCGCTGTAAATATCAGAGCTAAACAATGTAGAACAACAATGTACGTTACAAGCGTAGCATTCTGTGTTACTTCATTTCCTTATTTCTAACATTTTTAAATTGTACGTCTACTTTAGATGACATGTCAGTCATAGATATTCTTATCTCTATTCAGAGAACGTATTTTCAGTTATGTTTTGAACATTGTCCCGCTACACTTTATTAACTAATGTTTTTATAGAGTAAATTAATATGGAGTATGTCGTTCTTCTTTTCAAACATTCACATACCCATTTATTTTTTCCTTATTGTCTTTTGGGTATGCAGTTGCAGTAATTAAAGTAGGCACAAATGCAGTGATCAAAAAGAAATGATTAGCGTACATTCGCATTCTCGTTACATCGTTCCTTTCTTGTTGTTCCCATGGCCATGGACTGTTTCTGTCGCAATCAGTAAGCGTGAAAGGAAGCTACCGTACAGACAGAGATCTATATTTATACTTGGCAGAACTAATTACATGCTGACATAATCGTCGGTATTGCTTTCGTTTCCCAAAAGCTATAAATATTTCGATTTCGGAAATAGAAGCTCTGTATTTTGCCAAGATGAAGAAGAAGGCCCCTTACGTACTGGTTGTATCGAGTAAGATGTGGAGACGGCGGTTTGAAAGCGGAGGGAAGAAGTACGAGGAAGGGCGTCCCTTACCTGAGGGATCGCTACTAAAGCTACCTGGCGAAGGGGCAAGTGTGGCAAATGTCCGCCGTGGCGAATGTCTGCAGTGGCAAATGTCCAGCATTCCGTTCGGTTATCTGGCCGGATATAATCTTCAATGCCCGCATCTCGTGGTCGTGTGGTAGCGTTCTCGCTTCCCACGCCCGGGTTCCCGGGTTCGATTCCCGGCGGGGTCAGGGATTTTCTCTGCCTCGTGATGGCTGGGTGTTGTGTGCTGTCCTTAGGTTAGTTAGGTTTAAGTAGTTCTAAGTTCTAGGGGACTTATGACCACAGCAGTTGAGTCCCATAGTGCTCAGAGCCATTTGAACCATTTATAATCTTCAATACTGAGAAAAGCCGTGGTACATGGTGACCGATGCGTGTGTCAGGAAGTTCTCAGTTGGAGATCGCAACACAGCATGCTCAGAGGACGTGCACGTGCATCTCATCGCAATCTTAAAACTTTGAGAAAGATGTAATCATTGATAAGAGGACATGGAAGCAACAAACCGATAGAAAGCACAGACGGTTGGCTGTAGTGCAACGACTGCGAATGAATGTTGGTAAAGTGGACGCAGGACAACGGTGTGGGGAGAACGTCAGGCACTAGTCATCCCGGAAGGACTTATTTTTATGAGTGACCATTCATCAGCCACCTGACGAGTTACTTCTTGTGTCATATTATTATTTAAGAGTAGCGCTTGCAACACATGTTCTCAATTATTTGCTAAATATATTGCATTCTCCGTCTTTATCAACAGTTTTTACCCCCCCACAACTCCCTCTAGTATCATGGAAGCTAGTCCCTGATATCTTATCAGGCGTCCTATCATCCTGAGCCTTCTTTATGTCACTGTTTTCCATCTACTATTCCTTACCTCACTGGTTCTGCGGAGAACCTCCTCATTCCTTACCCTATCACTCCACCTAATTTTGAACACTCTTCTGTAGCACCACACTCAAATTCTTCGATCCTCTTCTGATCTGGTTTTCCCACAGTCCAGGTTTCATCACTATACGATCCTGTGCTGTAAACGTAGATTCTAAGAAATTTCTTCCTCAGATTAGATTAAGGCCTATGTTTGATTTTAGTAGAATTCTCTTGAGCAGAAATGCCCTTTTTGCCAGTCCTAGCATGCTTAATATGTACTCCTTACTACGTCCTTCATGGGTTACTTTGCTGCCTAAGTATCAAAGTTCCTTAACTTCATCTACTTCGTGGTCAACGATTCTGAAGTTTCTCGCTCTTGTCATTTCTGCTGCTTCTCATTGCCTTCTTTGTGTGGTTTACTCTCAAACCATGTCTACAATCATTACACTGTTCATTCGCATCAGCAGATCCTCTTAATTCTTTTTCACTTTCACTGAGGATAGCAGTCTCATCAGCAGATATTATCATTGATACTTTTTCACCTTGAATTTCAATCCCACTCTCGAATCCTCCTTTTTTCCGTCATTGCTTCTTCAATGTATAGAATGAACAGTAAGAAGGTTGAACTAGATCTGTGTCATACATCCTTTCTCATCAGCACTTTATTCTCGGTTTTACAATCTCACTGTCCCTTCTGTGTTTTTGTGCATATATATTACCTGTCTTCCCCTATGGATTACTACTTTTTTTCATAATTTTCAAAATTTTGCACCATTCGAATTATCGGACGCTTATTCTAGGTCTACATAACCTATGAACGTGTTTGGTTTTTCTTACCTGTAATATACCATTATTTTTCTCCAGATTTCGAACATCTTGAACTAGTTTACATTGTCGAACTCTTTTCCCAGGTCAACAAATCCTATGAATGTGTTTTGATTTTTCTTCTATCTTCTTTCCGTCAGAACTGCCTCTCTGGCGCCATTACCTTTCTAAAGCCAAACTGATCGTTTTCAGACAGATCCTCAATTTTTCTTTCCATTCTTCTGTACATTATTCTCGTCCGCAACTTGGATAGATGAGCTGTTAAGCTCATGGAACTGTAATTCTCGCAATTTTCGGGTCTTGCTATGTTCGTAATTATGCCGATGGTGTTTTTCTGAAAGCCTTATGGTACGTCGCCATTGTCATATATTCTACACACCAACGTGAATAGTCTTTGTGTTACCACATCCCCAGTGATTTTAGAAATTCCGATGGAATTTTATCTATCGCTTCTGCCTTATTTGTTCTAAAGTCTTCCAAAGCTCTGTTAAATTATGACTTTAATACTGGATCCCCTATCGCTTCCTACCGACCCCTCTTTCTTCTTCTATTAACGCATCAAACCAATCCTCTCCCACAAAGAGGCTTTCAGTGTACTCTTTCCAACGAGCCTCTCTCTCTCGCGTCTGTATTTAAGCGTGGGACTCCCATTTTACTCCAGAGGGACTACAACATGGCAAGAGCTTGGGATTGTTCGACTGGAACCGAGGAATGGATGGATAACAACAGCTGGAAAAAGGGTAGAGAGTAAGGTAGTGCCACCAAGAAGCATAGAAACAGATTATAGGAAACAAGGGTATAAATATCGACTACCATGCGCTGTTTACCTCTGAGACCACACCATAGACAATACAGACGGTGTTTCACAGATGCCGTTCAACAGGCTTACAATGATTTTTTCACTGCCACTACTGGGATGTCTATTGTGCCCAACGGAACTAGACATAGAGTAAATATTGCACGCCCTGATACGAGGAAAAAAGACCTTTTCATCACTACAGTGATATGCCAAAGCCGTATGACTACCTGCTGAATATCGAGTTGGTTAACCATTGGAACCCAGTAAAGCAACTGTTCTGCGAGGTATGGAATCGAGAAGTTCTTGGTATGTTTCCGGTGGTATATTTCATCAGACGTCTGCGTACAGGTCAATCAATTCCCGAAAAATACGGGCCGGCGCCTTATGGGCTCAGAGTGTCCCAAATGTGTTCCGAATGGTTCAAGTGAGACATATTTAGTGGCCATCTTGAGTTCACCATCATGCTCCTCTAAACACTGTACACGATTCTGATCTTAGGCAAAGCATATTTGTTCTGCTGGAAGATACCGCCGCCGTGGAAGACAACAAGGACGAAGGGATGCAGGTGGTCTGCAACAATGTTCACGTGATCATTTCGACACTATTATGCCCATAGACGACCTCGTAATATGTCACAGGAAACAGTGAATCTCAAATCCCATTTTTCTCCAACTTCTGGAATCACGAAGTCGGGAGCTGTTGGATTTGATACTTGTTGAATGGAAGCCGAATGCGCTACGGTATGTGACAAGAATCGTAAACCCTCTCGTCATAGCCTTCATGACTACGGAACAAAATGGAATATTTCAGTAGCATAACACAATACCCCAAACTATAGTACTAAAATCAAGTCCAGTAATGTCCTGATCCTTGACTGGCGTGTCCAGTCCCATGATTCGTCACCAGCAGAGCATATCTGGAATTGCAATGGGAAGACGTATAGCTACATACCAGCTTCCAACCCGCAGTCTTCATGAATGGACACAGCATATGTCTCAGACAAGGCAAAAAACCAAGAACTTCCTCAAGATAAAATTTGCAATATGTGGGGAGATACTGTTTGCTTCCATTCCATCACGTATAGAACAACATATTCAAGACCGTGGGGGTCACAACTCATAGTGATGGTGGTACACATCATAGATATTAGACTTGTGCTTCATGGTAAAATATTTCCCATTTTTGTTAGCATGTACGAAAAATTACCTTCATTCAAGCCACAAAGAGACCCAGATAATTCACTGAAAAGAGATATAAAATTCTAAGGTATATGCACAATATTCGTCATATTTTTTAACTGATCATTGTGCTGTTAACAAGGATATCTGTCTGGAAAACAGCGTCACTTCCTCAATAGAATGAAAGCGCGATAACGCCAGAAGAGAGTAAAGAGTTCTGAATTTGACCCTTGAAGCCGGCCGGAGTGGCCGAGCGGCTCTAGGCGCTACAGTCTGGAACCGTGCGACCGCTACGGTCGCAAGTTCGAATCCTGCCTCGGGCATGGATGTGTGTGATGTCCTTAGGTTAGTTAGGTTTAAGTAGTTCTAAGTTCTAGGGGACTGATGACCTCAGCAGTTAAGTCCCATAGTGCTCAGAGCCATTTGAACCATTTGACCGTTGAAGGAAGTACGACTAAATACAGAAACCTGTAAGTATCACACTCTGATGAAGATTTTCGTCTATTAAGTATTTAGACTAGTCAGCAGCATGAATGCACGAGTTGTTAAGTTTATTGTGCTCGAGTTCTTGCATTTATCTACTCTTGCTGTCTTTGGGATTTTGTGGACGATATTTTTCCAAAACTCTGACGATGTGCCTCCAGTCTCATAAACTGTACACACCAGTCTTAACATAACTCTGGTAGGCACTTCCCCAACGATTTTAGAAATTCTGAAAGAATGATGTATATCCCTTCTGTCTTCTTCTTCTTCTTCTCTTCAGGCATTAGACAAAATTACCTGTTACAGTACTCATCGTCGTCAGTATCTTCCTCTAGCTCTTCTTCCTTGGCGCTTATAATTTCTAGCCTTTAAGAGGAGTCTGTCACTCTCCATTCTTTCTAAGTGTTCATTCCATTTTCACATATGCTCTAGAATTTTAACATTAAGATTAGAAATTTTTAGTTCTTCTCTAATATCTTGATCACATAACCTGTCTTCTATTGTGCAACCCTTAAGTCGTCTCAGGAAATTCTTTCTTGTGCTTGAATACAGCTTCCCTGCTTTTTACTAAGTACCTAGGTCTCATTTCCACAGAGCAGTGCGGACTGTAACTGTTTTGTAGAATTTAATTTTCAGTATCTTTCCTAGTTTTGTTTTTAATTTTCTCTAAGTTGTTTCACATGCCCATCTAAATATGTAAGCTGGCAGTCTATTTTATCACCTTTCATGGGCAACAGACAAAGTGGCAGTCCATTTTGTCATCTTCCATGTGCATCTTCTCGACGAGACAATTAGAATGATCTGTCACATGCCATACTTTGGGCTTAACAGACTTCATTTGCGTATCAAATAACAATGAAAGTGACTTGGCTGATCGGAATACGATATTAACCTTTTCCCATTTTCATGTACAGATATTTCAGTAGCAATTCAGACCTGAAACGGAGAGGAGGTGATGAGCCACAATGCAACAATTTTTCTTTAAAAGCCATTTTGCAGACCTGTGTTGAAGGATAGGCATGGGTCTTAAATATCATGACCTCAAGGGACGCAGCACGGGTCTTTTCTCATTACAGGGGGTCAACGGCGCGTTTACTGCATCAGGTGACCTACCTCGATATATGCAATCTGCAGACAAGAACGAGCTGTCTCTCTCTCTCTCTCTCTCTCTCTCTCTGAAACACTGCCTTAATATGCGGAGTGCTTAACGCTCCGTGGGGCATCGAGAGACATTTATTCTGTGGTCACTTTGATCACAATGGACCCTAAATAGATCAACGTTAAATAAGCTGAGAGTCTCGTGCATTTTCCAAGTGGAGATATCGAGAATAGTCGTGTTAGTTAATACGTTCTTGCGAGAACTGCGAGGGCATCACTGTGCCGTTGCCCCAACAACCAGGCAAGTGTAAATAGCCATTATAGACAGACTAAGGACAAACAGTCTTCTGCTTCACAGAATAACTCGGTAATAGTATGTCAGTGACATTTCAGTCAAGAAAAAGCAGTTTTATAGGTTGACATGCAGTGCGGAGCAGACTCAGCCGTCTGGAGCCCTGCACATCCAATTACACACCAAGTATCAAAGGTAAATGATGCACTGCAAGAACTATCTCATACTTGTATCAAGATTCATGTGTCCTTTTTTAAATTTAATTATCAGTAAACTATTTCTATCCTGAGTCATTCCGTAAACAAAATGATACTAAAAACAATATAATAGTACAGGGAACGAGTTGTTTGCCCTAAAAATAGGCTACCATCTCTTATTAAATTAAATTAGTTGGCAAAGCAACTCTTTCAGGAATCCATAAGTGACGTTCTTCTTATGTCTAACCAATTCTGCGATTCATGTTCTCTACCTGGAAGGTCCAGAACATAAACGGGAAGATTTCAGTTAGATTACATCATGGTCAGACAGAGATTCCGAAATCAGATTCAATAGTCAGGAAGAATCAATACCCAAAGAAGTGGGATGCAGAAGTACTAAGAAATCACGAAATAGGCTTTAAATTTTCTGAGCTACAGGTACAGCAACAAGGAATAGTTCAGTAGGCACTACAGTTGAAGAGGACTGGACGTGCCTAAAAAGTACCATCACAGAAGTTGGGGAGGAAAACATAGGTACAAAGAAGGTAACTGCCAAGAAACCATGAGTAACAGAAGAAATACATCAATTGATCGAGGAATGGAGGAAGTACAAAAAGGTTCCGGGAAACTCAGAGAAGGTAAGACGAAATGTGAAGAAAACGAAAAAGAAATGATTGTCGGTAGGACTGACGCAGCATACAGGAAGTCAAAACAACCTTCGGTGGCATTAAAAGCAAGGGTGATAACATGAAGAGTGCAACAGGAATTCCACTGTTAAATGCATATGAGAGAGTGGATAGGTGGAAAGAATACATTGAAAGCCTCTATGAGGGGGAAGGTTTGTCTGATGTGATAGAAGAAGAAACGGGTGTCGATTTAGAAGAGATAGGGGACCCGGTATTATAATCAGAATTTAAAAGAGCTTTGGAGAACTTAAGATCAAATAAGGCAGAAGGGATAGATAACATTCTATTAGAATTTATAAAATCATTGGGGGAAGTGGCAACAAAACGACTATTCACTTTGGTGGGTAGAATGTATAAGTCTGGGAAAATAACATCTGACTTTCGGGAAAATATCATCCACACAATTCCGAAGACGACAAGAGCTGACAAGTGCGAGAATTATCGCACAATCAGCTTAATAGCTCATGCATCCAAGCTTCTGACAAGAATAATATACAGAAGAATGAAAAAGGAAATTGAGGATGCGCTAGATGACGATCAGTTTGGCTTTAGCAAAGGTAAAGGCATGAGAGAGCAATCCTGATGTTGCGGTTAATAATGGAAGCAAGACTAAAGGAAGATCAAGATACACTCCTGGAAATGGAAAAAAGAACACATTGACACCGGTGTGTCAGACCCACCATACTTGCTCCGGACACTGCGAGAGGGCTGTACAAGCAATGATCACACGCACGGCACAACGGACACACCAGGAACCGCGGTGTTGGCCGTCGAATGGCGCTAGCTGCGCAGCATTTGTCCACCGCCGCCGTCAGTGTCAGCCAGATTGCCGTGGCATACGGAGCTCCATCGCAGTCTTTAACACTGGTAGCATGCCGCGACAGCGTGGACGTGAACCGTATGTGCAGTTGACGGACTTTGAGCGAGGGCGTATAGTGGGCATGCGGGAGGCCGGGTGGACGTACCGCCGAATTGCTCAACACGTGGGGCGTGAGGTCTCCACAGTACATCGATGTTGTCGCCAGTGGTCGGCGGAAGGTGCACGTGCCCGTCGACCTGGGACCGGACCGCAGCGACGAACGGATGCACGCCAAGACCGTAGGATCCTACGCAGTGCCGTAGGGGACCGCACCGCCACTTCCCAGCAAATTAGGGACACTGTTGCTCCTGGGGTATCGGCGAGGACCATTCGCAACCGTCTCCATGAAGCTGGGCTACGGTCCCGCACACCGTTAGGCCGTCTTCCGCTCACGCCCCAACATCGTGCAGCCCGCCTCCAGTGGTGTCGCGACAGGCGTGAATGGAGGGACGAATGGAGACGTGTCGTCTTCAGCGATGAGAGTCGCTTCTGCCTTGGTGCCAATGATGGTCGTATGCGTGTTTGGCGCCGTGCAGGTGAGCGCCACAATCAGGACTGCATACGACCGAGGCACACAGGGCCAACACCCGGCATCATGGTGTGGGGAGCGATCTCCTACACTGGCCGTACACCAATGGTGATCGTCGAGGGGACACTGAATAGTGCACGGTACATCCAAACCGTCATCGAACCCATCGTTCTACCATTCCTAGACCGGCAAGGGAACTTGCTGTTCCAACAGGACAATGCACATCCGCATGTATCCCGTGCCACCCAACGTGCTCTAGAAGGTGTAAGTCAACTACCCTGGCCAGCAAGATCTCCGGATCTGTCCCCCATTGAGCATGTTTGGGACTGGATGAAGCGTCGTCTCACGCCGTCTGCACGTTCAGCACGAACGCTGGTCCAACTGAGGCGCCAGGTGGAAATGGCATGGCAAGCCGTTCCACAGGACTACATCCAGCATCTCTACGATCGTCTCCATGGGAGAATAGCAGCCTGCATTGCTGCGAAAGGTGGATATACACTGTACTAGTGCCGACATTGTGCATGCTCTGTTGCCTGTGTCTATGTGCCTGTGGTTCTGTCAGTGTGATCATGTGATGTATCTGACCCCAGGAATGTGTCAATAAAGTTTCCCCTTCCTGGGACAATGAATTCACGGTGTTCTTATTTCAATTTCCAGGAGTGTATGTCCATAAGATTTGTCGACCCGGAAAAAGCGTTCGACAATGTAGAATGGTGCAAGATCTTCGAAATTCTAGAAAAATAGGGGTAATCTGTAGGGAGAGACGGGTCATATACAATATGTACAACAGCCAAGAGGGAATAATAAGAGTTAACGACCTAGAACGAAGTGCTCGTGTTAAAAAGGGTGTAAGACGAGCATGTAATATTTCGCCCCTACTGTTCAAAATGTACATTGAGAAAGCAATGATGGAAGTAAAGAAAAGTTTCAGGAGTGGAATTAAATTTAAATGTGAAAGGATGTCAATGATGCGATTCGCTGATGACGTTGCTATCCTGAGTGAAAGTGAAGAAGAATTACCCGATCTGCTGCATGGGATCAACAGCCTAATTAGTACAGAGCACAGAGTTAGAGTAAATCGAAGAAGGACGGAGGTAATAAGTAGTACAATGAGAACAGCGAGAAACTTAACATCAGGATCGATGGGCACGCAGTAGATGAAGATAAGGAATTTTGCTACCTAGGCAGTAAAATAACGAGTGACGGACGTAGCAAGGAAGACATCAAAAGCAGACTAGCAATGGCAAAAAGGGCATTCCTGGCCAAGAGAAGTCTACTAATATCAAATATCGGCCTTAATTTCAGGAAGAAATTTCTGAGAATGTACGTCTGCCGTACAGCATTGTATGGTAGCGAAACATGGACTGTGGGGAAATCGGAACAGAAGAGAATCGAAGCATTTGAGATGTGGTGCTACAGACGAATGTTGAAAATTAGGTGGACTGATTAGGTAAGGAATGAGGATGTTCTGTGCAGAATCGGAGAGGAAAGGAATATGTGGAAAACACTGAGAAAGAGAAGGGACAGGGTGATAGGACATCTGTTAAGACATGGGGGAATGACTTCCATGGTACTAGAGGTAGCTGTAGAAGGCAAAAACCGTAGAGGAAGACAGAGATTTTAATAAATCCAGCAGATAATTGAGGAAATGGGTTGCAAGTGCTACTCTGAGATGAAGCGTGTAGTACAGGGGAGGAATTCGTGGAGGGGGCTGCATCAAACCAGTCAGAATACTGATGTCCAAATAATCAATAACCGGCATGTCAAGGATGCGGAATAATGACAAGACAAATAGACAGATGTAACTGCATACCATTAATGTGGTGTCACCGCCAGACACCACGCTTGCTAGGTGGTAGCCTTTAAATCGGCCGCGGGCCGTTAGTATACGTCGGACCAGCGTGTCGCCACTATCAGTGATTGCAGACCGAGCGCCGCCACACGGCAGGTCTAGTCTAGAGACACTCACTAGCACTCGCCCCAGTTGTACAGCAGACTTTGCTAACGATGGTTCACTGACTACTTACGCTCTCATTTGCAGAGACGACAGTGTAGCATAGCCTTCAGCTACGTCATTTGCTACGACCTAGCAAGGCGCCATATTCAGTTACTATATGTCTTCTGAACAGATAATATTGTAAATCATGTACCGCCAAGAGCGACGTTCATCATTAATGTATTAAAGTTAAGTATCAAACTAATTACGTCCGCTTTCTAAATTCTAATTCCTTGTCATGTTCCAGACCTCACCTCAGTATAGTTCTTCCCTCCTCACGCCAGCTTGCATGAGCTAAAACGCGTGCATTTCGGCCTCCATTAGTAACACGGTTTTGGCTCTTCTGCCAACACAACAATTAAGACGATGCAGTAGCATCTACAAATTCTCCATCATCTGGTACCAGAAAGTAACAATATGGACATAACAGGTGGAAAACTGGGTACGACAGTCAAGTCAGCACCACATGGTGGAACAACAAATTTTGCTAACAGCCACTTGTTAACAGTCAGAAAGTTTCAGCATTATAAAGAAGATGGAAACAAATTGCCTCCACGGACCTTAATAAATCAGTTCCAAGTGGGTTTACCGGAATATTGACCACTGGTGTGTAAACTGGTCTTTATATGTGTTGACGTGGAAGATGTTGTAGCAGAAAGCATGCAGAGAGTGGCAAGGAACTGCACGTCATATGACGATTTTAAAACATCTTTTCCTAGAATGTACTGGTCAACTTAAGCACAATATCACAATTTAAAAAAAAAAATGATTTGAATAAACACCCTGGCCACACCACACTTATGTGCACCGAAACGGAAGAATACGACATGGCAATGGTACAGACAAGCGAATGAAGAATTTAGGAAGTTAAAGGCAGCATTATTAGCAGCGCTGATTTTATCAAATTCAGACCGGACACAGGATTTCTGCATTTCAACTGACTGCACCAAAGCAGGGCTGGGAGTGGTCATATATCAACAGGTTGTACAAGAAGGGCAAACGGTGCATAAAACCATAGCATCTACAAGCAGGTTTTATCTGGATGTCAAAGCAACTACTCCATAATAGAGCTAGAAGCTTTAACTATAGTATGGGGATTTCAGAAATTTAGTTTTTTTTTCTTTTTGGTAGAAAAACCATTGTTTACACAGGCCACAAAACCTTAGATTTTTTACTGGTGGCTGATTCATCTGGTGGTTGCTCTCCTTACAAGAATGAAATTTGACAGTGATTTATGTACATTGAAAGATGTTTAATGTTAATGAAGTAAAAGATCCACACAGTGGACACCAAGTGAAAAAGCTACTCCGTATGTTTCAGATCTCAACTGCCATAAAAAATGAGATGGAACTGTTAATCAGAACTCAGGGAGAAGTTGTAATCTAATTCACAATGATTTATTGATCTTAAACATGACAAGACAATAAAATTATTAAAGAAAAAACATACAAAAAATTATATGTTATAGTCCTACGTTGCAGCAGCGAATACATTACCGTCCTGCTGGTCAAGGCGGCACACCACGATGCGTTCGGCGACTGAAGTCATGACTGGCAGCAATCTGTTGTTAAATGCACGTTCCCGAAAGATACAAGTACTCAGTCTCGCGTTCGGTTAATTCAGAACGCAGGTACTTCGCTATCAGCCTCTGAAACCGTGATGGATTCCACTGTGCAAGTGGATCCGTTTGCTGGTCTGCCGAACCAATTTGACTCCGTGCCATGACTGTGCGTGACGGAATACGTACAATGTTTAGACGGCCGACTCAAGACAAATAAGTACACGCCCGCGTCACTCGTTGTGACCGTGATGATATAAGCAGTACCTCTGACGGTTCAGAAGGTGACTGGTACAGGCTCTAAGTCGCACACTAGGAAAGGACACAAGTCTCACCATTTAGGTAGAGACCTGCAGTTCTTTACTAGCGAAGCGCCAGTACAAGAGTCTTGTACAAGAGACAAGAGTGATCTTTCTTCCTTTCTCACCGCTTCCTCCTCAGCTCGGTTCCAAAAGGACATTTTTTTTAATTCCCCAACTTTCACACAAGCCAATCACGAGCTTGAGCCCAGCATTCTAAGCTCGGAGAATGGTCTTTGCACTGCAAACCGATTTGACCAATCAGAAACTTTTGGCAGAAAATCCAGCTTTACAGGCTCTTCCGCAAGTGTTCGCCATGTCTTTTGCTAACACAATACAAGGTGGAAGCACAGCCCTCCGTAAACAGCGTTCTATCTCACCTGTTGCATCCATTTCAAAGTTTCCAAAGAATGGCCATAAACTTGCAAAAAGCTTCGTGCTCTCACAAACATCTTTTGAAACTGAATCTGGATGTCTGGACGCCAGTTGCCCTATCCCCCGGACATTTGCAGAACGTTTACATTTGTTTTGGCGGCTTGCTCCCTAACAAGGGTCCATCCTCTGCTTTATTCCAGGCCTACAATGCTCTGTCGGTGACTTTTCGGCGCTAGGCCATATACCCGGACGTCTGCCCCCGTCCAGTGCCAAGCTTATGTGTTTTTGTACAATGCGACCGTGGCACATGGCCGTCTGGAAATGTCTCCTCACCGTTCTCCAAAAAAACGCGCTTTGTCGGCCCAACAACACCATGCTTTTACTGCAGTCGTTTAATTCGGCACCCTGTTCCTTTGAACGTAGGTAAAGCTTACCGTATTTCTTTCCCTAGAGCACGCAAACAAGACCATAAACTACTGCTCACCATTTCATGATAATGTATGAAGTCAAATCGCAGTAGATCTTATTCGCTACACCGAATCAGAAATGAGAGTGCCCTGCAATCTCTCAACCATGGGCAAAAATATAGTAGGAGATGCCTTATCGCGTTAACCAAGGAGTAGCAAAGATGACACAAGGCAAAATCCACATCAGAAACATTTCTCAGTCTACTATAGTATTTTGAAACTGTAGTCAAAGAATAAGCTGGAAAAAAGGGAAGCAGATAAACCTAATAGCATAAGGGAACAAAGCAACTTGGAAGCTACAATATATCTTAACAAGTGGGTTCATAAGGATATGTAATGTTGCCTGAGAGAGATATATTTACATAGATAGAATGGAGAATTTATGTCGATAAGAACAACCTATCATGCGCTAAAATTATTGTCAAGTTTAATGGATATGTAATCAAACGAAGGTAGAGAGACCAAAATCAAGATCTTCCTGAGTGAAAAGGCAGTAAGAGTTGTCGGAATGTGAAGTATATTTTGTATGCAGATAGTGACAGAAGGTGTAAAAGAATTATGGGCTCATAGCAAAGGATGTGATACCCCAGCACTTAACAGGACTCTTCAGGATGCAAGGACCTTAATTATTGTATATTGTCCAGGATGGACCACACATGAAATGTGGTGCTTAGAGGAAAATAATGTAAGTTAATGCGGTGGAAAAACTATCTTAAATGATGGGCGATGGAGACTAAGTAGCATTAGGTTAGGAACAGCAGTTGAGAAAGAAACCCTAGACAATACATGACTCGACAAGTGCATCTGTAAATGAATAGACATAATGAATGCAAATCTAATCGATTTCTATTTTATAGGTGAATCTGTGTCAAATATACTTAGAAGGGGAGACAGCATTGGTCGTATTTTTTTGTTTCATTAACCGCATAATCGATTTTCGGTCACTTAGTGACCATCCTCAGTGCTGTAATATACAATTTAAATTGGTAAGCACTGGTGTCAACAAGCTAAGAGCGATCACATAAACTCATGTGAGTTTATGTGATCGCTCTAAGCTTGTTGACACCAGTGCTTACCAATTTAAATTGTATATTACAGCACTTAGGATGGTCACTAAGCGACCGAAATTCGATTTTGCGGTTAATAAAACAAAAAAATACGAACAAAGCTGTCTCTCCTTCTAAGTATATCCATTATCTGGTCGTGATGCACAGGACACCCCATGGATTCGCCAATCAACTGTGTCAAATTGATAATGGAAAAAAGGTGTGGATGTGTATATACATGTGAGAAGGAGGTAATGAAATAATAGATAAAACCAAAGTAATAAGTAAAAATAAAAGTATTTCAGTCAGTTCTTTGATTATACTTGAGGAAGGGAAAAACAACCAATTTAATAATACTCCTGGACTAGGCGATAGCAAAAACTCTGCTTCAGATTTTAACAAAACGTACAGGTGGAGAGCGGATGAACAATCATCAAAACTGATGGAGAGAAGACACAATCAAAGAGTAAGTAAGAACTTATAAAACATTCACAGCTAATTATTAAGTACAAGTAAGAAACTAATACTAACAGCATGCAAATTATAACCTTAAACCCATGTGTCATGAACACATTTAACGGTAAATTATGAACTAGAAAGATGAGGAAACATGATAGCATGAAATGGTATGCAAAACCTGAAAAATCCACCGCCCTATTATAAAGTCTAACATGCAGGACAAAAGGGCTAATAGATTTTAGTTGTTTTGACAATTTTACGCATAACCTGTTATGAAAGTCTTTGTTTTTCAGAATGACATGTAATTTAAGATTAGATTAAATACCAGCTTTGTATATAAAATTGCAAACATGAGATGAGGACACAAGCAAGAGGACAACACGGTTGAAATGATGAGCCTGGGGTGCAACGATCGTGGGACAATAGAATCGAACATCAAGAATGTATCAGAGATAAAAGTTGGACACATTGTTGACTCGTGATGGGTAGTAAATGACATGATAATTTATGGACAATAAGATACAAGCAATGGATCAAAAAGGGACAGTTCGGAGGCGAATGAAGTCAAGAACAAGCGAAGTGGAACCTTACCTCAAATAGGAACCACAATGGAGGACAACAGCATATGGCAACCGATGAAATACGATAAATCGATGTAACAGTAGATACAGAAACAGTAGCGCTGAACAACGTCATGATGTTGAGCAAAGAGTTACAAAGGTCACCATGAACATCTGCTCAGAACTATCAAAATTCCACATAAAACCCAGCAAAGGTAAACAGTATTGTCAGTTCACATGTTATGAGATCACACCGTATCCCAGACCAAGAACAAAAATAAAAGTAAGAAACAGCAGGAGTTGCTGCAAGAAAAGAAGACCATGAGGAAGAAGAAAAAGGAGCTGGGCTGGAAGAATGGAGATTCATGTTCCACAACCCTCTCCCGAGAACTCAGAAGCCAAATACGTCAAAATACCAAGCAAAAACTTCATAACACTTCAACTTAATGCTCAGCCAATAGTATGAACACGTAGCAGTCTGGCCATCAAATAGTAAGTCAACATAGAACTGCGTGAGGGGCACACGGATCTCAAACGTCACCTGATATTACGGTATATCTTTGTGAAAGACTCCGTCTGTGTGTCTCTCCTTCCACCGATTTCCGGTAAACTACAGTATGACGCCTACAGCAATAGCAGCGAATGCAGCAACTACAGATAAGCTTGCAAAAGTATGGTAAAAGTTTGACTATCGTCTGCATGTTTGTTATTCTTTCTATTGTAGCAATTTATGAAAAGTAAAGGAAAACTTTTATACTAAACGTGACTATAAAAACGTAGCCCAAAATGAAACGTGCATGCTTGTGAAAGATACGTGCCCGTAAAATAGAATGGTTCTTTTCAAACTTAAAAGTTCTTAGCCCTACGCGTAAGTTAATGCCCACACGTAGTTTCTATCTTCATTCATGTAGAAGACAGATTCCTGTGAAGTCTGATGAATCCTTTTGAAACACCCTGTATTCCAGCACCGTTAAAGAAGAGCACCCAATAGACTACGATAAAATCTGGTAGATCAATCACATGCACGAACTACGCACACTAAGATTTTGAGGAGATCACTTGCAGCAATCATACTCATTCCTGGGTAGTGATAACCCAACCTATCACTCAAAGGAGCAAAATAAATCAAGAATGTAGAAAATCAACAACCCCTAAGTTTTAAAATAAGGGCCACAAAATCATTCTTGTGAACCACTAGCTGAAAAAGCTGCCCCTTGACGCTAATAATTAGTTGGAATCGTACATCATAATTAAAAAAGAGAAAAAAGAAATAACTTTTTAGTCTCATTGTACCATGGCAGCCCGAAACATCTATGGCTAAGGAAAATATCCATTAGGGCATTCTGAAGCATATTTTTGATGGGAAACATTTCCAGTCTATTTTTTTCGTCATAACTATAGCCGAAATAATGGCTTTTACGAATTTTGGATATCATATTCATGTGTTACATTTATAAAGCTTCAGGGAACAGTACGTTAATCTACCGTTGGGTCTACGTTCATGTATAAAAACGGTTGGCCACATTTTGTTAAAATATTAATATCATAAGAATTCTTAATCGGCCTATACGTCCCCACGAAAAGCCGCCTGCTGTACGCACCCAGCTTACCATTTGTAATCTTCATTCTTGTTTGACAGTTGCTTCAACTGCTGATTAGGAAAGAAACAGACCGACAAGTAATTGCCTAAAAACGAGCTGATCTGAGGACGCCTCTGAAAAGAATTCATAAATTATCCATGGCTACCTATGAAATATCTGTTTATAAGGTAGGCAGTTATCACTGAAACATTTCTTATACCGTTGTTGGCCATTTTCCTTTCTCCTAATTAAAAATTTTTGGTTGTGGTGCTCTAATGCGTTACAACTGAACAGCTTTCGGTTGTTGCCCAAATCGGTAAGACTCGCAGGAAAACAAAAGAAATTAAATAGCATCTAATATCCACTACTTCCATAAATAGGGGAAGGAAAGAGAAGCAAAACTGTAACCAGTCATCACCTCGAATGAAGGTTGGAATAGCAGCCTGCTTTCTATGTTATTCGTCAAGTTTCTCTCGGAACTGAAGACTGGACCATCAGTCGAGTTGTTATGGGACTTCCATTTCGATATGAAATCATGAATATGCTAGAAATTGAAATTTTTCATATACACAAATCTTTTTCGGTAGGGAAAGTAGCACTGCGTGCCACAAATAATTCTTACGGTGAGTAGGGATCGAAAGGTCGTGACAACTTCTATACTCATACACTTTGGTGCTGGCCAACACAGGCAGCAGAGACTAAGGGTTAACTTTCTACTTACCGTAATTATGTGGTTAGTAATCACTTCTGCTATCCGTTTCTTTTGTAGGATTAAAACTCAAGCCGAAATTTGAAGCCCTAAAGACAGTGTTTGCGGTACATTTCCACGATGTCACTCCACATTTTAAGTGAAGACGAAAGTTTATAGCTTACCATTTCTTCACCAAGATCTCTAATAACAACTTTTAACTCCATATTTCTTGCAATAACCTGTCTGTAGAGATCTGAGGATGGTAACACTGATTACCGAAACCGTTTATCTATAATAAAGGTTATTATTAGCGATCTCGGCAAAGAAATTTATCTTCTCTAATCTTTTATCACATATCGCGCCTTGCGTCTCGAAATGAATAAATTAAAACTTAGCAATTCGTTGACTTCGACTGTACGTATTTAGGAAACGGCGAATCTGATTTACCTTACTCGTCCTACAATAACAAAATATTGTGCTACAGGAGACAGAGGCATTCTGATGATACGGACTCTATCTAGACTTAGAGCATCACTATATTTTACATATTAAAGATTTAATTTGAATGTAACTGCAACAAAATTGATTGGGCGTTTAATGGTTTCATCGTTTCCTAAGTATAGACATTCTTTCCTCTAACCCCATATAATGATCTAATATAGTCTCTTATTGGCAAGAGACATTTTAACTCGATTCAGATTGGATTCTAAAACCATAAATACTTGGTTCCGGGACTCGGCTGTTCGATAGAGGGTGTCAAATTTAACACCTTTCAGCCGTCAAATTTCCAACCCTATTCTATGTGACAATCAGTTTCAGCGTTATACTACACCATCTTCAGGCCCCTGACCGACGTATATTTCTGGACCTTGTTTAGATCCAGCCGAGGTAGATTCTTCCTACACATCGGTCAGGAGCCTGAAGATGGCGTGGTGTAACGCTGAAACTGATTGCCAAAAAGAATAAGATTGGAAATTTGACGGCTAAAAGGTGTTTAATTTGACATCCTATAAACATTTATATCTGCTATAAACTTCCATTCGAGTCATAATTGCAACGGCTTCTTGGCTTCAAGATTAACGAGAAATATTTACACCTAATTAGATGTTTCAGATGTCATTTCACTGCTCTTTCTACGAAAATGAATAAAAAGCTCCACGAATAAAATCAGTTCACCTTTATTCACAACGTCCCATGCTGCTACATGTTTCTCATTCATCTCACTTATATTTACTGATAAATGCTGTCCTAACTTCAGTCATATTAGTTCAAAAATGCTCCTACCGGGGCACAGAAAAGCGTAATATTCTCGTGTTTTAAACGACCGGCGTGCTAACGTATGCGTGCTCTCTTTAACATGCAATACACATCTCACTGCCACTAGTTCGCCTAACTGTAACTCGTTCACACAAACTAGTACGTCGATGTAAGTCTCTCACATCCATACACTAACACTTGTTCATTTTCACTCACTGAATTCAGCCTAATTCCTTTTCGTTATCAACTTGTGTCCCTCTGTCACTGTCTCCAATCTCACAGTCATAGTCTCCTTTGTTCTGCCATACTACTTCTGTCTCCCACTGTCCCTGTCTCCCCCTTGCTG
Organism: Schistocerca serialis cubense; assembly: GCF_023864345.2. Lineage (NCBI taxonomy): Eukaryota > Metazoa > Arthropoda > Insecta > Orthoptera > Acrididae > Schistocerca > Schistocerca serialis. Next base: position 1,040,081,116 of record NC_064638.1, on the reverse strand, counting down.
TCTCCTATTGCTATTATCTCACTCACTCCTTCCTGCTGCTGTTGTCTCTTCTCATTGTCACTATCCCTGTCTTCCTCGTTGTCATTGACTCTGTCTTGCATGATCACTGGCTCTCACTGGCTTCCACTTTATCCTTCCTTCAGGCATTTTCTCCTTCACTTTTTTCCTAGCAGTGTTCTGTCACTGTGACCTGTGTTCCACTGCCACTGTGTTTCTCGCTTTCTGTCACACTGCGATTGTCTCCATCGCTCTCTTTATACCACAACCGCTGTCTACTGTCTTCCATCATTAATTAATTTTCTCTCTCTTCCCCTATGCCATTGCCTCCTTCTCTCTGTGTAACTACAAGCACGAATAAGTTTACATAGAAAATTTTTGAGAAATTTTTTAGAGGTGCTGAAGAGGTAGAATGAGGCAGGTGGCACACCAGTTTTCGGCAAAATGTTGAGAGTTTACTTTTGTGCAATGAAGAAACCGCAAAAATAAGTTCACACCTCAGGCTGGATTTTACGTGCGCAAAAATTTTGCCGCAGTACTAAAACATGGGATTCCCAGAACACTTCTTACGATAACGGAGATAGTTTACACCATATTCCTCAGTGCTACGTCACTTTATAGACCACGTTTTCGCCTAACACCGGATGTTACGTGTGTATTTTACTTGTACGAGCAGGTAACTCTCAAACTGTGTCTCGGAAACGCATAAAGATATGAAGAAAATTTTCAAGATTGTTCGAGATCGGGATTTAAAAACTATATCGTAAAAATTGGAGCAATTTGCTGTGGATAGTGTTCTTGCAATCCGCGGCTCGGTTTTGGTGCCCAGAAACACTGTTTTAGGATTTTTCTCGATAACGGATAAATATTTTATAAACGGAAAGGTGGCACTTTAAGGTAAATGACTAGAGAACATACCATTAAAATTTGAGCAATTTTCAACGGGTATTTACGATTTTGATTTCGCCTTCCATCGAATTTTTCTTGTGTATTTTCCGTGTACAGGTGGATAACCGTGAACCTGTAACTTCCTGGCAGATTAAAACTGTGTGCCGGACCGAGACTCGAACTCGGGACCTTTGCCTTTCACGGGCAGGTGCTGGCAGAAGTAAAGCTGTGAGGACGGGGCGTGAGTCGTGCTTGGGTAGAGCACTTGCCCGCAAAAGGCAAAGGTCCCGAGTTCGAGTCTCGATCCGGCACACAGTTTTAATCTGCCAGGAAGTTTCATATCAACACACACTCCGCTGTAGAGTGAAAATTTCATTCTAGAAACATCCCCCAGGCTGTGGCTAAGCCATGTCTCCACAGTATCCTTCCTTTCAGGAGTGCAAGTTCTGCAAGGTTCGCAGGAGAGCTTCTGTAAAGTTTGGAAGGTAGGAGACGAGGTACTGGCAGAAGTAAAGATGTGAGGACGGGCTGTGAATCGTGCTTGGGTAGCTCAGGTGGTAGAGCACTTACCCGCGAAAGACAAAGGTCCCGAGTTCGAGTCTCGGTCCGGCACACAGTTTTAATCTGCCGGGAAGTTTCATATCAGCGCACACTCCGCTGTAGAGTGAAAATTTCATTCTAGGAACCTTGAACCTCCTTATGTGAGGTACGGATACAGATACGAAGAAAATTTTGAAGGTTATACGGAATCGGGATTTTGGGAACGTATCGTAACGTGGCTTGATTGTGGTACCCAAAAACTAAGTTCTTGGGGTTTTCTCAGGAATTGCTTGTGAACTAAATGGTGCCACCATAAACCCCTTAAGGCATGACATAGATCACACATACTGCAAAAAGAACCATCCTGTTTGCCTGAACTGGAGGAAATGTGTAATAAACAAACTTTAACGCTATAGTGTGGAATAGTTACAATAAGACGATCCCTATTTTGGTTTTAAATGGCCTCTAGCCCAAGTGTTATCGAAAATACTTGACTCTCCGTTTGTAATAACAAACGAACCCGAGATATGGGCCCGATAAAAATGCCATTTTCTGCACGGTGTCAGAACATGTTAGGTAGCCCATGCTATGGCATGTGTACCTATCGAACTACCGGTAATAGACGTAATATTTTTCCATATGTAGTGAATGTGGAGTCTAGGTATTTGGATCACGAAGTTATGTCATTATTACACTGTCATTGAAAGTTATCGGCTGCAGACACCTTTCATGCCGCGTATTCAAGTGTGCGTCGATAGGGAGTTGTCCCTCAGTGATTCTGATAGTGGTCTGGCTGTCCACCATGCAGTTGTCTGTTGTAGCGGCATATCGCTGGGTGGAAACTGATAGTGAGGTCCTGGCAAGTCGTCTCAGCTCTAATGCGAGTGTCAGTAGAAAATCTTGGTACCAGAATCAGTTCGCGAGCGTCGTGGTCGGCAGTCAAAATGGTCACCTTCGAACTGGACACCCTCTTCTTCCACTTACTTCTGTGAAGACATGCTGATCTGTTCAGTACAGACTAGGGTCGGCCACGGTGTGCCAAACTGCACGCGAATGCAATGTGCGGGCCCAGGCTTGGCATGTCTTGTCTTTGCTCGGTAATTCCAGAAAGTACACGGCACAGCGCGATGTTTCACTGAGCACTGCGGTGCGGCATTCTTCGGTCGGCACGACTTTTTTCAGCTCGGGAAAACTGTGGTGTCAGTGCCGTCCATCCTTCGCTATTTGTTCATTGCATAAAAGAAGTTCGCAGGTACAGTGGCTGTTTGCATAAAAAAGGCAGTCTACCGATTTATCATCACAAGCCTTCAAAAATGAATGGGAGAGACTGAAGAGAGAGGTAAGAATTCGGAATATCTATTATGCGACATACAGTCGCATAATGAACAGTGAACAGATAGTGCAGATTTCCAATGGGATTACATTACAACAACGTGCAGAAAGAATTTAAAGATTTAGTTGACGATGGAGGGACAAAAAATTACCATGATCAACGGACGAGATTCATTGTTCTGTGTAGAAGGAAGAACTTTGTGCTAAATTTGCAGCCATGGAGCACGCGATTAAATTGGTAGTATGAACACTAAATTTTCTGAAGTCACATGCATAATTCCACTGTCATTTGCAACGCTTTTCGATGAAAGTGAACGAAGAGTAAGGAGTCTATACATTACTGCAAAGAATATTGGTTAAGTCAAGGGCCATTCGTGCAACAATTTATCGATTTAAAACCCAGTATTTCTTAATTTACAATTGGAAAAGGAGAGCAGGAACGAAAATTGTTGTTGTTGTTGTTGTTGTGGTCTTCAGTCCTGAGACGTTTGATGCAGCTCTCCATGTTACTCTATCCTGTGCAAGCTTCTTCATCTCTCAGTACCTACTGCAGCCTACATCCTTCTGAATCATCTCTTGGTCTCCCTCTACGATTTTTACCCTCCACGCTGCCCTCCAATACTAAACTGGTGATCCCTCGATGTCTCAGAACATGTCCCACCAACCGATCCCTTCTTCTAGTCAAGTTGTTCCACAAGCTCCTCTTCTCCCCAATTCTATTCAATACCTCCTCATGAGTTATGTGATCTACCCATTTAATCTTCAGCATTCTTCTGTAGCACCACATTTCGAAAGCTTCTATTCTCTTCTTATCTAAACTATTTATCGTCCACGTTTCACTTCCATACATGGCTACACTCCATACAAATACTTTCAGAAACGACTTCCTGACATTTAAATCCAAACTCGATGTTAACAAATTTCTCTTCTTCAGAAACGCTTTCCTTGCCATTGCCAGTCTACATTTTATATCCTCCCTACTTCGACCATCGCCAGTTATTTTGCTCCCCAAATAGCAAAACTCCTTTACTACTTTAAGTGTCTCATTTCCTAATTTAATTCCCTCAGCATCGCCCGATTTAATTCGACTACATTCCATTATCCTGGTTTTGCTTTTGTTGATGTTCATCTTATACCCTCTTTTCAAGACACTGTCCATTCCGTTCAACTGCTCTTCCAAGGAGCATTAGAATAGCCAAAATGGATTTCAAATCTTACACTTTAAGTGGGCTTAACTGCACACTGCCCACAGTACAACATTGCAAAGTGAGAAACAACTAAAGAAAATCGCACTGTGGAAGTCACAAACTCTGACAAAATCACCGTCCATTTCCCCAAGCTCACTGGCATTAACGAAAGCGTGAGCTTGGAAAAATTTATTGTGGCCTTGAAAGAATTATTATTCTTAACATTTTGGGGATACTGCCAACCTCAGGTCTATACTCGTATTCGTGCAGTTTTCGAGACGTTTGCTGCTTCAGTTGAAAGTGCCCTCGTTCATGTGCAGATAGACTTGCTCTGCAATGCAATTCCCTTATAAAAGACAAATTCTTTTACGCTGAAGAGGTCCTGCAGGGCTATGTTGTTTTCCTTGGGAAGAGCTTGCTCGTCTCCATAATGAGACTGAAAAGGAGATAAAATATTTCTATCAACAGATGTGTGTAAAGGTCTTTTTTCGATTATGAAATGAAATAAGTCGAATATATGGCAACCAGAGTGCGAAAATTTGTGAAACTGTGAGCGTCTGTTCATATGCCGACTGTTGCTGCCAGATAAAAATCATATCGTATCTTTAGTACGCCAAAAATCGCTGTATATAAAATCCAGTGTTCTGACTGACTGACTCATCAATGTCCAGCCGAAACGGTCGAGGATAGAAACTTGAAATCTGGAGAGGATCTGAATCTTATGCTGTAAGCATCGTTTAAGAAGGGTTTTTTCTTAGAAATTTTAACCCTAAGGGGGTGAAATAGGGGATGAAGGCCTTGTTGGAAGATGTTGCTATTAAGACAGTTTTGAAGCTGACCTACGAAAATTGGTACTTGGTTTCTCGGTCAGAAATAAATAAATACGTCTTTCAGCATTTTTGGAAATTTAACCCTACGGGTGTGAAATAGCGGGTGACAGCTTTTTTTGAAAATATATCATTATGAACAAAACTACTGAAGTACTTTTAAAGCCAGGTCTAAGGATTAGTATTTGACTTTTCGGTTACAAAAAGAAAAAGTACGTGTTTCATTGCTTTTGGAAACTGAATCGCTAAGGAGGTGTAATAGGGGATGAGATTTTTTATGAATATATTTTATTATGAAAGCATTTTTAAAGCTAAATCTATGAAAATTTAAATTTGCCTTCTCAGTTAGAAATAAAGAATACTTGTTTCACTGTTTTTGTAAAAGGGGTGAAAAGGGGCATTAAAGTTTTTACGGAAATATTTCATTGTGCAAGCATTTTTGAAGTTAAATCTATCAAACTTTGTACTTCGACGCTCTGTTACAAATAAAAGATACACATATCACTGTCACATATCACTGTTTTTGGAAATTCAACCTCTAAGAAAATGAAATATGGAGTGAAATGTTTTATGAAAATATTTCATTGCGAAATCATTTTTAAAGTTAAATCTTTGAAAAAACTGGTATTTGTCTTCTACGTAGGTTAGAGATGAAAAAATACGTGATTCACTGGTTTTTGGAAATTCAGCACCTGAGGAGGGACATAGGGCCGTACTGATTCCCTGATTCATCATCGCCCAACCCAAGTCGCTAAGGATAGAAACTTGAAGTTTGGAGAGGATGTGAACCTTATACTGTAAGCATCGTTTAAGAAGGGATTGCCCGAAATCCCACTCCTGAGGTGATGGAATAGGGAATGAAAGGCTTTTTGGAACTATGTCGCTATTAAGAGAATTTGGAAGGCTGGAACTACGAAAATTGGTGTTCATTTTCTCAGTCAGAAAATAAAAAATGCGTGTTTCAGCATTTTTGGAAATTGAGCAACTAAGGGGCTAAAAGCTGTTTTGATAATAAAAAATTACTAGAGAACTACTAAAGGATTTTTAATGTTACATCTATGAAAACTGGTATCTGACTTCTCGGTTACAAATTTAAAAAAACACGTGTTTCAGTGTTTCTAGAAATTCAACAACTGGGAGAGTGCAAAAGGGAAAGAAATAATTTAAGAAAAATTTCGTTACCTTAAAAAAATTTTAAAAACTAAGTTTATGAAAATTGCTATTTCACTTCTTGATTAGATATAAAGAAATATTTATCAGGGGATGAAAGTTGCTATGGAAATGTCCCCACAAGAACCAGCTACCAGAATCAATTTTTTGTCAAAATTAGATTCGGAAAAGACCATGCTTATATGGCCTTAATTAGCGTGAAAAGCTTAGAAGATCTTGAAATTTGTGAACAACATAAAAATCCGATTAAATAAAAACAAAACAAGTCTCTATAGGCTATACAGTCTACACGAGCAAAGCAGCAGGCGCTAAGTTAATAAATAATACTGGAAGTTTCCTTTGCTTGTGATCTCTGTTGCTGAGAAATCTGAGGTCAAGTCGTACGCAGTGCATATGCATTGCCGTTTAAATGCTGAGCTTTCGCAATTTTCTCTTCATCCCGCTCCACATGTTCAGGCAGTGTAACGTAACAGTCGGGTAAGTGTGCAGCCACGAGAAAGAGCTACGCCATGTGACCAAGACCACTCACTGCTCTTATACTCGTTTCTTGGCTACCTCTGGAACAGACACTATGTCTGGTGATAACGAAATGGGCGCACCGGATAGACCTCATTCTGGACTGTGGTGAGATGGTAGCTGGCTCTCACGCTTGTACTACAGTTACATAAATGTACATATGCAGTTTTCCAAATTATGGAACATTAGATTTCTTTACATGCGATATCTTGCAGTTGTATTTAACGTTTGCAATATTAGCTCATCGTTTGCGTTTCAGTTTTGTTAGAATATGTGCGAAAGGCTCTCTTATTCAGTCATCCAAGCTTACAAGTTGCTTGTTTCATTGCTGATCTAAGTAATTCATATACATGTATACTAGTAGCTGTATGAGGTCTGTTTTAGTTATTGTGTTTTCAGTGTTGTCTATGTTTAACTATTGTAAACACCTCTTTAATTATTCGATTGCTCTAACCAAAAGTTATCGCCACAACGATACTTAGACATGAAGTTAGACAGTGTTTATTCACATATGCGACATATTTTATATAAAAAATAACATTTCAGGGCATTAAAACTCGGGTCATATTCTCTTATTCATTTACAGGTTAAAGCATAAAGTAATGGGAAGAGTTTCACGACATCCTTGCAACAGTTCCCCTGCACGTGACATCCTAGTTGTTCGCCTACATATCTTCCTTCATCAGTATATATGTAACTGCCATTAAATTCTTTTCTAACATCAAAAATTCATCATTCGTTCGGAAACCGATATTTAGCAGCCATGTGAATTTTATGTTGAAGGAAATTAAATTGAGTTTCGCGCACTCACTATATTTGCAACTACATCCATTTCTTATGCAAGACTTTTTTTTATTTTCTATGAAAACTGTTATATATAAGAAAAGTTGTGTGTCGTACAAATTTTCCTTGGGTTTACCCCGTCTGCCTACTCACCAGTTATTCACGCACTTGGCATCTCTTATTGAATGTAAACTTAAAAAATATATAATTTTATATATTTCTACCGCTAAGCTATCAGGTAATGGATCACAACAAACCGGCAATAGAACAGGAAATATGATATGAAAATATAATTGACATTAATTCAATGAGCAGAATTATTTGTACTTTGAATATAAACTCTTTCGGTGACTCCTCAAAAATAGGACAACGTAAATATATATCCCTTGTTTTATTGTCCTTATGATTTTTATCGTTATGTTCGTGACATAGACGAGATGGAAGTCAGAGAAACGAAACTGACACTAGCAACTCTTAAGTGGAAAAGAAAAGCATTTCAGAGGAATTCACCGGCTTCTGAGTAAAATTAGCTACTATCCATGAGAAATCGTTTGTTTGATCTCGACTTCACAGAAATACCATTAAATACGAGTGGCCAGAACGAGTTTCTTTGTGGATGTAACTGATATTAAAACTCATCCCTCAAAGGCAGCTACTTTACCGAAATGAATTGTATTAAACGAAGTGACAATTAAGAATATTCCTTAAATTTCCGTCTTGACGAATCTGCTTTACTTTTTAAATCTTGAATGTTAATCAGATCATACGGTGTGAAGCATAGTAGAATTTGATCTCAAAGGAAGAAAGAGAACAATAACACCTACACGGCTCGCTGTTTTGGGACTGATTGCAGGTCGCCTGTTGCAGAGCGCCTGTTGTGTCTGTTAATATGAGCTAATGAAGGACTAGAAACAGACGACGTGACTTGCATTACCTATCTCATTTGCGGAGGAGAGAACAGAGAATACAAGTCAGACATTGTGCCCGAGTGGATGCATACTATCAAAAGTAGAATTCAGGAACAATTGTTATCTAGACTGAAACATACACATACAGCTGATGTCTTGGTGCCAGATTAAACTTTGTCATAAAGCTATAAATGCATACGAAGGAGATCAGTCAAAGTTATTTTGCTGCATTCGTCCATTAGTGCGCCAGTACAACCAGAAAATGGAACCAATTCTACAATCGATAATTCCTCTTGTTAATGCGTACAGCGTAGCAAGAAAAGTGCAAGATACTTTAAATCCACAGTTCTAAGGATCTGAATCGAAATTTTTTAACTGGGTTTAAGTAACATTAATAATAATAGCGCTACAGCTAAACAACTTTGCAAACAGGAAACGTATTTTAACGGGGACTACAACTCTTTTCAGTACGGACTTCGTAACCGTTCTTGCTTTCCTTCATGGCAAGCCGTGCTTGGCTTACTTTTCAGTAAGATAATACCCGCCCACACACGGCGAGAGATTCTACTACTTGACATCGTGCTTGCCAAACTATACCTTAGTCAGCGATGTTGCCGATCTTCCCCAACTGAGAACGTTTGGAGAATTATGGGCAGAGCCCTTCAACCATCTCGGAATTTTGACGATCTAAAGAGCCAATTGGACAGAATTTGGTACGATATCCCTCTGGAGGACATCCAACAAGAGTATCACTGAATGCCAAGCCGAATAACAGCTTGCATATTGGCCAGAAGTGGACTAATACATTATTGACTTCTTCAATTTGTGAAGCCCTTTCACCTGAATAACTCACCCATTTCTTCTGAAATTGTAGTCATTTGTTTATCTGCACACGTACATCACATCCACATATTTCCGTGCTATTTGCATAATTCCTTCAAGTCCGTCTTTTCTTCTTTTTTTTGTTTTGCTCGAAGAAGATATTTTCTTAACAGCAACGGGTGGAAGGAGAAATGTCGCGAAGATAGTTCGAAGTACGCAAAAAAAGTGATACTTTTGCAGAAGGAGAGAGACTTTCCTTTGTGGGGAAGTTCAAAAGATTATAAGTGGAGGAGAGGACTGCAGAAATCAATTTATATTGGCAGAAACGAGTGAAACGCAGAAGGTGCCAACACTATCATAGCAACGTTGTTGCGATAGATGATGAACTTTCTACAGAAAATGTGACCTGATACTTCCAGCGGAGGAGAGGAAACGCAAGAAGCCAAGATCTCCAGCAACAAGATACAAGACTGAACATTTATCAATAAATCAGCACAGAAGACAATCTGAGGTCAAGACTAACAATATGTCGCGAAGCAGAGAACCAAAAGCAGTTTCACCAATAAACCGCGAGTATACAGCGAATGCAATGAGACAGTTTACAGATCAGTTATCATCTTTGTTTAAACTGAGGAAGCGGCCATGAAATAACACTATTGCAATGGAATTTCTCCTCTCCGTTGACTTATTAAATATTATTTGTGCATAGAAATAGACGTTGCATTCCTCTTAAACCTGTCAGGCTACTTAACCATGAACGAACCGTTGCGCGATCCATACCTCGCGCCACGTCTCTTGGAACACCATCTTCGACGTGAAGGGGGCGTGGCACGTTTGCCGCGAGTGCCGTTGAGGCCGTTTTCCCGGGAGAGGCAGTGAGTGCAGCAGCACCGGCAGTGCAGGTCCACAGGCCATCTGTGTGGTTGTTTGTTCTACTACCCGTGTGACTTTCAAGTCTGACTAAGCATCTTCCAGCCACGAGAGGCGTGCACCGGAAAGGGGAGTGAACACACTGTTCCTTTGGCTGACCAGGGCTGGAGGCAGGCGGTGAGTCGTCGTTATCCGTACATCTCTTGGAGACTCAAGCTTTTCCACCGTTTGTCACCGCACAGCGGCTTTGGATGCTCGGTAAGCCGCTTTTAGTTCGTTGCTTCAATGCGGAGACCATACGGCACGGGTAAAGACTGATCTTCCTCCCCGCTGTGAGCGTGATAATTGTGACGTTCGGTTCCTGAGCGTGTCTGCACCGTGCTGTTTCTATATCTGACTCGGTTCAGCCTCCTGTTGTTGCTGTTCCCTGTTCCTGCATCTGGCCAGGCGATTTTAAAAGCGTGTTGCTCGTAAGAAAACATGGTAGCTCCAATTCGGTCATTGTCATACAGTTGTGATTTGATTGTGTGTTTTAGTTTATTGGGGTTTCGGGCTGCTTGGGATGTCGTTATTCGTGACGGCCTATTTTTCCCTCGTAGTAAATCGCCAAGACACTTTATTTTGTTATTTGGAACCCGCAAGCTTATGCTAGTTATGGGGGCATATCTTGTTGCATATATTTTGGTGGGTTATACTTCCAAACGAAACTTCTGTTTAACGCAGGTGAGGTTCACCAGCCAGCCGTTCACGTCACCCCTCCAGCTACGTTTTCCGTCCCACGCGGCGGTTGAGTATGCGCTGTTTCCACCTCGTGGAAGCTGAATCTGATTTGAAGCTGAATCTGATTTGAAGCTGAATCTGATTTGAAGCTGAATTTCGGTTGGCCCGTGAACTTCTTTACATTCAGTGTAAGTTGGGGTGGTTGCCTTGGCCAGTTATTTTATTATCTTTTAGCGACTTATCACAACTGTTCTGACTATACCGCGACCGTTTAATCTGATTACTTAAATTTTTACTCGTTTTACTTAAAAGTTACTCCTCTGTTAATCAGGCCATCATTGAAAGTTTGCGCCTTGTGTGCGTCCCCAGTGGTTTCTTTGAAAAGGAGGCGTGTGATGAGCAGCGTATTGGGTCTCCTCTAAGTAACGCGTTCCCCTGTGCGAAGTGGTTTCACATCGAGCAGCTTTAATTGTCTGTCATTCCTTTTAATGAACTGCTTTATATAAACCTGAATTATTTGTTGTAATTTAGTGAAATACATTCTAAAGATGTTTATTTCCTAACCTTTTGCAGACTATTTTCCTATAGTGTTATAGTTATGAAACATTGTTATTGGGAGCATTATTAAGTTTTGTACTTAATAATTTATCTTTTGAACAAAAGAAAAGAATCTTTGAAGAGATTGTTTTTCGATTGTCCATAACTGTTCTTGAATTGTTTTATCTAAAGGAATGGTTTCGTCTTAATATGTTGACCTAACTGGTAAAGTTACTTTTCCAGAGGAGTGTTAATAAAAAAACTCGAAGATGGTCAATCCTTATTTTTCTCAGTCCCTTCACTCCCTGTACCATTCCTTTTTTTTCTTTCTTGGAAGTTGAAGGACTGAATCACATTGAACATCATACACATTAGTATTTGTATTGCTTCTGGCTCCACATAGTCTGTTGGTTTTTGGTTTTGGGTCTCAGGAGCATTCATCTCTACGGAGCCCCGTGCACTGCTTCCCACTCTTATTATTCCCTCTTGGCTCCTGTCATATTGTAAATTATCCGTCTCCTCCTATTGCTTAACCCCATTTTTCTCAGAATTTCGAACAGCTCGCACCATTTTAAATTGTCGAACGCTGTTTCCAGGTCGGCAAATCCTATTAGCGTGTCCCGATTTTTATTTAGTCTTGCTTCCTTTATCAACCACAACGTCACAATTGCCTATCTCGTGCCTTTACCTTTCATAAAGGCAAACTGATCGTCATCTAACACCTCCTCAATTTTCTTCTCCATTCTTCTGTATATTATTCTTGTCAGCAACTAGGATGCATGAGCTGTTAAGCTGATTGCGCGACAGTTCTCGCACTTGTCAGGTCTTACAACCTTCGGAATTGTATGAATGATATTTTTCCGAAAGTCGGATGGTATGTCGCCAGACTCATACATTCTACACACCAACCCGAATAGTCGTTTTGTTGCTACCTCCCCCAATGATTTTAGAAATTGTGTTGAAATTTTGTCTATCCCCTCTGTCTTATTTGATTTTAAGTCCTCCAAAACTCTCTTAAATTCTAATACTGGATACCCTATCTCTTCTAAACCGACTTCCCTGTCTTCCTTTCTCACATCAGTCAAATGTTCCTCCTGATAAGAGTCCTTCAGTGTACTCTTTCCACCTATCCGCTCTCTCCTCTGCACTTAGCAGTGGAATTCCCGTTACGCTCTTAATGTTACCAGCTTTGCTTTTTATTTCACCGAAGATTTTTTTGGCTTCGTTATATTCTGAGTCAGTCCTTCCGACAATCATTTCTTTTTCGATTTCTTCACATTTTTCATGCAGCCATTTCGTCTTAGCTTCCGTGCACTTCTTAATTATTTTATTCCTCACCGACTTCTATTTCTGTATTCCTGAATTTCCCTAAACATTTTGTACGTCCTTCTTACGCCGATCAGCTGAAGTATTTCTTCTGTTACCCGTGGTTTCTTCGCAATTACCTTCTTTGTACCTATGTTTTTCTTTCCATCTTCTATGAATGCTCTTTTTAGAGATATCCATTCCTCTTCAACTGTGCTACCTATTTGACTATTCTTTACTACTGTATCTACATCCTTAGAGAACTTCAAGACTATCTCGTCATTCCTTAGTACTTCCGTATCCCACTTCTTTGCATATTGGTTCTTCCTGACTAATCTCTTAAATTTCAACCTACTCTTCATCACTACTACATTGTGACCTGAGTCTATATCTCCAGCTTAGTGAACTGCAAAATCAGCTGGTTATCGAAAACAGAACCTTTTCTCTAGAGCCCAGAAGTGGCGATGAAGAGAATCCGCAGTACAGTTGTACTAAATTACCTATTCCCTTCTTGAATGTGTTGTGCGGTATAGAATGTCTTGCTATCGATACTCAACAGGAGTTGGTTAATTTTAGTTCACAATTGGCTTAGAACGAGAAGTTAACGTTTTTCTGTTGATGTATCATTTCTGTCAAAGGTCCTTGGCAGAAATGGTCGCAGAGTTCTTGGCGAGCAATGGCTGTTTAAGGTGCCCATGTGCAGAGGGAGCATCTGTCTGCCAGGGTTAAGAGCGACGTCGTTAGTCAATGTTTTTTTTTTTTCTTGTCCAACATGATTACGAGAACCTAGCTGAGTATATTCGTGAAGTACACACAGCAACCATAGACTCTGATCTAGATTTCGCTGAGCACAAAGTGTTGCGACCACTCTGCAAGGAGTTTGTTTATCGAAACGCCAACTACCTATTAAGACTTGGATAATTTAGTCCCTCTTGTGGAGGGGGTTAAAGAAATCAGACAAAGGAGAGGCTGTGAAAATGCGTCATCTCAGTCTTACACAAAGAAGGCGATTCGACAGCTGACGCCATAGTGCCATAGTCAAAGACGGCATGCCACCCTTTTCACACACCCGAGTGCAATTAATAAAGTAAAGGGAGTGACCCATAATCCTCTTCCGTTTGTGTGGGCATACATCGATTATGAGGCGCTCTGTGCACTATTACATTCCGGCAGCAGTCCTTCCTTAATGAGTCGTAGACGGTACCCCAGATACCGGATCATTCGTAGGATTCCCAGTTTGAAGACGGTCGGTAGAACTTGTAGAACTGTTAATGGTCAAGCTCTTCCTTTGATAGGGCTTGTAGGCATTTCTTGTTGCGTTGGTAAATTTTGTTGGCCCATGGAGGTGTTGGTGGTGGTTTTCAACACTGCTATCCTCTGGGGGTGACATTTTATAAGTAAAATGGGAGTAGTTTTGGATTGTGCCCTTGGGAAATTTTATTTTGGATTTTGGCCTGCCGCGCGGGATTAGCCGAGCGGTCTAGTGCGCTGCAGTCATGGACTGTGCGGCTGGTCGCGGAGGAAGTTCGAGTCCTCGCTCGGGCATGGGTATCTGTGTTTGTCCTTAGGATAATTTAGGTTAAGTAGTGTGTAAGCTTAGGGACTGATGACCTTAGCAGTTATGTCCCATATGATTTCACACACATATGAACATATATATGATTTCGGCCTGAGCTGAAGTTTCGCTTGTGTCGCCGTCAGGAAGTGCAGGTCTCTGTTAGACTAACGTTAGTGGGATGGTGTTCGACGTTGCGCACTTATCTCCTGATCAGGCTGAGGCTCTCCTTCAGATGCTGCGTGGTTTCCCGGAAGTGCTGGCAGATAAATTAGATGTAACTAATCAAACTGAATAGCTGAGTTTACTTTCCGAACATCACCGATATTTTTGGTGCCTAAGAATAATGGGGGGGGGGGGGGAGGAGGAGGGGGAAGGATCTCAGACCCGTTGTGGACTATCGTGTCGTTAATCAAAAAGTTTTCTTGGAGTCAGTTCCTCTTCGTGATCTACACAGGTTTTCCAGGGCCCAATATTTTTCCGTTTTCGGTATTAACCAGCAGTATCACCACAATCGCCTTGCTGAAGAATCCACTGGCCACTGGCTTTTACACTGAGTGGAACTTATTTGAATTCTGCTGGGTGCCTTTCGGCCTTTCTATTGGAGCAGCAGTTCTCAATAGGCTACACGATTTCTTGCTCGGAGATCTAGAGTTCAAGTGTGTGTATAAGTACTTGGACAATGATGTCATTTACAGCGTCACCTCTCCGACCATTTGCAGCATTTGTGACTGTTTCTGGACCGGCTGAGGCATGCGGGGCTACCTGTCAAATAGTCTCATCGCGAGATATCTTTCCTCCAGCATCTACTCTTGGCCAAGGGAGTCAGGACTGTTCAATCCAGGAACCGAGCTATTTGCATTTTCCGCCCTCCTGAGACTAAGAAAGGGGTAGCCTGTTTCGTTTGAATGACTAACTTCTTCCGAAAATTCGTTCCGAAGCTTGCTGAGCTAGCCACTCCGTTAAACCTGTTGCGAAAGAAGGGCGAGCTGTTTGTCTAGACTGACAGCCAGCAGGCTGCGTTTAGTATGTTTAAAATCAGTTTGAGTAATGCCCCTCTTGGTTCCGCCGGCCGCTGTGGCCGAGCGGTTCTAGGCGATTCTGTCCGGAACCGCGCTGCTGCTACGGTCGCAGGCTCGAATCCTGCCTCGGGCTTGGATGTGTGTGATGTCCTTAGGTTAGTTTGGTTTACGTAGTTCTAAGTCTAGGGCACTGATGACCTCAGATGTTAAGTCTCACAGTGCTTAGAGCCATTTGAACCATTTTTGAACCTTCTGTTCCAAACTGATGCCCCTAACACAGGTTTACCACCGTGTTGCTTCAGGATCAAGACGGCATGCAGAGGGCATTAGCATGATGATCTAGGTGCCTGTCTCCAGCTGAGAAGAAATTACTTATTAGTTGGCTGTCCTCTTCCGCAAAAGGTCACAATAACATTACTGCTGATGTGCGGGACAGTAAAACGAAACATCAGGATAGTTCCGAATTTGCTTGGCACTAAGACGAACAACACATATAAAAAAAAAGTTTTGCATCACCCCGGTTCCCAGAACTCCTGAAGATGGACGTTCACTGTGGATATTGTATCATAGACACAATCCCTTTGACTGTTCAGAGATGTCACTAAACCCGCCCAAAGATGTAAACAATCATGCATGAGCATCGCCTATTAGACGGAGGGCTTCCGACAGCCAATCAGTTCCAGTCATTCCACCAGGAAGGAGGTACACGGCTCATATTGTCTGTAGTTCAACCACGCCTAGACAGTCAGTACTGCTGTTCGATCGCATCCACATTGTTCTCTTGCACCAGGAAGGGCTCCCAATAAGGAAGTGTCCAGGCGTCTCGGAGTGAACCAAAGCGATGTTGTTCGGACATGTAGGAGATACAGAGAGACACGAAATGTCGATTACATGCCTCTCTCTGGCCGCCCAAGGGCCGCTACTGCAGTGGATGACCGCTACCTTCGGATTATGGCTCAGAGGAATCCTGATAGCAACGCCACCATGTTGAATAATGCATTTCGTGCAGCCACAGGACGTCGTGTTACGACTCAAACTGTGCACAATATGCTGCATGATGCGCAACTTCACTCCCGATGTCCATGGAGAGGTCCATCTTTGCAAACACGGCACCATGTAGCGCGGTACAGATAAGCCCAGCAACATGCTGAATGGACGGCTCAGGATTGGCATCACGTTCTCTTCACCGAAGAGTGTCGCATATGCCTTCAACCAGACAATCGTCGGAGACTTGTTTGGAGGTAACCCGGTCAGGCTCAACACATTAGACACACTGTCCAGCGAGTGCAACAAGGTGGAGGTTCCCTAATGTTTTGGGGTGGCATTATGTGCGGCCAACCTACGCTGGTGGTGGTCATGGAAGGCGTCATAACAGCTGTACGATACGAGGCTTTTGTCTTCACGGACGACAATTCGCTCCCCCATCGTGCACATCTTGTGAATGACTTCCTTCAGGATAACGACATCGCTCGACCAGAGTGGCCAGCATGTTCACCAGACATGAACCCTATTGAACATACCTGGGATAGATTGAAGAGTGCTGTTTATGGAAGACGTGCCCCACCAACCACTCTGAGGGATCTACGCCGAATCGCCGTTGAGGAGTGGGAAAATCTGGACCAACAGTGCCTTGATGAACTTATCGATAGTATGCCACGACGAATACAGGTATGCATCAATGGAAGAGGACATGCTACTGGGTATTAGAGGTACCGGTGTTTACAGCAGTCTGGACCACCACCTCTGAAGGTCTCGCTGTATGGTGGTACAACATTCAATATGTGGTTTTCATGAGCAATAAAAAGGGTGGAAATGATGTTTATGTTGACCTCTATTCCAGTTTTCTGTACAGATTCAGGACCTCTCGGACCCGAGGTGATGCATTTTTTTTTTTTTTTATCTGTGTATATTCTTCAAGATAGCAGAAAGATCTAACGCCACAGCCACGACCAGAAAGTCAACAGCGACCACTTATTACAGCAACAAGAATAAACACCGTCCAAGTCACCGACAATAAGGTGAAATTTCACGTAACGACGCGTCGTAAGCTTTCTTCATGTAGGCCACCCAGGTCTAAGTCCGTAGGTGTTGTCACAATCGAAAGTATACTTTCAGAATACCAGTCAAAGCCACGGCGCATTCGATGGTTCACACTCAGACTTTATCAAGATAATGTGAACAACTATGAAGGTTATTGCGCTACTGAGGTGGAACTGTAGTCAGATTCAAGTACTGCCTCAGCCTACATTCGACGCGTTCTTCGTGCACAAGTCTGTGACCCTTTTTGTAGCTTTTCTGTCCACTGTGACAAGTTACTTTACTAATACTTAGACTTTTGATAATACTACTACGAGCTCTGGCCCAAGCACTGGGGCGTGGTGGTTAGCATCACTGGTTGGAATGGTGTGGGTTACCATTTCAAACCTTGCCACAGACATTTATTTGTCAGTATTAAAATCGGTCGTAGGTCGCACAACGTTCTTTATTAACTCGAGAACGTCATGTATCAACCGGACAGAGCATCATGTGGTTATCAGGAAATGCGAGGGGAGAACGAGAGTACAATTAACCGTTGTGGTCCTATCCTGGATTACTACAATAGCAAAGCGAGAGCCGGAAACAGGCCGAATGAAATGGCATAGCAATATATATGTTAACTCATCTCTGTTACCACCTGACATACAGTGTCGACATTAAAGGCTGCTGTGTCTTGTGTACTCGGTCCGAAAATTCTGGCTACCACCCACTGCTGTACATTTTCCCTTACTATCTGGAAAATGACAGAGGCGAGCCCATGGCGGTCTTCCTGAACTGCCATATGGGCTACATTCGGTAGTAAGTCATAACTCTTTCGTCCGACTGTACCAGAAGAACGATACATGTCTTGTGCGACTTCTTTTCCGACCTTGTCATATTCGGAATGAAGCTTCGACGGAGAAGCTGCCTCTGATGTTCATCATACTGAAGACGACGTAACGATGCAGCAAGAACGCGAGAATTTGCCAGCGCCGCCACACAAACTGTTGGGATCCAGGGCCCAGCGTGCTGCAGTCGGCTGCAGAGACAATTTCTGAGGCAGAGGGTCACTACTTAACCAGAAGGAGGAGCAATGCCGGTAGCTGTGGAGCACGCCGAGAGGCGTGGGGGTTATTGTTCGTTGGAATGCTGTGATTCACTCGTTCAAACCCTACCACCAACAATTTTTTTTAAATTTTCTTAAATATCTGACGTTTGTAATGCTTGAATTTTCTGAAATATTCTATATTTGTATAAATACCAGAGTTCTGGAATATTCGATGTTTGTATAGGTAGCTACCACTCTCCGTCTAGGAGTTGGTTCTGTTCTGGCTATACGTTGGTGTCAGTAATAAACAGGCATTCAGTTTTATGTGTTCCTACACTCTATTCTTCAGAGTCAGCCTTTTCGTACTGCTGCTTAAAACAATTTTCTGATAATTCTGACTACTTAAAAACTTACGTTTCCGGATCGACTATTTTTCCTTTCCCTGGCTTCAGAGCTTGAGACGAGTCCAACTACTTGTTGCTAAGTGGTGTCTGCCCCCAAAAACTGCGTTTAAAGCTGAGTTTGCTCTTGTCACAGTCTTCTGCCAAGTCCCCAGAAACTTTTCGACGCCTCGCTCCAAGCAACCGCCTGGGTGACTTGCACGGTACTGGGTTCGAAGATGCCCACCGCGCGACCGTGTTCGTATTCTCCCGTCACGTGGTCCAGTAAATTCTGATGATAGCACTTTTTAGAATTTTAATAACCACCATTGCAAAGGTCGGATTACGTTATAGTTTGCTCCAATCAGTCTTAAGTAAAATTAAACTCATATGCATGCTATTTTCCACTATTCTCTCTTAGCTTAATCTGCTGTCTTGATTATATAACTTAAGTAGTGGGAAATAAGCTAGGTCAGTGAGACTACTGCCATGCCTGAAACAGTGAACAGATTTGCCATAGTTAATTTATTTCCTTTGAGGACCATGAAATATGTTAATTTTAAAAGTGAAAACCAATGAAGTAACAACTCACCTGTTTAATATATAGTTTATATTATTACGTGTTCGTCCATTGTTGTTCTGCGTATTACTTTTTTTTGGACAAAATATCACCCACCATCTTGTCCTGTTCCCGTAAATTGTCAATGACTGCAGAGATTCTCAGCAACAGTGGCAGCATTTCCTGCTGCCTCATAGGAATATTGCAGTTAATCATCTCTGGTGCTAGACACCGTTTTCCATCTCAGCAAACATATAGCTTGTAGCAGGCATTCGCATGAACAATAACAAAAGGTAAAGGGATGGCGAAAATTAAAGTAACTTAACTAAGAAGATACGAGATTGCCCAAATATAGGTTACTTTCATCCAGACTTAAATTTTTTCGCAGTCAGAAGCTTTTTTCACTCTAAGCTGACCATGTAATCATTCGTTTTTGGCCGCAGTATATCACACTAAACAACCAATGCAATAGATTACAATGTAATTACGAAGACGTTTTCTTTTGCTTCAGAATCACTCGTATTACAAGAGAACAGGGTTTAAATAATACCGAGCGAGGTGGCGCAGTGGTTAGCACACTGGACTCGCATTCGGGAGGACGACCGTTCAATCCCGTCTACAGCCATCCTGATTTAGGTTTTCCGTGATTTCCCTAAATCGTTTCAGGCAAATGCCGGGATGGTTCCTTTCAAAGGGCACGGCCGATTTCCTTCCCCATCCTTCCCTAACCCGAGCTAGCGCTCCCTCTCTGATGACCTCGTTGTCGACGGTACGTTAAACAACACTAACCTAACCTAACCTTTAAATAATACTACACTCCTGGAAATGGAAAAAAGAACACATTGACACCGGTGTGTCAGACCCACCATACTTGCTCCGGACACTGCGAGAGGGCTGTACAAGCAATGATCACACGCACGGCACAGCGGACACACCAGGAACCGCGGTGTTGGCCGTCGAATGGCGCTAGCTGCGCAGCATTTGTGCACCGCCGCCGTCAGTGTCAGCCAGTTTGCCGTGGCATACGGAGCTCCATCGCAGTCTTTAACACTGGTAGCATGCCGCGACAGCGTGGACGTGAACCGTATGTGCAGTTGACGGACTTTGAGCGAGGGCGTATAGTGGGCATGCGGGAGGCCGGGTGGACGTACCGCCGAATTGCTCAACACGTGGGGCGTGAGGTCTCCACAGTACATCGATGTTGTCGCCAGTGGTCGGCGGAAGGTGCACGTGCCCGTCGACCTGGGACCGGAACGCAGCGACGCACGAATGCCCGCCAAGACCGTAGGATCCTACGCAGTGCCGTAGGGGACCGCACCGCCACTTCCCAGCAATTTAGGGACACTGTTGCTCCTGGGGTATCGGCGAGGACCATTCGCAACCGTCTCCATGAAGCTGGGCTACGGTCCCGCACACCGTTAGGCCGTCTTCCGCTCACGCCCCAACATCGTGCAGCCCGCCTCCAGTGGTGTCGCGACAGGCATGAATGGAGGGACGAATGGAGACGTGTCGTCTTCAGCGATGAGAGTCGCTTCTGCCTTGGTGCCAATGATGGTCGTATGCGTGTTTGGCGCCGTGCAGGTGAGCGCCACAATCAGGACTGCATACGACCGAGGCACACAGGGCCAACACCCGGCATCATGGTGTGGGGAGCGATCTCCTACACTGGCCGTACACCACTGGTGATCGTCGAGGGGACACTTAATAGTGCACGGTACATCCAAACCGTCATCGAACCCATCGTTCTACCATTCCTAGACCGGCAAGGGAACTTGCTGTTCCAACAGGACAATGCACGTCCGCATGTATCCCGTGCTCTAGAAGGTGTAAGTCAACTACTCTGGCCAGCATGATCTTCGGATCTGTCCCCCATTGAGCATGTTTGGGACTGGATGAAGCGTCGTCTCACGCGGTCTGCACGTCCAGCACGAACGCTGGTCCAACTGAGGCGCCAGGTGGAAATGGCATGGCAAGCCGTTCCACAGGACTACATCCAACATCTCTACGATCGTCTCCATGGGAGAATAGCAGCCTGCATTGCTGCGAAAGGTGGATATACACTGTACTAGTGCCGACATTGTGCATGCTCTGTTGCCTGTGTCTATGTGCCTGTGGTTCTGTCAGTGTGACCATGTGATGTATCTGACCCCAGGAATATGTCAATAAAGTTTCCCCTTCCTGGGACAATGAATTCATGGTGTTCTTATTTCAATTTCCAGGAGTGTATATCCTAGCATTCGATGAGTTAGATTTCAGGCCTTTTACATCACTGTTTGCTCTTGATCTTTAAGGCTACACAAAAGTAGTTCTGTAAATTTGAATGTCTCATAATAGTTTTATTCAAGGAATAATAATCAGCGTCTGGCATTGGTAGCCGGGAGACCCCTCGCGGGGTGGTTCGGCCGCCGCTCCACAAGTTCTTTGACGCCACTACGGCGACTTGCCAGTGAATGAGGATGAAATGATGTTGAAAGACACACACAACACCCAGTCATCTCGAGGCAGAGAAAATCCCTGACCCCGCCGGGAATCGAAGCCGGGACCCCGTGCGCGGGAAGCGAGAACGCTACCGCAAGACCACGAGCCGCGGACTTTATTCAACGAAAGCCACATTCATTAACACTAGAACAGCGGAAGGGGTCAAAATGACTCCTGTCATATGTTTTTAGTTCATTGTCATATCCAATTTATTCACTTCCTTAATGAAATTATATGACTTTTTCTCCTCTTTCTGAAGATATTTTAGGATTTACAAAATATTTTAATATCCTTCACCGTTCCATTCAATATATATAGAACGCCGGGAAGTGTCATTTGACCCACTGCAAGTTCTCTTCTGAATGTAAGTAAATTATCCAACAATACAGTGGAAACAGTGAGCAGTAACGCAGTGCAGTTTCTCCTCGTTGTTGCAGGTTGGCACGTGTACATTCCAGTCTGCCACAGCTTATGTTGTGTCACTTAGGCAGTCTTTGTCTCTGAAACACGTTTTCGAAAATGGATCGTCAGCGTGTTGCATCTCTTAGAGAATTCCGAAGCTAATCGGAAACTGACTTCACTGATGAAGATGATGATTACGTACCTAACACAAGTGAAGATGAAGACATGCTGATATACATCAATCATCACCTCTTTCACTACAGTACGTACAGTTGGAAGCGTCTACAAAGATGACTGCAAGGGATGGAACAGTGTGGGAGAGCCGGCCGAAGTGGCCGTGCGGTTAAAGGCGCTGCAGTCTGGAACCGCAAGACCGCTACGGTCGCAGGTTCGAATCCTGCCTCGGGCATGGATGTTTGTGATGTCCTTAGGTTAGTTAGGTTTACGTAGTTCTAAGTTCTAGGGGACTAATGACCTCAGCAGTTGAGTCCCATAGTGCTCAGAGCCATTTGAACCATTTTTTTAGTGTGGGAGATTGGAAGTTATTCATCTTCTGGAAGGCGGTCAGCTGTGAATGTTCTGAAGGAGAGATGAGATACCCACTGCTTATGCTTGCCAACGAGTAGACAGCCCTGTCATCAGTGCCTTCCGTCTTATTTTTGACATCTCGTAAAGAAATACACAGAATCAAATGCTCGAAAAGCACTAAAAAACAATGACTGGACTGTGTCACTTGAGGAACTGGAGAAACTGATAGCCATCATGTATGTTCGGGATGTACTGTGCACAAAAGGTCTGCCTGTGGATGATCTCTGGTCGTACTTTTGGTTCAAAATGGTTCAAATGGCTCTGAGCACTATGGGACTTAACATCTGAGGTCAACAGTCCCCTAGAACTTAGAACTACTTAAACCTAACTAACCTAAGGACATCACACACACCCATGCCGGAGGCAGGATTCGAACCTGCGACCGTAGCGGTCGCGCGGTTCCAGACTGTAGCTCCTAGAAACGCCGGCCGTACTCTTGGCGGCCTGCTTTTATCAAGGACATTATGCCAAGGGAGCTTCTCAGATATCTCCGTTTTGATGAAAAATCAACCCAGGCTGAACGCCTGGCAGCCAACAAATTCGCTCTTGTTTCTGAAATTTGGGGAAAGTTCATTGAAAACAGTATTCACGCTTACCAGCCTGGAGAAAATATAACCACTGAGGAGCATCTGTTACAAAGCAAATTCTGGTTGGCTGTTGACGTAACGACAAAGTATATATGTAATGCTTTCCCACACCTCAGCAAAGAGAACACGCATAGAAACAACCACTTGGAGATTACATCGTTCTGCATCTCATGGAGCCATTTGTAAATAAAGGAAGAAATGTGACCACAGACAAGTTCTTTACGTACCTTCAACTTGCTAAAAAACTCAAAGAAAAGAAAACTTCATTAGTTGGTACAATGAACAAGATCCGCCGTGAAATCCCCGATGAAGTAAGGAAACCGAATACATTCCACCACAGTACTGCACAATAGTGGCAACACAGACTGCACCTTGACTGTATACCAGGGAAAGAAGAATAAAAATGTCATTCTTCTGAGTACGCTGCATGTTGAAGTAAAAATAGCGAGGAAGGAAAGAAAAAACCTGAAACCATAACGTTCTACAACGCAACAAAGTACGAGCTGGATATAACCATTGACGAGCAACTGTTACCAAACAAATCAAGATGCAGGTTTACTCAATTCATGTCCAACATGACCCGTAAATATACTACAAAGTTTGCATCTAGGAGGTGACCAATGCATGTCTTCTACAACATACTGGACATGGCGGGAATAAATGTATGGGTCGTCTATAACATAGTAACAAACAAGAAAATGGAGAGGAAGTAGTTCATACTTCAACTGGAAAATGAACTCGAGGGAACGAAAGAGCAAGAACATCAGTAAAATAAAGAATATATGGGACTGAAATCACCTAGAAAGCGGAGGAAGTGCCAGATCAACCTCTGCAAAGGCAAAAAGAGCAAACAAAAACTGTGTAAAGTGCCACAAAGCTGTGTGTGGAAAATGTGCTTGTAAAACAGAAATCACCTGTGGTAAGTGTGTCTAGCAGCTTCAAATGACTCGAATGAAAAGTAATACAGAGCTGTTTGTAAAACACACGTGAGAGTAAAATGGACCAAATATAATAAATGTGTCTAGAATATTGTATGAATTGTTAATAAACTAAAATCTGTAATTAAGAAACTTGTTAGCAGCAGCAACAATATATTTGTATGATACATTGTTGTTCAAATAAATTAGTAATTACAATTGTAAATAATTGTTGTGATTACTAGAAATAAAGTATGGATTAACAAACACTAAAAAAGTACTTGAGCACAGTTCAGTAGTAGTCAGCATGTCTGTTCCCATAGTGTCTGAAAATCTGTTCATGCATTTACAGGATGGTTCCTCAGCGTCTCTTGTGGAGCACTAGACAAAGTATTACATAAGAAAACTTTTTAGATCAGCAACACCCTCACATAGCTGTTGCACAAACAATACTTCATACTACAACTATCGATTGGCATTTCTGTTGAATAAAACGGTAAGCCTGGTTGAAGGTCGTGCAACATAACGTTTACCGTTCTTCATGAGACTTCCTTATTTAGTAATCGTCTTTATTTAGCATTTGGTTTTAAAACAACGTTTTACAGTCAAGAGTCACAGATTCACACTATCATGTCTGACGTCCAAGGTAAGTGAACGCTTATGAGTCTAGGCTTCAGTATGTGGATTATTCCATACTCGTTTCCTTTAGCTTGCAGCATGTGGACCACTGATTCACTCAGTCAGCACGAAGGTGAATAGGGCTAATAGTTTCACGTATGCAAATCAGTTCATAGTAGCAAAGTCTCCCTACATTTAAACGCACGAATCAGACTGCCCCCAAATCACGCACTAATTCAGCACTTCAGTGCGAACTTTAATATTAGAGATACCAAAACAGTAAGTTTCTGCATATACTCTTAATTAAACTCCAGCCGGCCGCAGTGGTCTAGCGGTTCTAGGCGCTCAGTCCGGAACCGCGCGACTGCTACGGTCGCGGGTTCGAATCCTGCCTCGGACATGGATGTGTGTGATGTCCTTAGGTTAGTTAGGTTTAATTAGTTCTAAGTTCTAGGGGACAGATGACCACAGATGTTAAGTCCCATAGTGCTCAGAGCCAATTAAACTGCTGTCCCTGACGTGTCTCAAGACACACATTCCTGATATCCGTACAGAAGCACATTTGTTTGGCAAGAGGAATAGGTGTTGGCAGACTGTAGGATACCACCAAATAAGCGTACCAAGTTCAGTGTAACATTAAAATCAGTAATACTTTTGTGTTGGCGGAAGTGCCAACACCGTGTTACTAGAGGAGGCCGAAATGCACGCGTTTTAGCTCACGCAGGCTGGCGTGAGGAGGGAAGATCTATACTGACGTGAGGTCTGGAACATGTCTAGGAATGAGAATTCAGGAACCGGACATAATTAGTTTGATACTTAACTTTAATCCATTAATGATGAACTTCGCTCTTGACAGTACATGATTCACAATATTATCTGATCAGAATACATTCTTCAAGATAGTTACTTTAGTAACTGAATAGGGCGCCTTGCTAGGTCGTAGCAAATGACGTAGCTGAAGGCTATGCTAAACTGTCGTCTCTGCAATTGAGAGCGTCTACAGACAGTGAACCATCGCTAGCAAAGTCGGCTGTTCAACTGGGGCGAGTGCTAGGGAGTCTCTCTAGACTACACCTGCCGTGTGGCGGCGCTCGGTCTGCAATCACTAATAGTGGCGACACGCGGGTCCGACGTATACTAACGGACCGCGGCCGATTTAAAGGCTATCACCTAGCAAGTGTGGTGTCTGGCGGTGACACCACAAGTACCTCTACCAATCACAAAAAGTTTCCAGCAGAAATTAGTTGGTTTGTGAGAAGCTGCCTGCACGAACACCATTCATCTGGTATCACTGTTTAAAATTCGTCTAAGATGTCATTTTTATATTCGATGGTGAAATTAGTTTAACAGAATATGACGGCTAAACCTATCTTCTATGCATGTACCCAACACAACATAAATTAGCTTCCGTAAATAATAGCATTTAAACTACTGTCAACACAGGGTATTTAAGTCGTATAGAAAAATTCATAGTTTACTACAATGCACATAAAACAAAATAGTCACTGTGTTTTCAGCAGAATGAACATTGTATTACTTATTGCTCCTGCATATACTTTTCGGTCCATGGAATTATGCTGTATGCACTTCATTATTGACACTCGCAAATAATGCTATGGGCATAACCTTCTGAAGGAGGGTACTAAGTGACCGAAACCGGTCAACAAATTAAATTTCTTACATGCAACTTGTTGCTTATTACTTCGACATATACGACTATAGTTGCTGAAGATGGACAAAATACTAAAGATGAACAAAATACTAAGAATTTTTCACGTTACTCATACGTAAGGAAGCACCTTATTAACAGATGCGAATACTTTTAATCTATTCAGAAAGTAGTATATAGACAGACTACTTCACCTATAAACACAACACAACGTAGTATAGTTTAGTCAAAAGCTACGCACAATGTGCACAGTTAAATTCTCATTTTAAAGTATACATGCTGATGGAAAAAAACTCAACAGCATGAAAGAGATATGCGACATAAACAAAAGTTGATAGGCGTGTTTCTACATATGAAAGATGTCTATTCACAATCCTTACCAGTCGCGTAAGAGTGGCGCTAGTAGCGCCACTATCAGGCTGCAAATCGAGTTT
Organism: Schistocerca serialis cubense; assembly: GCF_023864345.2. Taxonomy (NCBI): domain Eukaryota; kingdom Metazoa; phylum Arthropoda; class Insecta; order Orthoptera; family Acrididae; genus Schistocerca; species Schistocerca serialis. The sequence continues at coordinate 1,040,054,441 of NC_064638.1, read as the reverse complement.
CCTTTAAATACACGCTGTAACAGTCGTGGGTGTTAGTTGCTTCTGAGATTCGACATAGTGAGATGTTAGTCTAGAATGCCTTTAAGGTGACAAAGACGCCATTATCAACACCTCACTGATTTTGAACGAAGTTGTGTATTAGGGATACGAGAAGCTGGACGTTCCTTCTGCGATACTGCAGAAAGACTTGGCAGGAATGATGTGGTCACCATACATGATTGCTGCCAGCAGTCGTCACGATCACATATGGTCTCATGAAGACCGGGCTCCGGATGGCCACGTAACACTACCGAAAGGGAAGACAGTCATATTCGGCTTATGAATCTAGCGCATAACACTGCATCTGTAGCAACAATTTCAGCAGCAGATGGCACCACAGTGATACAACGAACTGTTACAAATCGGGTACTTCAAGGACAGCTTCGAGCCAGACGCTCTGTAGCATGCATTTCACTGACCCGAAACCACCGACATTTGCGGTTCAACGGTGCCATGTGGGAGCTCATTGAAGGGCGCGGTGGAGATGTGTTGTATTTTCTGATTAAAGCTGGTTTCGCCTAGGGCCAATGATGGCCGTGTGTCAGTTGCGAGGAGACACACTGAAGGCCGGCAACCAACCTGTGTGCCTGCAGTTAACCTCTGCAGTGCGATTTCGTATGGCAACAGAAGCACTCCCGTGATCATCCCACTCACCCTGACTTTAAATCTGTGCGTCAATCTGGTGATTTGAACTGTTGTGCTGCCATTCATGAAAAGCATTCCAGGGCGTGTTTTTCAGCAGGATATTGATCGACCAAGTGCAGCAGGCATGGACGCCCATCCAACAAACTGACATCCGGCAACTGTACAACGCAATGCATACATGTTTGCACGCTTGCATTCAACATTCTGGTGATTACACCGGTTAATGTAGCAGCATTTCACATGTGCAATGGCTAATCTCTCGCTTACGTTAATTTGCGGTCTTGCAATGTTAATCGCTTAAATATGTTACCTAGACAAATCTGTTCTCAAAATTTCATTGTTGTTGTTGTTGTTGTAGTCTTCAGTCCAGAGACTGGTTTGATTCAGCACTCCATGCTACCCTATCCTGTGCAAGCTTATTCATCTCCGAATAACTACTGCAACCTATATCCTTCTGAATCTGCTTAGTGTATTCATCTCTTGGTCTCCCTCTACAATTTTTACCCTCCACGCTTCCCTCTCGTACTATATTGGTGATCCCTTGATGCCTCAGAACGTGTCCTACCAACCGATCCCTACTTCTAGTCAAGTTGTGCCACAAACTCCTCTTCTCCCCAATTCTATTTTATACCTCATTAGTTATGTGATCCATCCATCTAATCTTCAGCATTCTTCTGTAGCACCACATTTCCAAATCTACTATTATGTTCTTGTCTAAACTATTTATCGTCCATGTTTCACTCCATACAAATACTTTCAGAGAAGACTTCCTGACGCTTAAATCTATACTCGATGTTAACAAATTGCTCATCTTCAGAAACGCTTTCCCTTCCCTTCGAAGTCTACATTTTATATCCTCTCTACTTCTACCATAATCAGCTACTTTCCTCCCCATGTACTAAAACTCATCTACTACCCTAACTGTATCATTTCCTAATGTAATTCCCTCAGCATCACCCGATTTAATTCGACTAAATTGCATTATCATCGTTTTGCTTTTGTTGATGTTTATCTTATATCCTCCTTTCAAGATACTGTCCATTCCGTTCAGCTGCTCTTCCACGTCCTTTGCTGTCTCTGACAGAATTACAATGTCATAGGCAAATCTCAAAGTTTTTATTTCTTCTCCATGGATTTTAATTCCTACTCCGAATTTTCCTTTTGTTTTATTTACTGCTTGCTAAATATACAGATTGAATAACATCGGGGAGAGACTACAACCCCGTCTCACTCTCTTCTCAATCACTGTTTCCCTTTCGTGCCCCTCAACTCTTATAACTGTCATCTGGTTTCTGTAAAAATTCTAAATTGCCTTTCGCTCCCTGTATTTGACCCCTCCCACCTTCAGAATTTGAAAGAGTACTCCAGTCGACATTGTCAAAAGCTTTCTCTAAGTCTACAAATGCTAGAAACGTAGGTTTGCCGTTCCTTAATCTATCTTTTAAGCGTCAGTATTGCCTCGCGTGTTCCACCATTTCTACGGAATGCAGACTGATCTTCCCCAAGGCCGGCTTCTACCACTTTTTCCATTCGTCTGTAATGGATTTCTGTTAGTATTTTGCAGCGGTGACTTATTAAATTGATAGCTCGGTAATTTTCAGACCTGTCAACACTTGCTTTCTTTGAGATTGGAATTAATATATTCTTCTTGAAGTCTGAGGCTTTTTGGCCTGTCTCATACATCTTGCTCACCAGATGGTAGAGTTTTGTCAGGGCTGGCTTTCCCAAGGCTATCAGTAGTTCTAGTGGAATGTTGTCTACTCCCGGGGCCTTGTTTCGACTTAGGTCTTTCAGTGCCCTATCAAATTCTTCACGCAGTATCGTATCTCCCATCTCATCGTCATCTACATCTACGTCCTTTTCCATTTCAAGAACATTGCCCTCAAGCACATCGCCCTTGTATAGACCCTCTATGTACTCCATCCACCTATCTGTCTTCCCTTCTTTGCTTATAACTGGTTTTCCATCTGAGCTCTTGAAATTCATGCAATGGTTCTCTTTAATTTTCATGTAGCCAGTATCTGTCTTACCCCTAGTGTGCCTACATTTTTTATCCATCTCCCTATGACTAATTTATGATTAACACAGCCAGTTAATAGATCCTAACCAAATGTAGCCTCACCAAAAGTCTCCCACGTTCCACATGTAAAGGTACGACTGTTTGTCGTACAGCCTTTAAATGCCGTTGTTGTAAGTCTTAAGACGTCTTGGTATCTGTAAGAGATGCGTGACATCCAGCCTCTAAAACGCGAAGGGCTTGTGGCAGTTCTAATATATCTACAGCTCTTAAGGCCACCTGACGTTCTGATACACGTTGCGGCGCACATGAAATTGATCTGAGGTTTACTGGATTTGAGTAATTTTCACACCTTGAGCTCCCTTCGAACTATGTGCTAAATCAGAAATAGGTGTGCGAGGCTTATAGTAATAGTTTTAAATATGGTACTCCGGCTTACCGTCCGATTTCATTTTTGTATCTCCACCAAAGCTCTCCAGCTATGCATGTGGTGTAGGAACTCAATATCATAAACCACGGGCACATTCTCTTCGGATTTGAAGTTTCACGGAATAATCACCGACCATCGCGCCAGCGGCGTCTGCATGCCACGCATATACACCAAATTAAAAAACGTTATGACTTTCTAAAGTAGCCAAAGGTCTTCCCCAGGGTTCAAGTTGTAAGTAGGCTGTTTAGGTTTTTTTATTGGTAACGCCAATGAAAATCACTGGCTGTGCTGTGTGCAGTCTGTGGCTGCCTTGCATTGCTGTAATACTCGCCATTGTAGTGTTAGGCAGCTGGATGTGAACAGCGCGTAGCATTGCGCAGTTGGAGGTGAGCCGCCAGCAGTGGTGGATGTGGGGAGAGAGATGGCGGAGTTTTGAAATTTGTCATGAACTGCTATATTTATATATGATGATATCAAGGTAAATACATTGTTTGTTCTCTATTAATATCTTTCATTTGCTAACTATCCCTATCAGTAGTTAGTGCCTTCCATAGTTTGAATCTTTTATTTAGCTGGCAGTAGTGGCGCTCGCTGTATTGCAGTAGCTTGAGCAGCGAAGATTTTTGTGAGGTAAGTGATTTGTGAAAGGTATAGTTTAATGTTAGTCAGGGCCATTCTTTTGTAGGGAATTTTGAAAGTCAGATTGCGTTGCGCTAAAAAAATATTGTATGTCAGTTTAAGCACAGTCATGTATAAATTTTACTAAGGGGACGTTTCATATGTCGACCCTTGGCCTAGGATACCTCACTGGAATCTTCTGATTTTTTTCTTGTAGTTTGTGTAATTAGTGTAGCTATTGTTTATTGCTAGCGCGCAATTGTAGAGAGAATCTCCTTTGTAGTTGCAGTCTTTCATTGTTGTACAGTAAAACAGTTGTAGCATGCATGCAGTTTTACACCAAGTATTTCTCAGCAGCGCGTGCAATTAACTAGATATTATTTTCAGTGCTATGTTAATGTGTTCTCTTATTTTTGATCTTCAAATTGTGTTTTTCTGTGTTGTCGTGTGAAATACTGTGACAATAATGGCGTGTGAAAAATGTAATACTAGGCTCCAAAGTAAACTGAGAAATGACAGTGAAGACGAAAGCAGTGTGTTAGCGCCGCAGAGTAATGAATTAACTAATGTTCAAAGTAGTAATTTGGTAATTGCGCATAGGGAAATTGAGCGGGCGGCAAACAATGGCGTAGGCAGTGAAACAATTAGTGAACAGGGAAGCATTATCGATCGATCGGTCGGCAACAGCTCGCCTCAGGAATCCGAAATGACAGGACACAATTTTGCAAATACTGTAGATTCAGGTTTTGCGTCCTCACCGTTTACTCAAATGAGTCAAGACACATTTTCCGCTTGTCAAAATGTGAATGTTGCCGGTGCAAATTCACTGCCGAAAAGCACTGAGGAACATGTTTCAGACACCAATGCATTGTTATTACAATTAATACAACAAATGGGACAAACACAGCAAAAGCTTCAGAAGTTAGACACAATGGAACAAAATCAGAGACAAACAGAGCAAAAGCTTCAAAAGTTAGACACAATGGAACAACACCAGAGACAAACGCAGCAACAGTTAGACGCAAAGGAACAAAATCTTCACACCACGCTTGAACAAACACGTGAAGATTTAACAACTGAGTTACATAACATCGAATCGAAATGTCAAAAAGTCTGTAATGACGTAAAAACACAAATTTGTGAGCATTTCCAACCTATTTTTTTGCGTCATGAAAATGCATTACAGAATCATGAAGCAGCCATAAAAGAACTGCAAACTATTGTTCATGAAAATCACAACACCTTGCAAGCTAAAATTGACTCAGTTGCATCTACCGATTCGGTTACGCAACTTGCAAAAACTCAAGAAAACTTAAAGGACACAGTAGATACGATTTCAACACAAATGGACACTCTGAAACTTGGTTCAGAAAAACACACTGAGGAAATGTGTTCACTATCGGAGAAAGTAGCCGAACTTTCGGATCAGATCACTAACTTATCTACAAAGGTAGAAGATGATCTGAATGACACAAGACCTGTAGCCTTCACTGACACAGAAGAGTATAAACAAATTAGAAAATTCAAACAGAATCAAAATCAAATCAATACACAGTACAAAAGAGAAATCCGGGAAGTACAAGATCAGCTGACACAGGTAATACAAGAATTACGTATTTCAGAGGATACTCGCGCCCCAATACAGGAAGAGGGACACAGAAATACGGAACAGCCACAAAATAATAACACAGGGCATTTCGGAAGTTATGAAAGAAATTGGCAATGTGCACCGAATTTTGAGATGGAACGGCCGACACGACCTAACAATGACCGATATGCGACTCGTCGACATGATGATTTTGACTATAAGCTGTTCATTACTACACGTAAATTCAAAACGTTTAAGAATTCTGCCAACGACATTCATCCACAAGCATGGCTCCATCAATTCTTGCATTGTTTTCCTCCCAACTGGTCGTTAGAACACAGATTAGAATTTATGTGTGGCTACTTGGAGAATGAACCAGCTGTAAGAATGGGATCGGTAATTCACGATTGCCACAGTGAAGGAGAGTTTTACCATGCCTTCCTCTCAGCATATTGGTCTCAAGCCACACAAGACCGAGTAAAACATAGCATCATAATGATGAAACGTTTCGAACAATCTGAATTTTCCAGTCTTACGAAATATTTTGAAGACATGTTGCATAAGAATCAGTATCTTTCAAACCCATACAGCCCCTCAGAACTCATCCGCATTTGCTTAATCAAACTGCCTGAACATTTACGACATATTATTTTGGCAGGACGTTGCAAAGACGACATTGAAGCATTTCAGGGACTCTTACAAGAATTAGAAATTGACACTGACAATCGCGGAACGCGAAACCAGGAACACAACAATTACAGGTCACATCCGTCGCAATTCCACGATGAAAGAAGTAATAACTTGACACGACAAGGCTATTCTCACAACACAAATCGTGACCAAAACAGACACCACCCGTATGACAACCGTTGGCAGAGTAGTAATAACTACAGGGAAAGATCACCTCTCCGTGGTAATGACTATCACAGAGACAATAAGAGAAACAGACAATATGGGAACCAAAATAAATACTATCAAGGGAGACAGAATAATTTCAGACGCAACAGTTCAGCGCGCAGTTACGATTCAGGGAGAAATTCTCCACCACGTGCCGACACGAAAGAAACTGTGTAAACTATCGACAAAACGACAGACCTGAATTCCATCAGAACTGGCGAGCTTTAAACAGAGCTGGGCCCTCTCGGCAAGGCGAATTTGTGGAAGTTAGGCCTCCTAATCCCAGTAACGACGAGCGGCAACAAAGAGACAGACAATGACTCGCACCGCAGGCATAGACGTGCGCTGGCTGGCTCCGAGAAAAATAACATTATATCTGGTACTGCTAATGAGATTTTAATGCAACATTTTGGTTTACTTGAAAATACATTCTGGATTTAAAGTACTTTCTGTGGCATTAATGATGACTTAGCATTTGGTTTCTTTGACAGATACACGATTATATCACGACGCTACTAATGAGTGACAATTTACAATGTTGCTTTTGTGGTGTATCTGTTTTATATCCGCACACTTTTTCTGAATTCTTCTGGAAAGCAAACCATGTTTTAGTAGTAAGCTACAATGTGAGGGCCTTTTTCGTAGCACAACAATACTTTACAGTATAGTATTCTCTTGATCACAGTAATGTACATAATAATTACGATAGCTATACACAAAGCATTTCACTTTCGTTTATGATGGGGTAAGTACATTGACTTCTGCAGAACTTAGCTTTCGGAGGACGATAACTACGACACTTCCACAGAGATTATGTTGCAACAAGACGCACATTTAGCGCTACAGGACACGTATTTGAGTGATTGATTTTGTACTTAAAATATTTATTTTTAAAGATATTTGAAGTACAATGATACGAAGTTTTTCCATGATACATTTCATTCCATTGCTGTAATCTGTAACACCTGAGGGTATAATTACATTTATCCTCAGGGGGGTAGACGCTTACTTTGTGTACCATGTGTGTGGCAACCACAAGGAACCCTAGCTAATATGGTATTTGCTTATACAACTTTACACATCGGTACCATATTTCTCTAACACACAAATTACACAGCTGAGAGATAAACATTTTTTTACCACATCAGTGTCACATGTTTACGCAATACACAGTTGGGTAACTTCACACTTATGAAACTGTATTTTGTCTGTACTTTGTAAACTGTTCATATTTTTTCGGAACCATTGTGATACTATGAGAGCTTTGAATGATATATTTGGTAAGGGAGCATGATTTTAAAGTACGTTTGAGGTAGATGACACTATTGAAATGAGCAGAGAATTTTTTTTAGGTTTTGAAATTATTACAGAAAGCTACGACGTTTTTGAGATTTGACTGAGGTGTTATGATGTTATTATTACGACGACGATTTGTACTATGCTGTTGAGATATGTTTATGATCAATAAGATGATGCTACCGTATATGAGGAATAAGAAGTATGTTGGAAACCAAGAATCGTACTTTAAGAGTTATGAAATGTGCATAAATGCGTGACTGTATCACAATGCTGACGAATATTTTATTTGGACACTTATATTTATAGGATTTTCTTTCTACAGATTTGCAACGCTAATTCTTGACCTGTGAAATATTTTTATGTGAGACTGTCACTGTAGCGGAAACTGCTGTCGTATATATTTCCGTAAGAAAGTTAAGTGACCATCTGCACGTAATGCGTCGCGGGCACCCACCTGGGCGACAGCCGCCCGAAAAAAAGCCATTAGCCTTTCAGTGGCACAGGTAGAAAAAAAGAAAGGGGAGGCCATTGTCCTCGCTATTGACATTTCCTTGTTGAAAGCATACTGTGGAGCTCGTAATTTATGATATTTACTAAAATGCCTAATGAAATGATTAGAAACATTTTACATCTATTGTCTTTGTAGTTAAGAGATTGCTCATTTTGTTTAATATCTGGTTTCCAGCTGTGTTGCAGCATTGGTTTCATAAAATAAAATTAAATGCATTTGCTAATTGAACACTTTCTGTCAACAGATCTATTAAATAATAATTTTGTGATCCATATTCTTCAAAAAAGGAGCACTTGGAAAGGAAAGAACAATAAGAAGGGACTAGTAACAGTAACTGCATACATAATATTCTTTTCAAGTACATGGTAATATTTCTTTTACAATAAGTTGTTATGGTGCACCACTTTAATTACTTAGACATTAAGATGTGATTATACATTTCCCTTATCTGCATTGTTATCTTTAGTGTACTATTTTTTCTGCTTGAGCTATGTCATGTTTAGGTATACGGGTAAGTTACTGCTGTTTGCCAGGCATAGTGTTACTGAATTTGACTTAGTGTTATTCTGCTAAGCCAGTTTACTACTGATTTATTTTTCTTGTTGCTGCACATTGGCTCATATTAGTTGTAATGTTGCATTGCTTGGCAATTTAGATTTACTGTAGCTTGCTTTGCAATTTTCCATTTTTTTGGTCATTGCTGTTTGTGTTACTTATTTTGTGCTGCTGCATTGCCTCGTCCCTTAGTTTAGCATCTGAGCTCAGTAGATTTAAGTTAGCTTAAGAGGGGGTAGACTATATAAGAAACTGACTATGGAGAATAGGTAAAGAATGCATTGCGAAGTTATATGAAAAAGATTTGGGCCCAAATGAGTATTGTACAATCAGAAATAATTATTTTGAAAGAAATATGAACAGAATACAGAAAGCAGGCTTAGATAGTACAATTGGGAATAATGATGAACAAAGGGAGATCTCCATGCAAAATACTGCAGTAAAACAAACCCTGTCCTTTCCTTTTGTGTCATCCCTCTATATGTTTGTGTACCCTTGTGTATTTGTTTTCTTCCTGTCTCTGTGTACTGTTTCATAGAACTTTTTTCTCTTCTAATACTAAGTTACATTCACTATGATGAGGAATACTGTTATCCTCAAATACAATTGGCATTAATAATGTGTTATTTACTTTGTAAAGATGTTTAGACATTATTTATTCTGTTTTGTGTTAATGCTCATGTGTGAAGTTGATGTTTCGAAAGTTATTCTGATCTTTTATGTATTTACTTATGTCATAATTCCTGTAACACTGATGTATATGTTAGTTCGATTCTTTTGTAAAGCCTGTACCACGAACGTTATCTGTATTGTTATGTTCTTTAATGATGTATTTTGTACCTTTGTTATTGTATTCTTATGTTATAAAATTGTAATTGTCACCAGTTCATGATATTATTAACTTGTTAGTTACATTTCACTGCACACGTTTCTGTTGGTCATAGTATATGGACAATATGTGAGAAGTTGGGACTGTTAGTGTTTGCATGTGTGTTACTAATTCAGCAAGGGACTGGATAACAGCATTGCTGGTTCTAAGGACAATTCCAAAAACTTTGTGAGTGCACAAGTGGTGGTTGATGGACTTGCTATATTCTCCACAAGACTCTTCGATGGTGAATGTGCACCTGCACAATCGCAACAGATGGCTGCTGGCCATCTCTACAAGGACTACAGTGGGTCTGCACCTCTGGTGGCCCACCAATACCGTAATCTCCACCAGGACTACAGTGGGTCTGCTCTGTGATGACCTACCTACCAATACTCTTCAAAATTTCGACTGACTGTGCTGTGGGTTTGCTCTGTTGTGGCCCATTACCTGTATGCATGTCAAGAGTTAGCACTGTCTTTCCGTTGGAAGGACAACACTACTTCTTCAAGACTGCATGGAAATCCACTACTTCTGTGTGCATTTTCTTTTACTGCTCAGACTTTGAGAAAAACTCTGCATTTTTACTGTGATGAACAATCTGGAGTGTCTTTATGGACTGTGAGAAAATTTGAGCTTTTGACCAACATTGTATCAATAAGTGTGTGCATTTGATTTCTTTGTTATTGTAATTATGGTTCAAATGGCTCTGAGCACTATGTGACTTAACTTCTGAGGTCATCAGTCGCCTAGAACTTAGAACTAATTAAACCTAACTAACCTAAGGACATCACACACATCCATGCCCGAGGCAGGATTCGAACCTGCGACCGTAGCGGTCACGCGGTTCCAGACTGAAGCGCCTTTAACCGCACGGCCACACCGGCTGGCCATTTTGTAATTATGAAAAATTTTTTCAAATCTGTATTGGCCACTGCCCAAACCAATTTGTAAAATTTTTTGTGGGGAGCATGGGGGCTATGTAAGTAGGCTGTTTAGGTTTTTTTTATTGGTAACGCCACCTCTGTATGAAAATCACTGGCTGTGCTGTGTGCAGTCTGTGGCTGCCTTGCATTGTTGTAATACTCGCCATTGTAGTGTTAGGCAGCTGGATGTGAACAGCGCGTAGCATTGCGCAGTTGGAGGTGAGCCGCCAGCAGTGGTGGATGTGGGGAGAGAGATGGCGGAGTTTTGAAATTTGTCATGAACTGCTATATTTATATATGACGATATCAAGGTAAATACATTGTTTGTTCTCTATTAATATATTTCATTTGCTAACTATCCCTATCAGTAGTTAGTGCCTTCCATAGTTTGAATCTTTTATTTAGCTGGCAGTAGTGGCGCTCGCTGTATTGCAGTAGCTTGAGCAGCGAAGATTTTTGTGAGGTAAGTGATTTGTGAAAAGTATAGTTTAATGTTAGTCAGGGCCATTCTTTTGTAGGGAATTTTGAAAGTCAGATTGTGTTGCGCTAATAAAATATTGTATGTCAGTTTAAGGACAGTCATGCATAAATGTTCAAAAAGGGGACGTTTCAAAGTCATCTGCACTCCAAATACCAATGGAATCGATTCAGTGGTAGAGTCGTGAAAACGTAACAGAGTTAATTACTTTCACAATTAGTAACACTGGTATTAGTATAGAGGTAAGGATTAACCACGTTGATAATTGCATAAGCATTGTATTGATTACGATGAATCATAATATGTAGAGCAGAACAACCAATAAACGCATTCTGACAAATATGGTAAAGTTCAAAAGTGAAAGAGTAAATAGCTTTTTCAAAGAGTAAATATTTTTCTTTCATTTGCGTAATATTTTTTTATATCAGTGAATATCTTGCCCTGTACGCTTTGTAAAGTAGCCTGTCTTCTTCATTAGGGTCCGAGCGACCTCAAGCCAAATTTCGTTTAGTCGTGAAAGACGCAGTTACTTTCTCATTTTTGATATTAATAGGAAAGTATCGACTGCAATGGATCAAACACGTTAAAGCTTGTAAAAGCATTGTATTCTAGCTATTGCACACGGCTGCGCTCGCGTATCAGTAAAATGAAATATGCGTATGGCTTTATTGGCCGGAAGAATTTAGTTGGGTTGTTGGGGAGATGAGCGCAAGTGATTTTGACCCACTCCGTTGACTTGCACGTTGATGCCGATAAAATGATGATGAGGACATCGAACACATCCAGATACAAGCAGTAAAAAAACCAGACCGCATGAGAATTTAACGTGGGCAGCAATGATCGTTAAAGAGCAACGACAACCGCATGTCCACTGCTTGTTCACGCCAATTTGAACACGACAAGGAAGTTGTAAGAGACACATCACCCTCGAAGGCTAAAATGAGAGGGTTTGTGACTGATATTATTATGGAAGTGTGGATTAAACAAGTACAGCATTGTATGTAGAACATATCAAACAATAAAATCATTTTCACAAATACGATAGAGTTGAAAAATCGAAGAGTAAATAGCTTTTTCAAAGAGTAATTATTGGTCCATATTTCGCGTTATATTTTTCAAATCAATAAATATGTTGTACTACACACTTTTATAAAGTAGCCTACGTTTTTCCTCAGCGTGCTAGCTATCTCCATAACAAATTTATCAAAACTGGTTCAGCGATTTAGTCGTGAAAGTGTAACTGAGTTACTTTCGCATTTATAATATTAGTATGGAAGTATGGACGAAAGTCTGACGTTTCTGTTTTGTCTCTGACAAGTAACTGTAGTTCTTCCCACAGAAACTTGGAATCGTAAACACATTATCATGTGTTGTAACAAGGACCACTATTTCTTAAGCAGGTATTTTGTACTAATATCGAAACCTTTGTTTGCAACTGGTTGGCTGATTTTTCAACGTCTTCACATTAGAAATAGATTTCCTAAGCCCCATCTGAGGCGCCAGAAGCTAGCATAGGCCGTACATAGTTCCACACAGAAAAATCATAGCTGGTCCCACATCTATGCAGTGTAGGAAATGAGGTATTTCTTAGTAGCTAAGGCCTGTCTTGCTGCATACAACGACGGAGCCGGGCATAAGAGCTCTGCTTGGTGGTGTCTGCATCCCAGTAGCCGACTCTGGCCACACTGCTTTCCAATGTTAGTACATTTTGAGGATTTTTTTAGTGAAATATTTTAGGGTCAATATTAACAAAAAAAATTACGTGCGCATGGTGTGTTATCAATTACGGAAAACCTCATTTAGATACCTGGAATCGTCCACGAAATAAAAGATATAATTATTTCCCATCTCACAGTGGATTTATGTAAATATTTATGTTTAAAATGGTATAAAGTTCGTTTTGTAGTGGACCATAACATCTCTTAAGAGCTTCTGATTACTATTTACTGCTTATCAATAACACTGGTCAACACTCATTTTCTTGCCAAGGATATTTGAGTGGCTTTAGGATGGGTTAGTGGTGCTGAGGACGAATATAGCAACCATTTATGCAGTTTGGCTCTAGTTTTTGAGATAATGCATGATTTATTCAAAAAATTAGAAAAAATTGCTAATACTGAACTCGAGCGCTACAAACTACAATGAAAAAACAAAATAATCTTTATAAATAGCTTCTATGAAAACCTGATAGGCATTTGTCCACGTATAAAACATAATTGAAAAGTTTCTCTATAAGTATATCATTTTCCGTCCATGACGAACCGCTTCCTGCACGCTTTCCTTTTATAGGTCTCTTCAGAACAGTCACGTTGCAGATTCCAGCAATAATCTGCCATCATATGCCTGTCCCATCTTCCTTTATATCTTTCATCTATTCCTTTCATATTGATGGAACCGCTCTCCTTGTTCCTCACTGAAATCACCTAGATTACGAGGAAATCGATCCAAGTGGCTGTGAAGGAAGTGCAATTTTATGCTCATGTTAGCTCCTAAGTTTTGAAAGTTAGTGAGCATGTTTTTGACCAGTTCCTCGTAATTGGGAGCTTTATGATTGCCCAAAAAACATTTTACAACAGCGACAAAACTGTTCCAGGCCGATGCTTCAGTGACAGTCATGACACTTGTAAAATTGGTATCGTTGATGAGCCTGCGAATTTGAGGACCATCAAATATTCCTGCCTTAAGTTTTTCACTACTGAGTCCAGGGAACGTATTGCAGATGTATGTGAAGCAATTACCATTTCTGTCTAAAGCTTTGGTGAATTGCTTCATTAGTCCTAACTTAATATGTAATGGTGGAAGAACAGTCTTGTCCCTACTGACCAGAGGTTCACTAATGATGTTTGCTTCATCAACAGCCATATGTTCCCTTGGAGGCCATGTTTTCTGCTTCCAATGTTCGTGCTTTGCCCTACTATCCCACATGCAGATAAAACATGGGTGCTTTGTGTATCCACTTTGTTGTCCAAGCAAGAAGTTCACCATTTTCAAATCAACACAAATCAACCACTGGTGCTGCATATACTGAATTTTCTGCAGAACCATCTTGATGTTAGCATATGCTTCACAAAGTTTTGTTGAGTGGGCAATTGGAATAGATGCGTAACGATTGCCATTGTGTAGGAGAACACATTTTAAACTTCTAGTGGAACTGTCTATGAAGAGACGCCAGTCCTCTGGTCTATATTCCGGCAGCCCCAATTCAAGTAAAAGTCCAGGTATATTGCTGCAATACACTATAACCTCTTCTTGGTTGAAGTATGGAAGAAGGTTTTCTTCTCTCGTCCGGTAAGCTGTTATTTTAACACTTGGATGAAGACAGTTCTTTTCCTTAAGCCTGGATGCTAAGAGTTCTGATGTTTGCTTTGAAAGATTGAGTTCTCGTATCAAGTCACTGAGCTCCTTCTGGTCGAACTGCTGGGGTTGTGTCTCACGTCCTTCGTATTCCGAACCACTACTTGTACATTCCTCGCCGTGCACATCGTCATCTGATGATGTTAGCGTGGGTAATGTTGTGAAGGTTGGTACAGGAACATCGTTGCTGTGCACCACCGGTCTTCTTGCTGACTCCAAATCGGGATATTCCCACTTTCGTTTTTTGAACCTATTAAAACCTTTCACATTAACAATGCAAAAATAGCAATCATCTGTATGGTTCTTCTGCTCTCGCCATACCATAGGCACTCCGAAGTTTAAGCTTTTCCTTTTTCGTTTTGTCCACTGCCGTAAGCACTCCACACAGCATTTACAAACTTTATGGGGTGCCCACGCCTTGTCTTGATCTCCAAGTTTAATTCCGAAATATGCCAGATACGCTTCCTTCACAAAAGGAGTGATATTCTTCCCGTTCTTTTGAAGAACGTATTCACCACAAATGTAACAGAACTCATCTGAGTGGTTCACGCAAAGACGGCGTGAAGAACTCATGTTTTCCTAAAACAAAATTGCACAAATACTACATATTATGCAGAACTTTCTTGTATTTGCATGTCAATCACATCCAACTAACATCATTAATTGTTTTGTGTGAAATGAATACTCACCTCTTAATTGCTACGTCACGATGAAAAGGTTCTATCTCCTTGAAGCTGCACTGCACATGTGTGTGACTTTCGACCATCGCCATTTTGTGGGGATTACCTCGGCCAACAAATGAATGTCGAGTACCGCCGAATTCAAATCTGCACAACCCTCAATATCTTCAACACACGCACCGCACAACAGGACTGAACACATGCTGACAGTGTGATGTTTGCATGATGTAATCCTCAACCACACAGATGCACTCCCTGAGCACAATTGTTTAATAAAGGTAGTACAATATCACTAGTTAAAAAACAGGTAGCAAATACATTACACCATATATGGACCCTGCAGTCGATATTATCCACATGAAACTCTCATTTCCACAAATAACCTATATCTCAAAAACCAGAGCCAATTTGGAAAAAGTACAAATATACTCGGAATGAGTATCATAACAATATCCCATTTTCGTTCAAACTTCCCTGGCAACGAAAAAAAAATTTATTTTGTAGAGCTGTGTAATTATTCACTGTGATAACCGTTTGACGCTGACTGCCTGTTCTAAAGTTCCAAACCTACTAATGCCACATAGTTTCTGATAAATAAATCTTGAAACTGTTTACAGGAATTGGCAATGTCTTCACGATCACATGCGCATTACGAATAGAGGTTCCATGTGTCAGTTTTTAATGATGTAGTTTCTGTATTCTCTTAATTATTGACAGAATATTGCTAATCTTTGTATTTTATTTATTAGTATAATTACTCAGTTTGCGCCTAGTGCTCTTGTCCATCTCCACTTCATATAGCTTCATAATTGTTTAAAAACTTCTCGAGTCGGGGTTCCTTCTAGTTTCAGTTACAATCGCTAAGATTAAACCTATCTCTTTTAAATATTCTGTAAATTCTCGTTCTTTCCCGTAATGGACCATAAAATTTCCGTTCCGATTTTAAGAATTTCGGACTTCAAGATCTTTTATTTCATCAAAGGCTGCTGTGTGTCATAAATGATGCTTCAATCTATTGTCTATACCTTCACCTAAAGTCTTATGAGTACTTGTATTAACATCCACTGTCACTCACCTCTTGATGGGACAGCCACGTGGAGGGACTGCCACCTCAGTTCGCCCCCTTCCTGCTGCCTGAGAGCGGAGGGCAAGGGATGGAATTTGTTTTCCTTAGCAGGACTGGATGTGGATGGGATACTTCATGCCAAAGCAGCTAAAAAGTGCAAAGACGTGTCTCAGCGGTTTTGCTTCTTTGATCCCTTCGGCAGAAGTCATAGCAGCTTATTCGTTAACAACTTTTCGAATTTCTCATCTTTGTTACAATGTTCATTTCGTAATCGATGTTTTCGATTGCGTTAAAAAGTAACTAGAGGTTTCGAGGCCAACTGTTTATAAGCTAATAATGGCAGGTGGTCCAGTAACAATGGGTGCATACGAGCATAATGCTTTTAAATTTAGGACGGGGACATGTGATGCCTATCGCCAGACTTTTAGTCACATTACTAACCGGAAAACAAATTTCTCATTCTTCCCTCTAATTTTCTTGCATAACACAAATTGAAATATTTGTTTAGCGTTTGGGCACGTATCATTTTGAAACTGCTGTCTATGTAGAATTTTAAAGAAAATGCAATGACACTACTGCTCAACAATAACATAAATGTAGGTAGTACAGACGAACACTCGAGAAGCGAAATGAACGCACTGCGGCAGCTACGTAATGGAGGCTATCAAAGGAAACGACCAGCTACATTCAGAATCCGAATTCATGTTGAATGTCGTAAACTAGGTAAGCCCCTAACAAACAGGAGGCTTAAGGATCGACCGGGATAAGAGTAAATTCGAAATAGGCACGAAAGTAACGCCTGCGCACTGAAGACCGAGCGACACTAAGCTTCTCAACTGAGTTCACATTACCAAGCTGTACTTCGGAAACAGCACCGCTCTTAACCAAGATTAGTGAAGCAGTTACTGCCATAGCTTCTGCTATTCGTGGAGCATATGAAACAAAATTTGAATGTATCCTCTAATTCATTTATTTCTTGTTGAATATGAAATTATCTAAATGAAATCAAAGAAGGAAAATGTATTTGACAGGAAGTAGTGTTGTACTCTGTAATTCAAGACATGAAAATGATCATTCTTTATTTTGTTTTTGCTGAAGGCAGACAGTTATACACATTTCTAGCTGCTTCTGTTACATTTTTATAACAATTTAGCACTGTCTGTGGCAGTTAACCCGGCGTTTTCTTCTGCTGAAAACACGTGCTGAACAGGAGGGGCTTATGTAATAACACAGTAAATTGAGGACATTAACACATAATTTAATTTTCCTTCCTTTTCGTGTTCAGTTTATTAAGCAACTTTGCTTTGAAGCAGTTTAGTACAAGAGCCAATGTTAGTGGCACTGAAACTAGTTAAATTTTTGTATTTTCTGTGCAAAGTTACATTTATACACTACTGGCCATTAAAATTGCTACAGCAAGAAGAAATTCAGATGATAATCGGGTATTCACTGACAAATATATTATAGTAGAACTGACATGTGATTACATTTTCACGCAATTAGGGTGCATACATCCTGAAAAATCAGTACCCAGAACAACCACCTCTGGCCGTAATAACGGCCTTGATACGCCTGGGCATTGAGTCAAACAGAGCTGGGATGGCGTGTACAAGTATAGCTGCCCATGCAGTTTCAACATGATACCACAGTTCATCAAGGGTAATGACTGGCGTAATGTGACGAGACAATTGCTCGGCCACCATTGACCAGACGTTTTCAATTGGTGAGAGATCTGGAGAATGTACTGGCCAGGGCAGCAGTCGAACATTTCCTGCATCCAGAAAGGCCCGTACAGGACCTGCAACTTGTGGCCGTGCATTATCCTGCTGAAATGTAGTGTTTCGCAGGGATCAAATTAAGGGTAGAGCCACGGGTCGTAACACATCTGAAATGTAACGTCCACTGTTCAAAGTGCCGTCAATGCGAACAAGAGGTGACCGAGACGTGTAACCAATAGCACCCCATACCATCACGCCGGGTGATACGCCAGTATGGCGATGACGAATACACGCTTCCAATGTGCGTTCACCACCAAACACGGATGCCACCATCATGATACTGTAAACAAAACCTGGATTCATCCGAAAAAATAACGTTTTGCCATTCGTGCACCCAGGTTCGTCGTTGAGTACACCATCGCAGGCGCTCCTGTATGTGATGCAGCGTCAAGGGTAACCGCAGCCACGGTCTCCGAGCTGATAGTCCATGCTGCTGCAAACGTCGTCGAACTGTTTGTACAGATGGTTCTGTCTTGTAAACGTCCCCATCTGTTGACTCAGGGATCGGGAGTGGCTGCACGATTCGTTACAGCCATGCGGATAAGATCCCTGTCATGTCGACTACTAGTGATACGAGGCCGTTGGGATCCAGCACGGCGTTCCGCGTTACCCTCCTGAACCCACCGATTCCATATCCTGCTGACAGTCATTGGATCTCGACCAACGCGAGCAGCAATGTCGCGATACGATAAACCGCATTCGCGATAGGCTACAATCTGACCTTTATCAAAGTCGGAAACGTGATGGTACGCATTTCTCCTCCTTACACGAGGCATCACAACAACGTTTCACCAGGTAACTCCGGTCAACTGCTGTTCGTGTATGAGAAATCGGTTGGAAACTTTCCTCATGTCAGCACGTTGTAGGTGTCGCCACCGGCGCCAACCTTGTATGAATGCTCTGTAAAGCTAATCATTGGCATATCACAGCATCTTCTTTCTGTCGGTTAAATTTCGCGTCTGTAGCACGTCATCTTCGTGGTGAAGCAATTTTAATGGCCAGTAGTGTATATATTTATAAATTTGCTTACATATTCTTCAGTGATATGCTTTTGTTTATTTTAGTAATGTTTTCAAGTATATGATATAGTAAAACCGTGCGGCGTAAAAGGAAAAACTCATTTATAATTTTTTTGCTAACGATCTGAGAGAGAGAGAGAGAGAGAGAGAGAGAGAGGGAGGAAGAGTCACTACGTCGATCAAAGACAGTGTGTTATTGTTGAACAAGGAGGCGATCTGTCAGCAGTGAGTCAGTGGCAGTCAGTGTACGTTTGTAGTTAAGATATTGTGAATGTCGGTGGACGAAGCCAAATACTAATTTTCACTGATGAAGCAACTTCATTTCAAAGGGGGTTAATATTTACAGAATTATGTGTAAGGCTGCGAGGGAGCTGTTTAACAGTTAGCCAGCATGAGCTTGTTGATGGATATCGACAATGCACCTACAGCTCTACATACGCCTGACATTTTGCAATATCAGCACGGGCTTGGAATTTCTGTTTGCCAATAAATGAATAAAACATCACCAGTGGCAGAAAATTTATTTAAAAAAACATATTTCCACACTATCGCAGCCTTTTGTTTTATTTTTTATCAATCTTCTGACTGGTTTAATGCGGCCGGCCACGAATTCCTCCTCTGTGATAACCTCCTCTTCTGAGATCAATATACGTCCTCAATTATTTGCTGGACGGATTCCGATCTCTGTCTTCCTCTACAGTTTTTGGCCTCTACAGCACCCTCTAGAACCATGGAAGTCATTCCCTCATGTCTTAGCAGGTGTCCTATCATCCTGTCCCTTCTCCTTGTCAGTGTTTTCCACATATTCCTTTCCTCTCCGATTCTGTGAGGAACCTCCTCATTCCTTACCTTATCAGTCCACCTAATTTTCAACATTCGTCTTTAGCACCACATCTCAAATGCTTCCATTCTACTCTGTTACGATTTTCCTACAGTCCATGTTTCACTACCATACAAAGTTGTACTCCAGACGTACATTCTCAGAAATTTCTTCCTCAAATTAAGGCCCATATTCAATATAAGTAGAATTCTCTTGGCCAGGAATGCCCTTTTTGCGATTGCTAGTCTGCTTTTGATGTCCTCCTTGCTCCATCCGTCATTGGTTATTTTACCGCCTAGGTGGCAGAATCCCTTAACTTCATCTACTTCGTGACCATCAATCCTGACGTTAAGTTCATCGCTGTTCCCGTTTCTACTACCTCTCATTACCTTCGTCTTTCTTCGATTTAATCTCAATCCATACTATGTACTCATTAGACGGTTCATTCCGTTCAGCAGATCAAGTAATTTTTCTTCACTTTCACTCAGGACAGCAACGTCATCTGCGAATCGTATCATTGATGTCCTTTCACCCTGAATTTTAATTCCACTCCTGAACCCTTCTTTTATTTCCATCATTGCTTCCTCGATGTACAGATTGAACGATAGGGGCGAAAATTTACGTCCTTGACATACACGTTTTTTAATACGAGCACTTCGTACTTGGTCGTCCACTCTTACTATTCCCTCTTGGCTGTTGCATATGAATCGTCTCTCCCTATTGCTTACCCCTACTTTTCTCAGAATTTCGAACATCTTGCAACATTTTACATTGTCGAACGCGTTTCCCAGGTCGACAAATCCTATGAACGTGTATTGATTTTTCTTTAGTCTTGCTTCCATTGCTAACTGCAACGTCAGAATTGCCTCTCTCGTGCTTTTACCTTCGCTAAATCCAAACTGATCATCATCTAGCGCAACCTCGTTTTCTTTTCCATTCTTCTGTAAATTATTCTTGTAAACAACTTGGATGCATGAGCTGATAAGATGATTGTGCGATAATTCTCGCACTTGTCAGCTCTTGCCCTCTTCCGAATTGTGTGGATAATGCTTTTCCGAAAGTCAGATGGTATGTCGCCAGACTCATACATTCTACACACCAACGTGAATAGTCGTTTTGTTACCACATCCACTAATGATTTTAGAAATTCTGATGGAATGTTATCTATCCCTTCTGCCTTATTTGATCTTAAGTCCTCCAAAGCTCTTTTAAATTCTGATTCTAATACTGGATCCCTATCCCTTGTAAATCGATTTCTGTTTCTTCTGCTATCACATCAGACAAATCTTCCCCTTCATAGAGGCTTTCAGTGCATTATTTCTACCTATCCGCCCTCTGCATTTAACAGTGGAATTCTCGTTGCACTCCTAATGTTATCACCCTTGCTTTAATGTCACCGAAATTTGTTTTGAATTTCCTTATGCTGAGTCTGTCCTTCCGACAGTCATTTCTCTTTCGATGTCTTCACATTTTTCCTGCAGCCATTTCGTCTTAGCTTCCCTGCACTTCCTATTTATTTCATTCCTTAGCGACTTGTATTTCTCTATTCCTTAGTTTCCCGGAACATTTTTGTACTTTCTCCTTTCATCGATCAGTTCAAGTATTTCTTCCGTTACCCAAGGTTTCTTCGCAGTTACCTTCTTTGTACCTATGTTTTCCTTCCCAACTTCTGTGATGACCCTTTTTAGAGGTGTCCATTCCTCTTCAACTGTACTGTTTAACTAAGCTATTCCTTATTGCTGTATTTATAGCCTAGTACGTCTTAAACTTCAGCCTACTCTTCATCACTAGTATATTGGGATCTGAGTCTATGTCTGCTCCTGGGTACGCCTTACAATCCAGTATCTGATTTCAGAATCTCTGTCTGACCATGATGTAATCTAACTGATATCTTCCATTATTACCCGGCCTTTCCAAGTATACCTCCTCCGCTTGTGATTCTTCAACAGAGTATTCGCTATTACTGGCTGAATCTTGTTACAGAACTAAATTAGTCTTTCTCCTCTCTCATTCCTTGTTCCAAGCCCATATTCTCCTGTAACCTTTTCTTCTACTCCTTCCTCTACAACTGCATTCCAGTCTCCTATGCCTATTAGATTTTCATCCCGCTTTACATACTGTATTACCCTTTCAATATCCCCATACGCTTTCTCTATCTCTTCGTCTTCAGCTTGCGACGTCGGCATGTATACCTCAACTATCGTTGTCGGTGTTGGTTTCCCGTCGATCTGTTAAGAACAATCATACCACTGAACTGTTTACAGCAACACACCCTCTGCCCTACCTTCCCATTCGTAACGAATCCTACTCCCGTTATGCCATTTTCTGCTGCTGTTGATATTACCCTATACTGCTTGTCTTCTTTCCACTTCACTTCACTGACCAACACTATATCTAGATTGAGCCTTGCTTTCAGATTTTCTAGTTTCCCTACCACGTTAAAGCTTCTGACATTCCACGCCCTGACTCGTAGAGTATTATCCTTCCGTTGATTATTCATTCTTTTTCTCCTGGTAACCTCCCCCTTGGCCGTCCCCTCCCGGAGATCCGAATGGGGGACCGTTCCGGAATATTTTGCCTGTGGAGAGATCATCATGACACTTATTTCAATTACAGGGCTCACGTCCTTTGGATGCACATTACGTGTCTTCAGTGCAGTGGTTTCCATTGCCTTCTGCATCCTCATGCCGCTGATCATGGCTGATTCTTCTACCTTTACGGACAGTTTCCCATCTCTAGGACAAGAGAGTGCCCTGAACCTCCGTCCGTCCGCTCCGACGTCCTTATTGACAAGGCCGTTGGCAAAATGAGGGGTGACTCTTGTGCCAGAAGTCTTCGGCCGCCAGTGCTGACTATTAATCAAAATTTAAGCAACGGCGGGATTCGAACCCGGGAGCAAAGACGTTTTGATTATGAATCAAAGACGCTACCCTTTTCTTGGGAGGGAGGTGGGGATCAGGTCACGGGCTGGCGGAGGTAGGATGGGCAGGGGTCCAACCCGAGGCCTGTCCACAATGTCTCCACCCTCCCTTTTATGGAGATGTGGTCCAAGATATGAAAGGGATTTTTTTAATTGTTTCATTTTTTAATTTTGTTTTCTTTTTATTTGAGGTGTTTTTTGTGTCTGTTGATTTTTATTGTCTTTCATAGGTGGAAAGAATACATTGAAAGCCTCTATGAGGGTGAAGATTTGTCGGATGTGATGGAAGAATAAACAGGAGTCGATTTAGAAGAGATAGGGGATCCAGTATTAGAATCGGATTTAAAAGAGCTTTGGAGGACTTATGGTCAAATAAGGCAGAAGGGATAGATAACATTCCATCAGAATTTCTAAAATCATTGGGGGAAGTGGCAACAAAACGACTATTCACGTTGGTGTGTAGAATATATGAGTCTGGCGATATACGATCTGACTTTCGGAAAAGCATCATCCACACAATTCCGAAGACGGCAAGAGCTGACAAGTGCGAGAATTATCTCACAATCAGCTTAATAGCTCATGCATCAAAGCTGCTTACAAGAATAATATACAGAAGAATGGAAAAGAAAATTGAGAATGCGCTAGGTGACGATCAGTTTGGCTTTAGGAAAAGTAAAGGGACGAGAGAGGCAATTCTGACGTTACGGCTAATAACGGAAGCAAGGCTAAAGAAAAATCAAAACACTTTCATAGGATTTGTCGACCTGGAAAAAGCGTTCGACAATATAAAATGGTGCAAGCTGTTGGAGATTCTGAAAAAAGTAGGGGTAAGCTATAGGGAGAGACGGGTCATATACAATACGTACAACAACCAAGAGGGAATAATAAGAGTGGACGATCAAGAACGAAGTGCTCGTATTAAGAAGGGTGTAAGACAAGGCTGTAGCCTTTCGCCCCTACTCTTCAATCTGTACATCGAGGAAGCAATGATGGAAATAAAAGAAAGGTTCAGGAGTGGAATTAAAATACAAGGTGAAAGGATATCAATGATACGATTCGCTGATGACATCGCTATCCTGAGTGAAAGTGAAGAAGAATTAAATGATCTGCTGAACGGAATGAACAGTCTAATGAGTACACAGTATAGTTTGAGAGTAAATCGGAGAAAGACGAAGGTAATGAGAAGTAGTAGAAATGAGAACAGCGAGAAACTTAACATCAGGATTGATGGTCACGAAGTCAATGAAGTTAAAGAATTCTGCTACCTAGGCAGTAAAATAACCAATGACGGACGGAGCAAGGAGGACATCAAAAGCAGACTCGCTATGGCAAAAAAGACATTTCTGGCCAAGAGAAGTATACTAATATCAAATACCGGCCTTAATTTGAGGAAGAAATTTCTGAGGATGTACGTCTGGAGTACAGCATTATATGGTAGTGGAACATGGACTGTGGGGAAACCGGAACAGAAGAGAATCGAAACATTTGAGATGTGGTGCTATAGACGAATGTTGAAAATTAGGTGGACTGATAAGGTAAGGAATGAGGAGGTTCTACGCAGAATCGGAGAGGAAAGGAATATGTGGAAAACACTGATAAGTAGAATGGACAGGATGATAGGACATCTGCTAAGACATGAGGGAATGACTTCCATGGTACTAGAGGGAGCGGTAGAGGGCAAAAACTGTAGAGGAAGACAGAGATTGGAATACGTCAATCAAATAATTGAGGACGTAGGTTGCAAGCGCTACTCTGAGATGATGAGATGAAGAGGTTAGCACAGGAAAGGAATTCGTGGCGGGCCGCATCAAACTAGTCAGCAGACTGATGACCAAAAAAAAAAAAAAAAAGACAATATACAGAAACTAAAGGTGCCATTTAACACATTCAGATGTAAAAACGGCTCCTAACGCCGTCTAGTTTTAAAGCGTTCACTAGAAGAAGAAAGAAAAGAATACAAGACCCTGCAACGGCCCTGTTGGTGTGTATTCAGGTCGGCATTTCGCTTACTTAAAAACGATATATAGTCCCCTGAATACATTAGGCATGAACGTTACTTCCTGAACGTAGAGCTATATCCTCATTTCACTTCTCATACCCGGAACACCCCAATTAGCCGCAGGGTCCTCATTAGAAGCCAACAGTTCATTGCCGTGCAACAAACCTAACGGTGCTCGCCGGAGTCGACGACTGCGCGGTGGGGTCGTATCAGGGCGTCGACCACATGAATACAGAGCATTAATTGATGGTTCGGGAATTTACCGTTCATCACTACATACCACAATGCACGTACCTCTGTAAGGAGAGAAGGAAGATTGACCGCTCTCCTTATTCCCTGCCACTGTATCGCCGGGTACTTCCGTTCGCCGACATTGCGAGATTGTTGCTGAAGGAAGCTCCGAAATATGTCTTTCGTTGTGGGCATCCTGACCTCCAGCAAACTGTCCTGAACGTAACTGTAATCGACGAAGAAGTCCCGAAGGTGTGCGAGCGGTGCCGCGATGAGGCCTACATTGACTGATGGGCAGAGTGAATGGGGAGCCACTTCGCTGATCACGGTGCCCATTGAGGTGACGTGCGCGGTTCTCCAATAGCGTTGCATCGTACTAAGAAATACCGCGCGTCCTGTTCTTCACGTTTACGAGTCCGATGCCTCCTCCTCTCGGTAGCAGCGTCAAGGTACCGTAGCGGATGTTAAAGAGGTGGTCAGCACTCGCGAAATGTCTAAAGACCGACTGTAACTTGACGCGATCGTGGTGGGCAACGGCAGTTTGTGTGCCAAGTGACTTATTTTCGGTGACAAATAGTCGTTGACATAATGTTCGCGCTGGAACATATCTATGGCGTGCAGTGCATGTTGTCGTACTAATGCGCGAAACTGCCGCAGTAGCCGTCGGTAATTATCCGCCGCTGTACGTCGTATATTTCCATGGAACACCACTCCCAAGCACTTGACTGTGGGGACCTTGGTGATGGACACTGCTGTTCCTAGTGGCAGCTTTCTGCCCACTTCCATACATCGGGTATTTCGTAGGTTAATGACACCATCCGCCAGCGCTCCATACTGCTGAAGACCTTCCAGCGCCGCCTGGATTTCGATTCCGGGCCTGACAAAAAGAACGACGTCGTCGGCGTATGCGCGGCTTAGGATGGATGCGGTCCGTAGTTGGCAGCCTTCATGTCGTTGTCGGAGGCCGTATAGTGCAGCTTCAAGAGCGACTGCAAATAACATGGCCGAAAGGGGACAACCTTGCCGCACTGAGCGCTGGACCCAGAAAGGTTCTGAGCTAACACCGTTCACCAAGACTCTCGAGTTCGCGCCATAAATCAACCTCAAGATCGTGTCCACAAACATGAGGGGAATTCCCATCCGTTCCATGACCCCTCGCAGGAGCACATGTTCCATTCGAACGAAAGCGTGATCGAAATCCAGTTCCGCCAGGGCTCCTCGTAATCGACATGCCGACATCAATGCTACGACGTCCATGTATGCCCATAGCGTTGTGTGTATATTGCTCTCTCCACCTAGACACGTTTGATCTAAATGTATTTTGTCCTTTATCGCCGCTTGAAGGCGAGCACGGAAAAAACGTCTTGTGGTCTACGACCACCACTTCGTTTTGGAACCGGTATCATGGTACCCTCTGTGAACTCGGTAGGGACTCATAAGATACGAGTTAAGAGTTCATTGTACATCTGTATCCACGTAGGTACCATCAGAGGAGCAAAGGTGCGATAGAACTCAAGAGGCAGCTCATCTAGTCTGGGGGATTTATTTAACGCACCACATTTTAGGGCAACGTCCAGTTCTTATATGGTGATTTCGGCCATAAGGCCGTCCACTGCAGTGGGATGCTCGTCCGTTAGCTTTTCGCGAATCACGGCTGCCAGTCCTGCTCTGTCCAGCTGGTCCTCCACATAGAAACTACGATTGTGGTGAGCATAAGCATGTCCAATATCCTTCTATAACGTGGCCCGCGATCCATCGGCCATTTCGACATCTATTATAGGTGTACGTCGCCACTGCCTTCGTTCTCTCAGTATATGGTGTAATGACGGCCGTTCTTTGCGTAATCCGTCGAGCATCCTCCCACGTACTTTAACTCTATCCATCTTCACTGCCGTAAAAAAAAAAATGGTTCAAATGGCTCTGAGCACTAAGGGACTTAAATTCTGAGGTCATCAGTCCCCTAGAACTTAGAACTAGTTAAACGTAACTAACCTAAGGACATCACACACATCCATGCCCGAGGCAGGATCCGAAACTGCGACCGTAGCGGTCGCGTGGGTCCAGACTGTAGCGCCTCGAACCGCTCGGCCACCCCGGCCGGCTCACTGCCGTAAGACGCAGCTGTTGTGCTTTGATACGTCGGACAGTCTGGTGACGGTCGGGAGAGGTTGGTTGTTTCGCCAACTCACGTAGGGCTGTGAAATAAAATTCGGAAGTCACCCGTTGCCAATCTGACTTATCTTGGCCATATCATGTGAACGTTCTGCGTAAAGCCGGTTTGAAGCTGCAGAGCCGCCATTTAAGGGTTAATCCCCCGTAAACAGTTCTCATCCCGCAGGTGGGTAAGGTTGAGCTTCCATGGGCCCCTACTGCGGCATGTCTTATGTCGTGGCAGAGCCATGGTGCACACCTCCGTGTCAATCGCCGCCTTGTGTAGCCCAAATGACACATACACCCCGTCTGGTTCAAATGTCTCTGAGCACTATGGGACTTAACAAAAATGGCTCTGAGCACTGTGGGACTTAACATCTGAGGTCATCAATCCTCTAGACTTAGAACTACATAAACCTAACTAACCTAAGGACCTCACACACATCCATGCCCGAAGCAGGATTCGAACCTGCGACAATAGCAGCAGGGTATACACCCTGTATAATCCACTAGCTGAGTGGCTTGTAAAGTACGTATATTCCCGACTGTCGCCGTGCGTCATTTCCCAGATGTCATGCAGTGCAAGATCCCGGACCAGCGTCTGTAACGCCGGGCAAGGAACGAAGTGTGGTCGTTGGTCCTCGGGCCGCAGAACGCAGTTGAAGTCGCCGCCGACAATATAATTCTCCTGACTTCCTCAAAATAGCGGCGACACTTCCTCTGTGTAAGAGGTTGTGCGTTCATGTCTCTTGGTCGAGCCAGATGGTGAGTAAACACTCACGAAGCGGACATGCCCTACAGTCAGGGCAACACCGTGGGTCGATGTTTAGTATTCCACATCTATGAGTTTTACGTATACGACGCTGGCCACTATTCATAGGTGAATTCCTATTAGTTCCGAGGGATCTAGTTTCACCACTTCGCGTATGAAACGTTCGATTTAGTGTGCTTTTGGTTTTGTGTATTGTGCGTCGAACGTAAACTTGATAGTCGCCTTCCGGAAAGAAAGAGCCATCGTGATCTGTAGTAATCAATGCACCGCTCTGTGAAGCGTCACAGCTGTAAACAAAGCTCGCGCTAATCGGGGCGTTGCCGGTGCGCTAAGCAAGTCCGAGCCGTTAGAATGCCGAAGGCGCACTGAACCATGTGTTATTGTATTTACGTTAGCTGTAACAGGGCGAAGCGTGCTTGTAGAGCTCAGTCGAAGATAGGTCTGGTCCATTACAGAATTTTAATCTGACAAGCTGTTTCAAATCAGCACACATTCCGCTGCAGAGTGAAAATTCATTCTGGGAACACAATATGTGCTGCGTGAAGCTGTGGATAGGGATGTTCCAATACAAGTATGTATTCGATACTTCTATTTCGGTACCGATTACTTACAGAATCATTCAATACTTACTCGGTAGCGAAAGATAAGTGTTTGTATCGAATTGATGTAACAATTACATCCCAGTAGTGAGAGTGACTCTGTCTACTGTAGAGATAGAAACAATCGACCTAGTTACGGCTTTATAAACCCTGCTGGATATGTCGCAAGACAAGCGTCAAGACAAAAGAATGTTACCATATCCAAAATTATACCAATGATTGTCAACAGAGCTTAATAGTAAAACATTAGCCTCGCCATTTATCAAAAAATGCAAAGACGTTTCCCAGAGAGAGTTGAATAAAAGGTATGGGTTGACTGAATCAAATGCCACGCAGCCATTTGCTGCTCTAATGGATCCAAGGATTAAAAACTTGCATTTTGAAGATCCAGCAGTATGCGGATTTGCCATACAAAGACTCGTAAGTATGGTATGTGAGCAAAAAAGTAGTGCATGTGAAACTGAGTAAAATGTTGTTTCTCCTGCTGTAATACGGGAATACAACTTCAGGAAACATCAGAAACAAGTAGCACATGACCGCAAAAATAAAAAGGACTCACATCAAAGGGACGACTTATCTCTTTATTTGTCAAACCCTGTAATATCTTTAAAAAAGTATCCCGTTTACAGAGCGGGATGATTCATTTTTCCATGTTTGTACAAATATGCTCAAAAACATTTTATCGTCGTTTCTGCACCTGTGTCCAGTGCGTGCTTATTTTCAGAAGCTGGTGAAACTATAACTAAGAACAGAATGAAGCTGACTCCTAAATATTTACAGCAATTTCTTGGTTTGGGAAACCTCCCAAAAGGCGACTTTATTGCTTAAGGATTATCCTTGATAAAGAAATAAAAATACACGGACGTAAAAATATTGCATCACCAAAATATAATTAACGTAGAGCAATGATATTTCTAGAATATATTTATCTAAATAACATATTTAAGTAAGTAGTATTGCCATATCACAGGTTAATGCAAGCGCGGGGTAAGCCGTTGCAAATGTGAAACGCTGGAACATAATAACCGATGTAACCGCAACAATGTTGAACACAAGCATGCTATCGTGAACGCATTGCGCTCTACAGGTGCCGGACGTCTGTTTGTACAATGGAGTTCCATGCCTCTTGCACTTGGTCGGTCGATACACTGACGGTTAATGCTGTTTGTGGATGACGCTGGAACTGCCATCCGATGAGCCCCATATGTGCTCGATTGGAGACAGATCTGGTGATCGAGTAGGCCAAGCGAACATGTAGCCACTTTGTAGACGAGTAGGTTTACAACAGCGGTATGCAGGCGAGCGTTATCCTGTTGGAAAGCACCCACTGGAATGCTGTTCATGAATGGCAGCACAACAGGTCGAATCACCAGACTGACGTCAGAAATTAGCAGTCAGGGTACGTGGGATAACCACGAGTGTTCACCCCAGACGGTTACTCAATACGGAGGTCCAGTCTGTCTAGTCGGCTTGTCCGCCACAATTCGTGAACTCTCGGCGCCATGGAGGGCCCACGGGAAATTAATATTTCATTGAAAACGTACTCATTAAAGGTCTTAATTTTGTTGTGTGCTGTCTACAACTAGTATGCATGTAAACACGCAGTCAAAAATTATTACGTTCGTCTGGAACAGTTACTCGCTCCACGCCGGAGACGCCTGCTAGCATTCGTAATGCCTGCAGTGTCACGTACTGTGACGCACGCGCCGTGGTCTGTCTTTCTGGTCGGCCTGGTGCTACAGTGGATAGCTGTGGTAAGTTCTATGGGACCAAACTGCTGAGGTCATCAGTCCCTACGCTTACACACTACTTAATCTTACTTCAACAAACTTATGATAAGGACAACACACACAGCCGGCCAGGGTGGCCAAGCGGTTCTAGGCGCTACAGTCTGGAACCGCGCGACTGCTACGGTCGCAGGTTCGAATCCTGCCTCAGGCATGGATGTGTGTGATGTCCTTAGGTTAGTTATGTTTAAGTAGTTCTAAGTTCTAGGGGACTGATGACCTCAGATGTTGAGTCCCATAGTACTCAGAGCCATTTGAACCAACACACACACCCATGCCCAAGGGAGGAATCGAACCTCCGACGGGGGGAGCCGCGCGAACCGTGGCAAGGTGCCCAAGACGGCATGGTTACCCCACGCGGCGGCGGTACAATGTAAGACTCAGAGTACGTGTCCTGCCATTTCAACACACAAACTTTGTATAAAATTACAAACTAAATTTTGAAAGAGTAAATACTCAAAATGCTTCTGTTAAAATTCGCTGCAAATTTATGCATCCCAAATGACTAGGTAAGATCCGTAACGTTAAATGACACACATTCGGACATGTAACACAGCATTGTAAGGGTAAGAATGTCGGACCAAATAAATGAGATCTGAAAGAAATTTTGACTGAACTGACGCTGATAATAATTTGAAATGCAGTGTTTGACTATAAATAGTCTCACTGCGTCCTGACAGTGATGTTAAACAAAATTTTGTAACTTCCCATGGAAACTCGATACTGCTCTAAAGCTGTGAATGTTAAAATTCAGCACAGCAGCAAAGCAACTAATGAGAACTTTGCCCAAATGCAATGCAAGGAAAAGCAACTAACCTCAGCACATCAGTCTTTAAGCATTGAGCAATTGTGTTCTGCTAGACGCAATGCGGCGACTCAAGATTACAAAATAAAATTTTATTAAGGAGTCAGTGAAAGAAACTGAACATAATGAATCATATAGAAGAAACTAGAATTTAAAAACGGCATTATGAAACTGACTTTTATCAATTACAACAAGCGCGACAAAACTCACTTTTTGTAAAAAAAAAATATTACTCTGCCAAATAATTCGTTAATGGAATGGTAAAGGAGAGGCGAATCTATAACTTTGAGTCCAAGGGACGGGAAGAGATAATTTTGCTTAATCTTGTCTCGACAACTGAAATTGTTCAGATGGCTCTATGATCACTATGGGACTTAGCATTTGAGGTCATCAGTCCCCTAGAACTTAGAACTACTTAAAGGTAACTAACCTAAGAACATCACACACATCCATGCCCGAGGCTGGAGTCGAATCTGCTGTCGCGCGGTTCCAGGCTGAAGCGCCTAGAACCACTCGGCCACACGCGCCAGCTAACAAATGTTATGAACACAACGAAAACACTACTGGCCAAAGATAACACTGCTTGTACTCAGAACCTGTATGGAGTGACAAATCGACTATTAAGGACTTCTGGCTGAAAAAAATCCAGGAACAATACAAGGTATGAGTCACCGGATAAAAAAGAGAAATCACAGCACTGTCATCTAATACCAAAAATAAGATAAAAACATTACCACATATATGCAAGAAACTGCATACACTACCAGTCATGACGCGGTACAAAAACAGCGTTCGTAAAAAGATGCTGCCGACGTGGACTGCCACTGAGAAACGCGTCTCGTCAATGACGGTCGGTGTCAAACCCTGCAAGAACTGCTGCTCTCCCTGAATGCAGGTTCTTCTCAGTTTCCGACCTAACAATGCGAAGGAAATCCATGCAATGCACATTTGGAGTTGGGTACCTGGTAAGAAGCCAATGCACACGATGGTTCATAAAGCTGCAGGTCTTCAGTTGTTCCAGTATCGCACAAATTGGGCAGTAGCTGACAGTAGGCTTATAGTGTCGTCAGATGATTCAAGATTTTGCTTACTTTCAAAGGATTCGAGGCGTCGGGAGCACATACTATTCACTAGGCTTTTAACCCACAGTGTGTGGATGCAGTAGTTCTGGCCTGAGGTGGTTCCGGGATCTTTCTTGGGGCTGTTTTTCGTACCGTGACATAGACTGACTCATTCAGGTTATTGTCACGTCGATCCAAAACGTTTATATCAACGTTACAGGTGGCCTTTCTTGATGCTCTACCTTCTACATCTTCAAGATATATTTTTGTGGACACTCCCAATATGCCATCAGCTTTGTTGACAAGGCTGCACGCGTACGATGCAGGTTTGACGAACATTCAGGGAATCCATTGCAGAGAGCGAGATTTGATTTTCCTGGATCCACATGCTACAAAAATCTTCACTGCAGCCACATTTTCTGTCTGCTTGTTGACTCCTTTGCTAATAACGCACTTAGTATGTAACAGTTACAGATTATTATTGCAGGCGAATCCACTAATAATGTCTAACATCATTTCAGTTAGCGTATAAAATATTATCTTGCTGTTAGGAGAAGGCCCAAGTCATGAACGTTTCAGAGCTCCCCTGAAATATGTTTTCTGCTTTTCTGAGATCTTGTATCACCTGGGAATGCCAGAAAATAGCGAGAGCGCTCCGCAGAGTAACACGCCAGGAGAGAAGGAACCTGCACACGGCACCTACCGTGCCCTCGAGTCTGCTTCCTGGAGACGGATGCAGTGCAGTCGCTCTGACGTCATCCGGTACTGTGAGCGTCTCGCCGGCTGTGCCATTCCAGCACTGCACTCTGTGGGCGCACGGCGGGGCTGCGATGGCGCTGACGTGGCGCCACGTACCGCCATCTGCGGACGCTCCATTGCCTCCAGAACGGCTGCTAAAACGATCCTCTCACATGGATCCAGGGTCCGTCTGTCCCTGACCCTGTGCCAGCAGATTCGAGAAAAATGACAACGCAAATAAGTCACCAATCTATGTAAATAAAAATGTAAATATCCCTAAAAGTCTTAACATCTCCGAAAGTTCTTCGTCGATCCAGTCAAAATTTTGACACCAGGCTGCATTCTAATACGTTCCTATGTCCGAAGTTCTTCAAAGATCCCCTTGACACTTTGACACAACACTGCATTTGAATAGCGCGCGTTTTTATACAGGGTGTTACAAAAAGAAAGGCCAAACTCTCAGGAAACATTCCTCACACACAAAGAAAGAAACTTTCCATGTTAGAGCTCATTTTATTACTTCTCTTCAAATCACATTAATCATGGAATGGAAACACACACCAACAGAACGTACCAGCGTGACTTCAAACACTTTGTTACACGAAATGTTAAAAATGTCCTCCGTTAGCGAGGATACATGCATCCACCCTCCGTCGCATGGACTCCCTGATGCGCTGATGCAGCCCTGGAAAATCGTGTATTGTATCACAGTCGTCCACAATACGAGCACGAAGAGTCTCTACATTTGGTACCGGGGTTGTGTAGACAAGAGCTTTCAAATGCTCCCATAAATGAAAGTCAAGAGGGTTAAGGTCAGGAGAGCGTGGAGGCCATGGAATTGGTCCGCCTCTACCAATCCATCGGTCACCGAATCTGTTGTTGAGAAGCGTACGAACACTTCGACTGAAATGTGCAGGAGCTCCATCGTGCATGAACTACATGTTGTATCGTACTTGTAAAGGCACATGTTCTAGCAGCACAGGTAGAGTATCCCGTATGAAATCATGATAACGTGCTCCATTGAGCGTAGGTGGAAGAACATGGGACCCAATCAAGACATCACCAACAATGCCTTCCCAAACGTTCATAGAAAATCTGTGTTGATGACGTGATTGCACGAT
The DNA here is from genome assembly GCF_023864345.2 of Schistocerca serialis cubense. NCBI lineage: Eukaryota > Metazoa > Arthropoda > Insecta > Orthoptera > Acrididae > Schistocerca > Schistocerca serialis. The sequence goes on along the minus strand of NC_064638.1, from coordinate 1,040,020,669 downwards.
TGCGTGCGGATTCTCGTCAGCCCACACATGTTGATTGTGAAAATTTACAATCTGATCACGTTGGAATGAAGCCTCATCCGTAAAGAGAACATTTGCACTGAAATGAGGATTGACACTTTGTTGGATGAACCATACGCAGAAGTGTACCCGTGGAGGCCAATCGGCTGCTGATAGTGCCTGCACACGCTGTACGTGGTACGGAAACAACTGGTTCTCCCATAGCACTCTCCATACAGTGACGTGGTCAACGTTACCTTGTACAGCAGCAACTTCTCTGACGCTGACATTAGGGTTATCGTCAACTGCACGAAGAATTGCTTCGTCCATTGCAGTTGTCCTCATCGTTCTAGGACTTCCCTAGTCGCGAGTCATAGTCTGGAATGTTCCGTGCTCCCTCAGACGCCGATCAGTTGCTTCGAACGTCTTCCTGTCGGGACACCTTCGTTCTGGAAATCTGTCTCGATACAAACGTACCGCGCCACGGCTATTACCCTGTGCCAATCTATACATCGAATGGGCATCTGCCAACTCCGCATTTGTAAACATTGCACTCTGCAAAACCACGTTCGTGATGAACAGTAACCTGTTGATGCTACGTACTGATGTGCTTGATGCTAGTACTGTAAAGCAATGAGTCGCATGTCAACACAAGCACCGAAGTCAACACTACCTTCCTTCAACTGGGCCAACTGGTGGTGAATCGAGGAAGTACAGTACATACTGACGAAACTAAAATGAGCTCTAACATGGAAAGTAAGCGTTTCCGGACACATGTCCACATAAGATCTTTTATTTATTTGTGTGTGAGGAATGTTTCCTGAAAGTTTGGCCGTACCTTTTTGTAACACCCTGTATACCTACGGCAGCGCCATAAAAATTCTGTAGTAGCTGACAGTAGGCCTGTAGCCTGGTCTGACGACTCAATGCTTTGTCTCATGTCAAATGATTCGAGGCGTTTACGGGAGAGCCGTGTGGCATCTGAATGTACATTGAAGCAAAAGAAATTGCAACATCAAATATACACTACTGGCCATTAAAATTGCTACACCAAGAAGATGACGTGCTACAGACGCGAAATTTAACCGACAGGAAGAAGATGCTGTGATATGAAAATGATTAGCTTTTCAGAGCATTCACACAAGGTTGGCGCCGGTGGGGACACCTACAACGTGCTAACATGAGGAAAGTTTCCAACCGATTTCTCATACACAAACAGCAGTTGACCGGCGTTGCCTGGTGAAACGTTGTTTTGATGCCTCGGGAAAGGAAGAGAAATGCGTACCATCACGTTTCCTACTTTGATAAAGATCGGATTGTAGCCTATCGCGATTGCGGTTTATCGTATCGCGACATTGCTGCTCGCGTTGGTCGAGGTCCAATGACTGTTAGCAGAACATTGAATCGGTGGGTTCAGGAGGGTAATACGGAACGCCGTGCTGGATCCCAACGGCCGCGTATCACTAGCAGTCGAGATGACAGGCATCTTATCTGTATGGATGTAACGGATCGTGCAGCACGGTATCGATCCCTGAGTCAACAGATGGGGACGTTTCAAAGACAACAACCATCTGCACGAACATTTCGACGACGCTTTTTGCAGCAGCATGAGCTATCAGCTCGGAGACAATGGCTGCGGTTACCCTTGACGCTGCATCACAGACAGGAGCGCCATCGCAGGATGGTGTACTCAACGACGAACCTGGGTGCACGTATGGCAAAACGTCGTTTTTTCGGATGAATCCAGGTTCTATTTACAGCATCATGATGGTCGCATCCGTGTTGGGCGACATCGCGGTGAACGCACATTGGAAGCGTGTATTCATCATCGCCATACTAGCGTATCACCCGTCGTGATAGTATGGGGTGCCATTGGTCACACGTCTCGGTCACCTGTTGTTCCCATTGACGGCACTTTGAACAGTGGACGTTACATTTCAGATGTTACGACCCGTGGCTCTACCCTTCATTCGATCTCTGCGAAACCTTACATTTCAGCGGGATAAAAAAACGACCGCATGTTGCAGGTCCTGTACGGGCCTTTCTAGATTCAGAAAATGTTCGACTGCTGCCCTGGCCAGCACAATCTCCAGATATCTCACCAACTGAGAACGTCTGGTCAATGGTGGCCGAGCAACTGTCTCGTCACAGTATGCCAGTCATTACTCTTGATGAACTGTGGAATCGTGTTGCAGGTACATGGGCAGCTGTACCTGTACACGCCATCCAAGCTCTGTTTGACTCAATGCCCAGGCGTCTCAAGGCCGTTATTACAGCCAGAGGTGGTTGTTCTGGGTACTGATTTCTCAGGATGTATGCATCCAAATTGCGTGAAAATGTAATCACATGTCAGTTTTACTATAATATATTTGTGCAGTGAATACCCGATTATCATCTGCATTTCTTCTTGCTGTAGCAATTTTAATGGCCAGTAGTGTATATATGTAACTTTGCACAGAAAATACAAAAATTTAACTAGTTTCAGTGCCACTAACATTGGCTCTTGTACTAAACTGCTTCAAAGCAAAGTTGCTTAATAAACTGAACACGAAAAGGAAGGAAAATTAAACTATGTGTTAATGTCCTCAATTTACTGTGTTATTACATGTCGGTTCTAGAATAATACATTTGTCCAATTAATACCTGTTTATCATCTGCATTTCTTCTTGGTGTAGAAATTTTAATGGCCAGTGGTATAATTAATGTAGAGTAATGAAATTTCTGGAATTCATTTATCTAGGGAACACATTTAAGTGATTCACATTGCAAGATCACATGTTAATGTAACCGCGCGGTAACCCATAGCAAATGTGAAATGCCAGTACATCAATATACGGCACACCCGCCAGAACGTTGAATGCAAGCAAGCATGCAAACTTGCATACATTGTGTTGCGCAGGTGCAGGAAGCCAGTTTGTTAAATGGAGTTCCATGCCCGTTGCATTCGTCAGTCAATACAGGGACGGTTCTTGATTGTGGTTAATGCTGGTGTTGTCGTCTCATGATGTTCGGCATGTGCTAGATTGGAGACAGATCAGGTGGTCGCGCAGGCCAAGGCAACATGACTACACGTCTTAGAGTATGATGGGTTACAAGAGCAGTATGTGGGCGAGCGTTATCCTGTTGGAAAACACCCCCTGGAATGTTGTTCATTAATGGCAGCGCAGCAGTTCGAATCAGCTCGTCAGTCTGAAGAACGGTTCTGCAGTCAGGGTGTGTGGGATAGCCACACGAGTGCTCCTGCGTCATACGATATAGCACCCAAGACTACAACTCCAGATGTAGCTCCAATGTGTCTAGCACAAACACAGGTTTGGTGCAGGTTATCAACTGACCTCGTTCTAACACACGCCGCCATCACTGGCACTGAGGGTGAACCAGATTTCATCAAAAAACACAGCAGACCTCAGTCCTGCTCTCCGTTGTCCTCTCCCTTGACACTCCTGAAGTCTCAGTTGGAGGTGTTTCGGGACAGTGGAATTGTGGAATGCAAGCTATAAGGCGTCTGGCTCGGAGCTGTCGTTGAACTAACCGGCTGGTAATAGTTCGTTGTGCCACTGTAATGCCAACTGCTGCTTAAACTGCTGTTCCAGATGCGAAACGACGAACCAGAGAAATACGACCAACACGATGGTCTCCTCTCTCTGTAGTGCCACGTGGCATTTCGGTGCTCAGACTTATTGCGACTGTACATTCTCGTGATCACCGTTGCCAGCGATCATGTACAGTGTCTACATTCCTGACAAGTCTTTCTGCAGTATCGCAGAAGGACCACACAGGTACTCGCAGCCCTATTACATGACCTCGTTCATATTCAGGGAGGCTGATAACGGCGTCTTTGTGCCGGAAAGGCATTCTTGACTAACATCAACTCATCACGTTCAGTCTCAAAAGTATTAGGAACCGTTACAGCGTGCTTTTGAAGCAATATATGTATATATAGTTTGTACAAAAGCATAAATCTCCGAAAGTTCTTCGGCGATTGCTTTTAAAGGTTGTCACAGAGCTGCATACAAATACGCGTCTATTTTTATGTACCTACTGCAACGCCATATGGTATATAAAATTGTATATACTTATATTGATATAGGCGATACGTTGTCAGTAAAAATAGCATGTTCGTTTCTTTAAAATCTTAAATCTCCAAAATTTCTTCACCGATTGCAACAAAATGTTGACACAATGGTCGAATACGCTAGTGGTTTTTATGCCAATTTTTAATACATATAATATACGAATACATACGTAGTGTATTAAAGGGAAACTTTACTATCAAAAATCTCAAAAAATTCTTGACCAATTTATTTCAAACTTTTACCCAATATTCTATGGAACATTCTGACGGGCATATGCTATGTGCGTGTGTGTGTGTGTGTGTGTGTATAACAGTGAAGCGTTATTAGCGTACCGGAAAATTGTACTCATGGCTTATCGGCTTATGATTTGAATACTGCTGAATTTTCAATACCAGTGAACGAGGCTCAGAACCAGCGAGATGGGGGAAGGTATGGTTGGCAGAGGGGTGGAGAGAAATCGACATAGAAAGCGGAAAGTTGGAGATGGCTAGAAAAAGGGGGAGGAGGTGATGGACAAAGAGAGGGGGAGGAGAATATGGACAGAGATCGGCGGAGAACCATATTATTCAATTCCCATACATACTAGAAACGTGTGGTACAGCTTTTCTTTCTTTCTTTTTTTCATTTAACGAGAGCGACAAGGAACCCCTTGAGCGTAAAGTTGCAAGTTCAGTCTTCATTAAGGCTCATTTGAAAGTGTTGTGTTAACAGTTGCAACAGGAAAATATTAGCTGCTAGTGACTCACCATTTGCAACAAGAGGGCGACAGAACACGAGTGTTCGTGAGGTGCAGAGATCAACCTTCCATGGGATGTGTTATTACACGTCAAGTAGACATGGTCGGCAGTCAAGGAATGTTCAAAACAAACCATCAACTTGAACGTTGAACACCGAACGAAAAGTGGCACTGCACAGTGGTCACAAAGGTTCGCACATCAAGGTCGTAGCCGAACTGCTTGAGAGTTACAGAACGTGGAGATATCCACTCTTAAAGAACGCATATGGAATCATACTGACGTAACGGGGTGATGGGAACTGATGGAATATGATGGCTTACAACCGAATGCGAAACAGTCTTGAAACTGGCTATCCTTCACAGAAAGAACAAGCATCCAAAGGCTGAATTTGTCTTGTGGTTCCAGGTGGTATGAACTACAATGTCATGCAATTTTCAAGAGGGATGGTTTGCTCTAAGGGAGTATGGTTTTTAAATGTAGACCATAAATCAAGCAAAAGTAATTTATTTTGACCATCTGTTGGCCAAAAGCAGCGCTCATACTGTAGTTGTAGTTCTCTTATGCCCAGTTTCCCACTCTTGCTTGCTGTGATGTAAATATTCACTGCTGCCCTTGCAAGATCACGCTTGCGAGAAAGAATCGCCGTGGGCAGAGCACCTCCAACTTCTCGGGGCACAATAAACAACTTTACAGACAATTTAAACAAGATTAACAGACGGCATAAGTGCATAGGAATATGTTAAGGCTTTGATATTAGTAGATCTTGATACATCTCTCTTGGTATCTCTAATTTCCAGGGTTCCTTTCATATGCATTTTCTCTTCAAATCCCGACTTGTAGGTGTTAAAAACAAATTCAAAAAAATGGTTCAAATGGCTCAGAGCACTATGAGACTTAACATCTGTGGTCATCAGTCCCCTAGAACTTAGAACTACTTAAACCTAACTAACCTAAGGACACCACACACATCCATGCCCGAGGCAGGATTCGAACCTGCGACCGTAGCGGTCACGCGGTTCCAGACTGAAGCGCCTAGAACCGCACGGCCACACCGGCCGGCAAAACAAATTCCTTACTGAACAATGGGATAAGTTAGTTTATGTCATGCACAAATTTTCGGGTGGTTTCTGCAGTTTTCTGTGCTTCACCAAGTTGAAGCTTTGTTTGAAATTTCGTGACCTTACATCTACCAATTCTCTAGCTGTGTTTCACGTTAGCCGGCCAGAGTGGCCTAGAGGTTAAAGGCGCTACAGTCTGGAACCGCACGACCGCTGCGGTCGCAGGTTCTAATCCTGCCTCGGGCATGGATGTGTGTGATGTCCTTAGGTTAGTTAGGTTTAAGTAGTTCTAAGTTCTAGGGGACTTATGACCACAGCAGTTGAGTCCCATAGTGCTCAGAGCCATTTGAACCTTTTTTTTTTTTTTTGTTTCACGTTAAGCAGCCATCCACTGCTGCCCTTGAAATTACTGTAATATATGTGACGCGCAATTTTATGTATATATCGTAGTAGGTAACAATCTGGCTCATCCTTTAAACTGTATCGAGCATCCTTGAAACTCGCAAACACCAGTTTTCGTAACAAGTCCCTCGAATACCCCTACTGTTTCTTATGCGCTACACGGTTATTTGTTGTTCATAATTGTTTTATTACTACGCTGCAGATGATCTTCCATGTACATAATAACGTTTAGCACCTGCTCCTTGGACAACGATTGTCCTTTGCTACGTTTCACTGTCCGACAAGATTGACGAACTGCACGGTTCAACAGCTGTTTCAGTATCACTTTCACTTGTTGAGCGCTCCCTTGAAATCACGGTAATATGAGACTCGCAATTTTATATGTATATCGTAGTATGCAAATATCTTCCTCATCCTTTAAATTGTATCGAGCATACTTGAAACTCGCAAACACCAGTATTCGTATCAAGTCCCTCGAATACCCGTATTGTTTCTTATGCTCTACACGGTTATTTGTTGTTCATAATTGTTTTATTACTACGCTGCAGATGATCTTCCATGTACATAATAACGTTTAGCACCTGCTCCTTGGACAACGATTGTCCTTTGCTACGTTTCACTGTCCGACGAGATTGACGAACTGCATGATTCGACAGCTGTTTCAGTATCACTTTCACTTGCTGAGCACGTATCATCATCATTGCACTCCTCATGTACCGAGAGTGTACGACGCCACACATTCCACTGACTCATCTTGACGAAACGCTAATATTTCATCCGTCACTTCTTTCCCACTCTGCAAAATTCGGCAGCTGTTGTTGTACATATAATGCAATGTTTGCTTTTTTTGTCGTTGCCTTTGCTCTGCTTTGTATCAACACCACCAGCACTGTAGCAACGTTGCGAGTTACTCGTTGATTAAGCAGTTCAACTATGCTCCGTAGCCTCATGCTATGTTCCCCACTGGATACATCCAGTACTGCTCCTGTTGCCATTAGAAGCCAATATTGTGGTTTTGTGGCGTCGAATTCTGTAAACGACATTGGCCTTATGCGACCTCGCACTCAGGGGGTTCCTTGTGAGCTGCATCAACGTGTGGCGGGGATCAGTTAGTAAAGCACATAAGTTGCTGGAATGATTCTGTGATTAAGTAGAACTTTTATGAATAATACTGTTCATGGTGGTAGTCAGTAAATTAGACGGGTCAACATCATCCTTTCGACTTGCGGTACTGACAGCTAGTAAAAATTCTGAAAAAATATGTCTACATTGTGATGGAGTAATTTTCAAAACAAAATTCTTGCCAGTTGTTATAAGAAAGGTAAAAGCTAGCTAACATTACAAGAAATTTTCAAGACAAAGACAGAGGCATTAACCTCGAACTGAAAAAATGTACGAATTTCTTAAAGTTTAGAGATTCATATGATGATTATTTTGTCGTGACAACATTATTCTGAGATATACGAGGTGCATCCAAGTTCTAAGGCCTCCGATTTTTTTTCTAATTAACTACTCACCCGAAATCGATGAAACTGGCGTTACTTCTCGACGTAATCGCCCTGCAGACGCACACATTTTTCACAACGCTGACGCTATGACTCCATGGCAGCGGCGAAGGCTTCTTTAGGAGTCTGTTTTGACCACTGGAAAATCGCTGAGGCAATAGCAGTACGGCTGGTGAATGTGCGACCATGGAGAGTGTCTTTCATTGTTGGAAAAAGCCAAAAGTCACTAGGAGCCAGGTCAGGTGAGTAGGGAGCATGAGGAATCACTTCAAAGTTGTTATCACGAAGAAACTGTTGCGTAACGTTAGCTCGATGTGCGGGTGCGTTGTCTTGGTGAAACAGCACACGCGCAGCCCTTCCCGGACGTTTTTGTTGCAGTGCAGGAAGGAATTTGTTCTTCAAAACATTTTCGTAGGATGCACCTGTTACCGTAGTGCCCTTTGGAACGCAGTGGGTATGGATTACGCCCTCGCTGTCCCAGAACATGGACACCATCATTTTTTCAGCACTGGCGGTTACCCGAAATTTTTTTGGTGGCGGTGAATCTGTGTGCTTCCATTGAGCTGACTGGCGCTTTGTTTCCGGATTGAAAAATGGCATCCACGTCTCATCCATTGTCACAACCTACGAAAAGAAAGTCCCATTCATGCTGTCGTTGCGCGTCAACATTGTTTGGCAACATGCCACATGGGCAGCCATGTGGTCGTCCGTCAGCATTCGTGGCACCCACCTGGATGACACTTTTCGCATTTTCAGGTCGTCATGCAGGATTGTGTGCACAGATCCCACAGAAATGCCAACTCCGGAGGCGATCTGTTCAACATTCATTCGGCGATCCCCCAAAACAATTCTCTCCACTTTCTCGATCATGTCGTCAGACCGACTTGTGCGAGCCCGTGGTTGTTTCGGTTTGTTGTCACACGAAGTTCTGCCTTCATCAAACTGTCGCACCCACAAACGCACTACGACACATCCATAACTCCATCACCACATGTCTCCTTCAACTGTCGATGAATTTCAATTAGTTTCACACCATGCAACTTCAGAAAACGAATGATTGCACGCTGTTCAAGTAAGGAAAGCGTCGCCATTTTAAGTATTTAAAACAGTTCTCATTCTCGACACTGGCTGTAAAATCCCATCTGCTGTACGGTGCTGCCATCTCTGGGTCGTATTGACAATGAACGCGGCCTCATTTTAAAACAATGCACATGTTTCTATCTCTTTCCAGTCCGGAGAAAAAAATCGGAGGCCTTAGAACTTGAATGCACCTCGTAACATATGTAAAATACCGTAAGAGGTTTGAAGCTGTTTTATAGGTGTAATGAAAAATGTCATTGGTGATGAATTTGCTTTCTGTCGGACCAAGTGTAGACTATATAGAATTATCTGTAGCTACCTTCTGGCAACTGTTCCCTCTGGAGTCGTTCCAAATACATTTGTCTGTATGTTATGCGGAAACCAGATTTCGTTCAAATAACCGACAGGCATTTTGTTCTCCATTTTCTTCGTTGCCGGTACCTCAGCAACGAATATATAAAAGGAAGTGGGCATTTTCGACCTTTTCTTTCATAATTTTATTAGTTCACAATCTGTTTCAACCTTCTAGGCCAATATTAAGTGATTTTATGATTTTGCACAAAATATAATACAGAGTGTTTCAAAACTCGATGGCAAAACTCTAGGAATGGATTCTTCACATAACAAGAAGAAAAAAAGTCTGACCTCTAAAATTCATACCTTAAGAGCTATGATCACTTATAATCTTAGATACTATGGAACACTTCACTTCCACTGAATGGGTGCTCATAGCTCTTATTTTAGAGCCCATGTTTACTAGAATTTCTTTCTTGTTATAGGAGAAATCCATTCCTGAAGGTTTGCCTTCTAGTTTTGAAACACCCTATGTGTTACAGCTAGTAAATTTTTTTCTGTAAACAAAAACACCCTGAAGAAGGTCACTTGCAACAGTGACTGAAACGTCGGTAGTTTTACATACTGACAATGCGGTCACAAACCATGAATAATTTTATTGATTGTAACAATGACCGCGGAAGCCTACATTTATACCTTATATGTTACATTACCAGCACAAATACAAATTTAATGATGTGAAAGTATCAGTAAACTTACTGAAAATATATTTATCTGCAACAGCAGGAAGTCTTCTCAAATACACATGTAAATATACAGTCACAGTACTTGAAATTTATTCCATGCACGGCTTTTGTCTTTCATCAATGTAATTCATTTCTAAATGTCAAGCTATTAAAACAACAAAACAACGTTTCCAAACCAACATGAACGGAAGACACAGATTTTGAGACTCTGCCATTTTAAGACGTATTTTTAGTTATATATTGCAGCGAAATGTATTTCCTGTAAGTTTACATTCACATCATAACACTTCTATTCGTGCAGGTAATATAAAGTAATCTTAATGTTAAAAAATATGCCTTGCACGTGCTACAGTGAATTTTATAGACCCCCAGCTCTCTCATATTTATCACTTTCCTGCTGTAAATTATTTCTTAGCCTAAACCGCAGCGATAAATATGAGAGAGGTGGGGTATAAAAAATTCAGTGTAACACGTGTAAGGCAAGCTACGTAGGCCAAACAGGTAGGTCCTTTAAAGTACGTTACAAAGAACATAGCGATGCTTTCCGGCTTAATAATTTCGAAAAGTCAGCTGTAGCCACGCATATTTGGGAAACGGGACACCCCATGTTGGGAATAGATCAGGATCTCGTTATTTTACATAGACAGGACGTAGGCAAAAAGCTGGATCTACTAGAACAGCTGGAAATTACGATACATAGCGTGGATAATCAGAACACACTGAATGAACAGCTAACTGGTGATACAAATAACTTTTTCAAACATTTCACTGGTTTCTATTAGTAACTACATTTTTAGCAATTGGCAGGATACCATCATTTCATGAGGTCCTTGGAACATGTATACGTTATCTATTTGTATAGACATCTCTGTGACTTCCTTGTTTACTTGCACGTGAGCTCACTCGCGTTTCAGCGTCGTGTGTGGCTACGTGGTGTATGGTATCAACGAAGACACACGGCCGGTTTACGACGATAGAGGAGAGAGCCATGTGGTTAGATGTTGAACACCATAGGCGACACCATTTTAGAGATTTTTATATTTTGACGACTATGTGGAGATGCACCTTGGAAGACAGGCTGCAACAAGAGAAGTAGCCACGATGTTTTAATTTTATTATCAATTTTATTGTGCCTGGTACATGTTCAATTATAGCGAGTTTTAACAGGTTCTTTTACTTTTTTCTATTCTGATGATGGAAGCTTGACTTCCGAAACGCGTCAATCTTAGTGTTTTACACTATAAACAATTGGTTGAGCCGATATATTTTTTAACATTGACATTCACAACCCCGACCTCTCATCCAGTATGGATAAAATCAAAATAAAGCAATCTGTTTTGCACAGACTCACAAAATCACTTGATGAGAGTCTATAAGACTGAAACTAGTTGTGAAATAATAAAATTATTACAGCAAAAGTGGAAAGCATTTTGTCCCTCATATACTATAATTGCATGGTCCCCAAAATGTATCTCTCGATACTGTAGTGTCAAGCGTATTTAGGCGAGCTAATCGGCCGGCCAGTACTGGTACAATACAAAAAGAATTTTATGTACGGCTGGCTAGGAGACCAGTACGGGCGAGTCCAGATAAAAAGACGTCCAGTTTCGCCGTTAATAGGTAAATCCCTTAGCTGGGAATTTGGACATATGTTGCTCACAATGTCTTTGTGCAGGAGACAATGCTCCAAGAAATGGCGGAGTGACAGACAAGCTGAAAGATGGCTTCTTACAGCTCTTCCAGAATCTACAACATTTCACAGTCAAGTATTAACGCAAATCTGAATACCCCTAATACCTCAGAAAAACTGGGCGCATCCAGTAACATAACAATATTTCAATATCTTTGCAATTACAGAAGCTAGTATTTCACAGTGAGTGAACATTTTCACAATAAACCGTCAATTAATAACTTTTAAACACTTCACGTTGTTTTAACAGACAAAATATCAGATGATAGCCATTGCACAATAGTTACCATCCCAGAAAACTATTCATCTGTACCTATTTTATTTGTTGACTTATGGCATCTCCAATATCTTTTTATTAAGCAAATGTTTGTCACAACACTGTATTCTCCACAATTACACAGCAAATGAATACAGCATGAGTACCTCACACATGGTCATATTCGTATAGTTATTTAATGACGTTTACCATTTAACCACTAACAATATTTAAATGTTGATTGCAAGTGCTGTTATAAAACTGTGCTGATTTGAAACTGGTCAACCGTATTTGCACGTGTACTAGTGGACCCACAATTGAAAAGAGAACTAAAAGACACATCTGTCAAGCGGGTATAAATAATTGTTTAAAAGATATTTAACATGAACCTGTTGTCATTTATCATGAGCACACTTACACAAGAATTCTGGCTTATTTATTTGTGAACCAGTTATTACTTATACTTACTGTAATTTACCTTAGCGTGATCGAATGTTTATGAAGTTTCTTATTTAAATATTGTTGTAATATTTTAGTTTAGTCTGGGAAGTCGTCATGTTGAGTTAAATCAAATCTGTAGAGTTCAAGACAGCATTTCTGGAGGGGACAGCCTTCAGCCAGTGGAAAAACAGACAATCGCAGAACGCTACAGTTGTTAAGTGGAGGCTGGGATTTCGAATTAAGAGTACAAGGGAGCGATTCTGAATACTTTCATGTTTGTGCTTGAAGGAGGCAGACCTGTCTGTGGTAACGAGTGGCATTCGATCGTCCTGGTGATTGATTCTGAGTAGTGAACGGCCGCTACCATACATAAACTTCTGAAGAGACTGTTTGTCAATGGAAATGAGTTGCTAATCTTGTACCACATGTGAAAATTTGTTGAACTCTGAACTGTTATGAGCTGGCGAATATTTCGTGTATTCTGATTATGAAATGGACTTAGTTTTCAGTTCTCTTTGATCACATTGTAGTTTAGGAATTTTCTATCATTCTCATGAAGCTCTAAATGTAACTTTATTGCATTTGATAAGGGTACTATTTTGGCTGTATTTTAACTGAATATCACAGGATCACTTCCCGCTTATTTAAGATGTCCTCTCTTGAATAAACATTATTCAGCATATTTCCCTGTTGTCTAAGTCAATTTCAGACCTTAGAATAGAACCCTTGTCATTAAATTATTCATTTAACTTATGTTTGGTATTTCTAGTTATTTTATTAAGTTGCAATTCTAGGCAATGTATAGCTCGACCCTATGACTACGGACTACATCGAGCTATTCTTTTTAAACAGACCCGCTCAAGTACAAGATACGAGTAATCACAAGTAAAGACGCAACTGGTTTGTTAGTATGGGAAGCTGTTTAGAAGAGCAACTACACAGCAGTAAGCGCTAGGTACCTTCATAAGACGGCAATATACGTTTGTTTGTCTCTTCAGGGGATGTAGGTGCGAATATTGTCTTCGATTTTCCGTGAAAAGGATGTAAACGAGAATGTGGATTCACTCACACAGACGATTTTAATAAAGAAGTGGTGTGCAGGAGTATGTTATTTTACTGCAATAGTCACTTAAATACTAACTCGATTTTGAGTTGTAGTTGAACACAAAAGTTGCAGACAATAGAAACTCCCCTCTATTGCACCTACATCCCTGAAGAGGTTAAGATGCAACTAAACATTGCACCTGAGACTCCAGACGCTTCTGCAATTAGTTTTTCTGCTTAGGTAAAGTTTGCTTCGTCAAGCTTCTTCATCGTAATCACCTTAATTGGAAAACTTTAAGGCATTACATGCTACATATTTAGTTCGCTTACTACTTCCTATTTGGTACTAGCATGCGCAAAGGAGGCATGGCCTAGCAACTACACTGATGTTACAAAAGTCATGGCTACCTCCTAATACCGTGTGGGACCTTCTTCTGCCCGGCACAGTGCAACAGCTCGAGGTGTTATGAACAAGTCGTCCCTGCATAAATACTGAACCATGCTGCCTCTACAGCCATACATAATTGCAAAAGTGTTGGCGGTGCGGAATTGTGTGCGCGAACTGACTTCTTGATTATGTACCATAACTGTTCGATGGGATTCAGGTCAGGCTATCTAGTGGGCCAAACCATTCGCTCGAAGAGTTCAGAATGTTTTTCAAACCAAACGAGAACAGTTGTGGTCCGGTGACAGGACGCATTGTTGTTGTTGTGGTCTTCAGTCCTGAGACTGGTTTGATGCAGCTCTCCATGCTACTCTATCCTGTGCAAGCTTTTTCATCTCCCAGTACCTACTGCAACCTACATCCTTCTGAATCTGCTTAGTGTATTCATCTCTTGGTCTCCCTCTACGATTTTTACCCTCCACGCTGCCCTCCAATACTAAATTGGTGACCCCTTGATGCCTCAGAACATGTCCTACCAACCGATCCCTTCTTCTGGTCACGTTGCACCACAAACTTCTCTTCTCCCCAATCCTATTCAATACTTCCTCATTAGTTATGTGATCTACCCATCTAATCTTCAGCATTCTTCTGTAGCACCACATTTCGAAAGCTTCTATTCTCTTCTTGTCCAAACTATTTATCGTCCATGTTTCACTTCCATACATGGCTACACTCCATACAAATACTTTCAGAAATGACTTCCTGACACTTAAATCTATACTCAATGTGAACAAATTTCTCTTCTTCAGAAACGCTTTCCTTGCCATTGCCAGCCTACATTTTATATCCTCTCTACTTCGACCATCATCAGTTATTTTGCTCCCCAAATAGCAAAACTCCTTTACTACTTTAAGTGCTTAATTTCCTAATCTAATTCCCTCAGCATCACCCGACTTAATTAGACTACATTCCATTATCCTTGTTTTGCTTTTGCTGATGTTCATCTTATATCCTCCTTTCAAGACACTGTCCATTCCATTCAACTGCTCTTCCAAGTCCTTTGCTGTCTCTGAAAGAATTACCATGTCATCGGCGAACCTCAAAGTTTTTATTTCTTCTTCATGAATTTTAATACCTACTCCGAATTTTTCTTTTGTTTCCTTTACTGCTAGCTCAATATACAGATTGAACAACATCGGGGAGAGGCTACAACCCTGTCTTACTCGCTTCCCAACCATTGCTTCCCTTTCATGTCCCTCGACTCTTATAACTGCCATCTGGTTTCTGTACAAATTGTAAATAGCCTTTCGCTCCCTGTATTTTACCCCTGCCACCTTTAGAATTTGAAAGAGAGTATTCCAGTCAACATTGTCAAAAGCTTTCTCTAAGTCTACAAATGCTAGAAACGTAGGTTTGCCTTTCCTTAATCTTTCTTCTAAGATAAGTCGTAAGGTCAGTATTGCTTCACGTGTTCCAGTGTTTCTACGGAATCCAAACTGATCTTCCCCGAGGTTGGCTTCTACTAGTTTTTACATTCGTCTGTACAGAATTCGTGTTAGTATTTTGCAGCTGTGACTTATTAAGCTGATAGTTCGGTAATTTTCACATCTGTCAACACCTGCTTTCTTTGGGATTGGAATTATTATATTCTTCTTGAAGTCTGAGGGTATTTCGCCTGTCTCATACATCTTCCTCACCAGATGGTAGAGTTTTGTCAGGACTGGCTCTCCCACGGCCGTCAGTAGTTCCAATGGAATATTGTCTACTCCGGGGGCTTTGTTTCGACTCAGGTCTTTCAGTGCTCTCTCAAACTCTTCACGCAGTATCATATCTCCGATTTCATCTTCATCTACATCCTCTTCCATTTCCATAATATTGTCCTCAAGTACATCGCCCTTGTATAGACCCTCTATATACTCCTTCCACCTTTCTGCTTTCCCTTCTTTGCTTAGAACTGGGTTTCCATCTGAGCTCTTGATATTCATACAAGTCGTTCTCTTATCTCCAAAGGTCTCTTTAATTTTCCTGTAGGCGGTATTTATCTTACCCCTAGTGAGATAGGCCTCTACATCCTTACATTTGTCCTCTAGCCATCCCTGCTTAGCCATTTTGCACTTCCTGTCGATCTCATTTTTGAGACGTTTGTATTCCTTTTTGCCTGTTTCACTTACTGCATTTTTATATTTTCTCCTTTCATCAATTAAATTCAATATTTCTTCTGTTACCCAAGGATTTCTACTAGCCCTCGTCTTTTTACCTACTTGATCCTCTGCTGCCTTCACTACTTCATCCCTGAAAGCTACCCATTCTTCTTCTACTGTATTTATTTCCCCCATTCCTGTCAATTGCTCCCTTATGCTCTCCCTGAATCTCTGTACAACCTCTGGTTCTTTTAGTTTATCCAGGTCCCATCTCCTTAAATTCCCACCTTTTTGCAGTTTCTTCAGTTTTAATCTACAGGTCATAACCAATAGATTGTGGTCAGAGTCCACATCTGCCCCTGGAAATGTCTTACAATTTAAAACCTGGTTCCTAAATCTCTTTCTTACCATTATCTAATCTATCTGATACCTTTTAGTATCTCCGGGGTTCTTCCATGTATACAGCCTTCTTTCATGATTCTTAAACCAAGTGTTAGTTATGATTATGTTGTGCTCTGTGCAAAATTCTACCAGGCGGCTTCCTCTTTGATTTCTGTCCCCCAATCCATATTCACCTACTATGTTTCCTTCTCTCCCTTTTCCTACACTCGAATTCCAGTCACCCATGACTATTAAATTTTCGTCTCCCTTCAGAATCTGAATAATTTCTTTTATTTCATCATACATTTCTTCAATTTCTTCGTCATCTGCAGAGCTAGTTGGCATATGAACTTGTACTACTGTAGTAGGTGTGGGCTTCGTATCTATCTTGGCCACAATAATGCGTTCATTATGCTGTTTGTAGTAGCTTACCCGCATTCCTATTTTCCTATTCATTATTAAACCTACTCCTGCATTACCCCTATTTGATTTTGTGTTTATAACCCTGTAGTCACCTGACCAGAAGTCTTGTTCCTCCTGCCACCGAACTTCACTAATTCCCACTATATCTAACTTCAACCTATCCATTTCCCTTTTTAAATTTTCTAACCTACCTGCCCGATTAAGGGATCTGACATTCCACGCTCCGATCCGTAGAACGCCAGTTTTCTTTCTCCTGATAACGACATCCTTATGAGTAGTCCCCGCCTGGAGATCCGAATGGAGGACTATTTTACCTCCGGAATATTTTACCCAAGAGGACGCCATCATCATGTAATCATACAGTAAAGCTGCATGCCCTCGGGAAAATTTACGGCTGTAGTTTCCCCTTGCTTTCAGCCGTTCGCAGTACCGACACAGCAAGGCCGATTTGGTTATTGTTACAAGGCCAGATCAGTCAATCATCCAGACTGTTGCCCTTGCAACTACTGAAAAGGCTGCTGCCCCTCTTCAGGAACCACACGTTTGTCTGGCTTCTCAACAGATACCCCTCCGTTGTGGTTGCACCTATGGTACGGCTATCTGTATCGTTGAGGCACGCAAGCCTCCCCACCAACGGCAAGGTCCATGGTTCATGGGGGGGTGACGCATTGCCAGCCATAAAAATTTCATCGTTGTTTGGAAACATGAAGCTCATTAATGGCTGCAAATGATCTCCAAGTAGCCGATAATAATCAATACGTCAATGATCGCTTAAGCTGGAGCAGAGGACCTAGTCAGTTCCATGTAATCACAGCCTATACTATTATAGAGCCACCACTAGCCTGCTAATTGCCTTGTTGGCAATTTGGGTCCATGTCTTCGTGCGGCCTGCGGCACACTCGAACCCTACCATTAGCCTTCACCAATTGAAATCTGGACTCATCTAACCGGGCTACGGTTTTCCAATCGTTTATGCTATGTCCGCGGACCTAACCAAATACGCACGCCCTGCCGTCGCTCAGCCCGGCCGCACATGCGCGGTGATCGGCCTTAGCTTCAAGTCGCGGCCGCCGGAAGTTAATGGCGTTATCTCCGGCTGAAGACGTCGCGCCATTCAATAGAATGGTTCTTGCCTGCAGCTCCCTCTATGGCCACAGGATATAACGGGGGCACAGACCTGACGCCAGGGCCACTCGCTCTCGCTCGCTAGCTGTGTCAATATCGAAGTGTTATTGTATAGATCTTATATCACACCCTTGGGCTTAGGATTTAGTTACTATTTCGGTTGCACTGTGGATTTGTGAATTGTATTGTGAACTTAATTACGTAGCTACTTGCAATGAGAGCAATAGACGGTGCCTGCTTCAGTGTGGAGAATAAAGATAAGTAACCTTCCTGATCGCTGGCGCCTTACTTCGAGACTAATCTTTTCTCATCCATCAGATCTTGCGTCCCACCCCGGTCACGTCCTGCTACCAATTCCAAGTTATGTTTGCCACTCCAGGCAGACGTAAAAGTTTAGGGTGAACCGAGATGATCTTGACCCCAGCAGAGGCGTTATAGGCGACGTCATGCTGATAGCAAAGGCACCACCACGTTGGTCGTTCAACACTAACGCAAGAGTTCGCTGCCCTGTCCTAACAGTTACGTTCGTCGTGCGTCCCGCATTGATTTATGCTGTTATTTCTCGGAATGTTGCTTCTCTGTTAGCAATGACAACTCTGCGCAAACGTCGCTGCTCTCGGTCGTTAAGTGAAGGCCGTCGGCCAGTGCGTTGTCCGTGGTGAGAGGCAACGCCTGAAATTTTGTATTCTCGGCACAGTCTTGACACTGTGGATCTCAGAATATCGAATTCCCTTACGATTTCCGAAATGGACTGTCCCATGCGTCTAGAGCCAAGAACTGCTCCGTGACGAATTCTGTTAATTCCCATCGTGAGAACACAATCACGTCGGAAACCTTTTCACACCAATCACCTGAGTACAAGAGACAAGTCCGCCAATACACTGCCCTTTATACTTTGTGTGTGCGATACTACAGCCATCTGTATATGTGCGTATTTCCATCTCGCATCTCTTCTCATCTTAGTGTACTGAAAGCACAGAACGCTACTTTTCAGCAGTATTCATCAAAATCTGTTCCTGAAATAAAGCAAAACTAAACAGATGGAAGTAGCAGATTGTCACGATCAACCAGCCTGTACCACAAGTGGCTACGTTGCAGGACCATGGCCGAGACGGAATGACACGTAAGCGGTTGACATGGCCGACACTGAGTCGCCTGGCTCCGTGGCAGTAACTTTAGCGCAATGAAATTTAATATTGTCTAACTTGAGGATGCGATCTGTTTTGAATAACACTGTGCCTCTCTCATGGTCATTTTCCCCGGCACCAGCGATCATATTCTCGAGAATGCCGCCCTGGTGCCGCCAAGTGCGGCTGCTGCGGAACTGCGTGACAGCCGTGAACGCAGCCGTCACGCGTCTAGGAGAGCGCACCGACTGTGGTGGTCGGTCCGCATACGATGGGGAACAGACGTATCCAGGCCAGCTCCAGCGCCGAGATGGAAGTGTCTGGCAATCTTGCGGCGCATCGCCGGGTCCCAGGCACTGGTGATCGTCGGACTGGGTCTGGAGGACTTAGGAAGAATCTGCTGTACCTTGAGGAAGCGGGGACTTCACCTTGAGCCACAGTTGGAAGTCTCTCCGACTGGGGGCTGTCAAGCTGTGAGCCGGTGCCGGGGTTTTGTACAGGGCACGGGCCACACTTGATTGGCGACGCCGTCTGACGTAGAGCAAGGCGTCACTGCGGAGCAACGCGAACAAGGCTGCACTGCGGGGAGTCGAGTCCAAGGGAGCTAACATATTTGTAACGGATCGATACCGGAAGGCTGTCGTAAGGGCAGTTTCGTGAGGATGATGTTACTGTCAGGTGCACAACATTACAGAGAATGCGAGGAAAGCTTTTAGTAGATTACAATGGTCACAATCAGAGTGGACTATCCCATGTTCGTATCCTGATGATCTTGAGTTCAAGACGAGGCACAGTGTGATGTACCAGGTGGTCTTCATCAAAGTGCAGCAACTCAGAAAGCTCCACTGTTGGCTACAATTGTCGTGTGGCAGCGAAACTTGGAAGATATTCTAATCCGTTAATGCGGAACCGATTTACGCTTAACAAACAATAATTCCTGTTTTGGAAACGAGATGAATATCTGTCGCTGTGAATGATGAGCAGAAAAGAACAAAATAATGTTGCTCGCAGCAGTTCAAGTGGAATCTGAGCAGGTCCTTGATAACCGCGTTGTTCTAGATATGCCTAGAGCCAAACGTCACATCGATTCAAATCAGATGATCTTGCAGGCCATATATTTGGGTACTCCTGGAGATAACTCCTAAATTTTCAGTTATTTTATTTAGGCAGCAAGTCGAAGCAATATATTACTCCATCTTCGGGCCCGCTGACCGACATGTGGCCATGAAAATAGGGGCCAGCATTTAGCGACTGCTATCCGTAGATTTTTGACACAGAGATTTCTTCGATCATCTCACACGACGGAAATTAACAAACTTTGAACGCAGAATGGTAGTTGCAGCCAGACGCATGGGACAGTTCGTTTCGGAAATCGTGTGTGAAGAGTGTGCCGAGAATACAAAATTTCAGAAATTACATCCTAAAATGGACTAGGCAATGACCGGCGACCTTCACTTAACGACCGAGAACAGCTGCATTTGAATAGAGTTGTCAGTACTCCTAGACAAGCAACGACGTGTGAAATATGCTGAAATCACTTTGGAGCGTACGACGAAAATATCCGTTAGGACAGTGCGACTAAAGATGGCGTTAACGGACTATGACAGCAGACGACCGACGCGAGTGACTTTACTGACAACACGACTCGAAAACCATGGCCTTGCCAGATGGGTCCAGCCTTCAGTTGGTAAGAACTGATGGTAGAGTTCAAGTGTGACGCAAACCCCACGAAGCCTAAAGGGCACTGTGCAAGCTGGTAGTGGCTCCATAACGATGTTGGATGTGTTTACATCGAATGTTCTTGGTCCTCTGGTCCAGATGAACCGATCATTCACTGTAAATGATTATGTTCGCCTATTTGGAGACATTTTCGGCCATTCACGGACTTCATTTTCCCAAACAAAGGTGGAATTTTTTATGGATGACAATGCGTCATGTCACCTGGCCACAATTGTTCGCAATTGGTTGAAGAACATCGTAGACAATTCTAGCGAATGATTTGTCCACCCAGATCTCCCTATGAAGCCCATCGAATATTTATGGTACATGATCGACATCTCAGTTCTAGCACAAAGTTGTGCGCCGGCAACACTTCCGCACTTGTGGACTTCTATAGAGGCAGCATGGCGCAGTGTTTCTGAAGGGGACTTCCAACGACTTTTTGAGCAGAGTTTCTGCACCACGCCGAGCATAATGAGGTAGGTCACGATATTAGGAGGTGTCCCATGACTTTTATCAGCTCACTGTATTTATAACGAACCAACGGAAATCACGCGTCTGTAATATCAAAAAACGCATGAAAAATCCCTGAACATCATTCAAAATTTGGTTGTCGAAGCTAAGGGTCACCCTCTATACAGATGTGTATTGTACATTACGAAAGATATCTTGTTAAGTCATTCAAATCTATTTCTTCTCTGAAAGTTCATAATAAAACCGTTAGTGAAGCCTGTGGACAAGAAATATCCGTCGTTTATATCTAAAAATGAAAAATCACTACGATAGAAATTTTCGTCGGAACAAGGTTATGCTTCCTGTATGCCCACAGGAAGATAATGAATGAGCTGTCGGGAAGTCTGGTCTGACGTTTGAATAGTGCCCTTTCAGTAGCTGCGCTATCAGTAACGTAACCTGTCAAGAGTGGCATTAAGTAGCTTTATATTTACTATCTTAAAATGTATGAGTTGTGAACTTTCAAGTAATTTCCATCAAGGCAATATGACGCGCTCCTGCGATCAATCACTTCACGTCGCTAGAACATAAATATACAACTCGTTCACCAAACATCGACACTCAATAATGCAGCGTCAGCAACTAAGTCGGCTGGCAGCACCAAGGACGCAGCTACTCCCGTGGAGAACGGGTGGGTATAGTCAGCGAAGAGCGCGTGCCTGTAAACATGAGATATCGAAGCGTCACTAAACTCAGTTTGGTCCCAGGCGCAATTGTTAACGGCTGTTAAATAGACCATTCCTGTTTCATGACGAATCTTACAACTTAGTTCTGTTAAATACTACATTAATGCAACGTTATCAACTAACAAGGGGAAGACACGACGTTCGGATCACGGATTTACCTCAAACTTTGTACACCTTTAGTAGGCCATTAAAACAACATAATGTGGAGGTAATAAGGTCCACTACTCTGGCAATTCCGAGAAAATCGCAAGAGAAGTTCTACGCGCCTGTTACGTGAGAGACGTCTCTGTGCGTAGGTACCGGACGTTAGAGAACAAAGTGGCTGCCGGGACGGTAGCTCAGAGTGTTCGCTCAGAGGGTTAGCTGCCCTCTATAATAAAAGAAAGAAGTAAATGGATAAAATGAACTTGAACGGCTGTCAGGGGACGTCCGCCCTCGAACAAATGCAACGTGCAACGGACAATTACGAACAAAATGAGATGACTAAAAAAAAAAAGAGCGGTCAAGAAGTGCTTCGTAAGACCAATGTGTATGAGGCAGCGGTCCGAATCCCACTCGTATCTTCATTTATGTACTGTAAGTGTAGATTCTGTGATATTCAAAAAATTTATACTTGCACTATTCGTTCTTGCTACATTAGCAGAGTCTCAGGTTAACTTCCAAATGTGGCCTGCCTCTGTGTCTTCAGATCGAAGCGTCGAGGTGCAAAGTAGGTTCGGGTACCTCACAGTTGGCATGTATAAGGGATTTCGCAAATCAAGACAGGCACACATTTTCAGAAAAACACATTTACTTTTCGATAGTTACAAATATGTTTATTCTAATAATTAAATTAATTAAAAATAGTAAGTAGTCAAATAACATGAAATTCACTAAAACTTCGTGCAAATATAAGATGTTCTTTTAATTATATTACCTCTCGAATGTCACATAAGTTGAATAAAATGATCAGTGATGAAAAAATACATTAAAAATTAAGTTAGAGCGGGAGTCGAACCATAGCTTCATACATATTCATCTTACATAGCTCGATCGCTAACCACTTGACCACAATTTTTCTCCTTCTTTTGCTCGTTAGTGTTCGTTGCATTTGTTCACGGCGGATGTCCCATCATACCCATTCAAATTCATCGTTGATCCATTCAAATGGCTCTGAGCACTATGGGACTTAACTTCTGAGGTCATCAGTCCCCTAGAACTTAGAACTACTTAAACCTAACTAACCTAAGGACATCACACACATCCATGCCCGAGGCAGGATTCGAACCTGCGACCATAGCGGTCGCGCAGTTCCAGACTGTAGTGTCTAGAACCGCTAGGCCACTCCGGCAGGCGTTGATCAATTCACTCAGTTGTTTTTCTTACAGAGGGAAGCTATGCCTCTGACCGAACATACTGTGTTACCGTACCGGCATCATGGCCTCTAACGTGTCTCACCTATGCACTGATACCTCACTTACACAATAGACGAGTAATACTTCTCTTGCTATTTTTTGGGAATTGCCAGAGTAGTGCACCTTACTGCTTGTACATTATGTTGTTTTAATGGCCTACTAAAGGTGTACAAAGTTTGAAGTAAATCTGTAATCCCAACGTCGTGGCCTTCCCTTATGCAAAATTTATGGAATTTGGCAACATTGGTCAACAGAATTATGGAATATGATTTCAGGCAACTGCCACACTGCATTGAGCAATAACTGAGCATCAAGTGTGTTATCAAATTGTACCTTTATGTTCCACAAATTTAATACACAACAAAACATAATTCCATCCTCGATCGTTTACATAAAAAGAACTGAAATGCCCGACTGGTGTCGAAAACAAAGTGGAAAAAGTCAAAAAGTCATTCATTCCGTCATCCCGGTTGCGTTTCATTCGATTTTGAGAACTGCAATTACGTGTATGCCTTCCGCGAGCGATTATCCCTGCCTGACACCTACGTGGCATGTTTTGTGTAAGTCTACAGAGGCAACCCTATGGTATCCGTTCCCATTCTTCAATGAGAGCCCACGAGAGTTCTTGGAGAGTTTGTAGCGGTACAGGACGAGCACGACAGGTCTATCAAGCACGTCCCAAATAGGCACGACGGGCTTTAGGTCGGTAATCATGCCCGTCTATTCCATTACTTTAATGTACAGGCTTTTCAAGACATCCCTGCTGACGCCCGCCACATAGGCGCTGATGTTAGAAGGAATTCAGGGCCACCACTGTAAGCGGCAGCCATCAAATGGTCCAACAGGATTTTTTCCATCTACCGCCTGCCGCCCCCCCTCCCCCCCCCCATGAACCATGGACCTTGCCGTTGGTGGGGAGGCTTGCGTGCCTCAGCGATACAGATAGCCGTACCATAGGTGCAACCACAACGGAGGGGTATCTGTTGAGAGGCCAGACAAACGTGTGGTTCCTGAAGAGGGGCAGCAGCCTTTTCAGTAGTTGCAAGGGAAACAGTCTGGATGATTGACTGATCTGGTCTTGTAACATTAACCAAAACGGCCTTGGTGTCCTGGTACTGCGAACGGCTGAAAGCAAGGGGAAACTACAGCCGTAATTTTTCCCGAGGGCATGCAGCTTAACTGTATGGTTAAATGTTGATGGCGTCCTCTTGGGTAAAATATTCCAGAGGTAAAATAGTCCCCCATTCGGATCTCCGGGCGGGGACTACTCAAGAGGATGTCGTTATCAGGAGAAAGAAAACTGGCGTTCTACGGATCGGAGCGTGGAATGTCAGATCCCTTAATCGGGCAGGTAGGTTAGAAAATTTAAAAAGGGAAATGGATAGGTTTAAGTTAGAAGTAGTGAGAATTAGTGAAGTTTGGTGGCAGGAGGAACAAGACTTCTGGTCAGGTGACTACCAGGTTATAAATACAAAATCAAATAGAGGTAATGCAGGAGTAGGTTTAATAGTGAATAGGGAAATAAGAATGCGGGTAAGCTTCTACAAACAGCATAGTGAATGCATTATTGTGGCAAAGATAGATACGAAGCCCACGCCTACTACAGTAGTACAAGTATATATGCAAACTATCCACTGTACCTGTGGTCTAGGGGTAGCGTCTTTGATTCATAATCAAAACGTCTTCGGTCCCGGGTTCGATCTCCGCCACTGCCTAAATTTTGATAAATAATCAGCATTGGCGGCCGAAGACTTCCGGCATAAGAAGTCAGCCTCATTCTGCCATCGACCGTGTCAAACAGGGCGGAGGAGCAGATAGAGGTTCAGGGCACTCTCTTGTCCTAGGGGTGGGAAATTGCCCCTAAAGGCGGAAGAATCAGCAATGATCAACGATATGAGGATGCAGAAGGCAATGGAAACCACTACATTATAGACACGTAACGTGTATCCACAGGACATGTAGCCTGTAATTGAAGAAGTGTCATGATGATATCTCCATTGGCAAAAGATTCCGTAATAGTCCCCCATTCGGATCTCCGGGAGGGGACTGCCAAGGGGGAGGTTACCATGAGAAAAAGATTGAATAATCAACGAAAGGATAACGTTCTACGAGTCGGGGCATAGAATGTCAGAAGCTTGAACGTGGTAGGGAAACTAGAAAATCTGAAAAGGGAAATGCAAAGGCTCAATCTAGATATAGTAGGGGTCAGTGAAGTGAAGTGGAAGGAAGACAAGGATTTCTGGTCAGATGAGTATCGGGTAATATCAACAGCAGCAGAAAATGGTATAACAGGTGTAGGATTCGTTATGAATAGGATGGTAGGGCAGAGGGTGTGTTACTGTGATCAGTTCAGTGACCGGGTTGTTCTAATCAGAATCGACAGCAGACCAACACCAAAAACGACAGTTCAGGTATACATGCCGGCGTCGAAAGCTGAAGATGAACAGATAGAGAAAGTGTATGAGGATATTGAAAGGGTAATGCAGTATGTAAAGGGGGACGAAAATCTAATAGTCATGGGCGACTGGAATGCAGCTGTAGGGAAAGGAGTAGAAGAAAAGGTTACAGGTGAATATGGGCTTGGGACAAGGAATGAAAGAGGAGAAAGACTAATTGAGTTCTGTAACAAGTTTCAGCTAGTAATAGCGAATACCCTGTTCAAGAATCACAAGAGGAGGAGGTATACTTGGAAAAGGCCGGGAGATACGGGAAGATTTCAATTAGATTACATCATGGTCAGACAGAGATTCCGAAATCAGATACTGGATTGTAAGGCGTACCCAGGAGCAGATATAGACTCAGATCACAATATAGTAGTGATGAAGAGTAGGCTGAAGTTCAAGACATTAGCCAGGAAGAATCAATACGCAAAGAAGTGGGATACGGAAGTACTAAGGAATGACGAGATACGTTTGAAGTTCTCTAATGCTGTAGATACAGCAATAAGGAATAGCGCAGTAGGCAGTACAGTTGAAGAGCAATGAACATCTCTAAAAAGGGCCGTCACAGAAGTTGGGAACGAAAATATAGGTACAAAGAAGGTAGGTGCGAAGAAACCATGGATAACAGAAGAAATACTTCAGTTGATTGATGAAAGGAGGACGTACAAACATGTTCCGGGAAAATCTGGAATACAGAAATACAAGTCGCTGAGGAATTAAATGAATAGGAAGTGCAGGGTAGCTAAGACGAAATGGCTGCAGAAAAAATGTGAAGACATCGAAAAAGATATGATTGTCGGAAGGACAGACTCACATACAGGAAAGTCAAAACAACCTTTGGTGACATTAAAAGCAACGGTGGTAACATTAAGAGTGCAACGGGAATTCCACTGTTAAATGCAGAGGAGAGAGCAAATAGATGGAAAGAATACATTGAAAGCCTCTATGAGGGTGAAGATTTGTCTGATATGATGGAAGAAGAAACAGGAGTCGATTTAGAAGAGATAGGGGATCCAGTATTAGAATCGGAATTTAAAAGAGCTTTGGAGGACTTACGGTCAAATAAGGCAGAAGGGATAGATAACACTCCATCAGAATTTCTAAAATCATTGGGGGAAGTGGCAACAAAACGACTATTCACGTTGGTGTGTAGACTATATGAGTCTGGCGACATACCATCTGACTTTCGGAAAAGCATCATCCACAAAATTCCGAAGACGGCAAGAGCTGACAAGTGCGAGAATTATCGTACAATCAGCTTAACAGCTCATGCATCGAAGCTGCTTACAAGAATAATTTACAGAAGAATGGAAAAGAAAATTGAGAATGCGCTAGGTGACGATCAGTTTGGCTTTAGGAAAAGTAAAGGGACGAGAGAGGCAATTCTGACGTTACGGCTAATAATGGAAGCGAGGCTAAAGAAAAATCAAGACACTTCCATAGGATTTGTCGACCTGGAAAAAGCGTTCGACAATATAAAATGGTGCAAGCTGTTCGAGATTCTGAAAAAAGTAGGGGTAAGCTATAGGGAGAGACGGGTCATATACAATATGTACAACAACCAAGAGGGAATAATAAGAGTGGACGATCAAGAACGAAGTGCTCGTATTAAGAAGGGTGTAAGACAAGGCTGTAGCCTTTCGCACCTTCTCTTCAATCTTT
This sequence comes from Schistocerca serialis cubense, assembly GCF_023864345.2. NCBI lineage: Eukaryota > Metazoa > Arthropoda > Insecta > Orthoptera > Acrididae > Schistocerca > Schistocerca serialis. The sequence continues at coordinate 1,039,993,346 of NC_064638.1, read as the reverse complement.
ACATCGAGGAAGCAATGATGGAAATAAAAGTAAGGTTCAGGAGTGGAATTAAAATACAAGGTGAAAGGATATCAATGATACGATTCGCTGATGACATCGCTATCCTGAGTGAAAGTGAAGAAGAATTAAGTGATCTGTTGAACGGAATGAAGTCTAATGAGTACACAGTATGGTTTGAGAGTAAATCGGAGAAAGACGAAGGTAATGAGAAGTAGTAGAAATGAGAACAGCGAGAAACTTAACATCAGGATTGATGGTCACGAAGTCAATGAAGTTAAGGAATTCTGCTACCTAGGCAGTAAAATAACCAATGACGGACGGAGCAAGGAGGACATCAAAAGCAGACTCGCTATGGTAAAAAAGGCATTTCTGGCCAAGAGAAGTCTACTAATATCAAATACCGGTATTAATTTGAGGAAGAAATTTCTGAGGATGTACGTCTGGAGTACAGCATTGTATGGTAGTGAAACATGGACTGTGGGAAAACCGGAACAGAAGAGAATCGAAGCACTTGAGATGTGGTGCTATAGACGAATGTTGAAAATTAGGTGGACTGATAAGGTAAGGAATGAGGAGGTTCTACGCAGAATCGGAGAGGAAAGGAGTACGTGGAAAACACTGATAAGGAGAAGGGACAGGATGATGTGACATCTGCTAAGACATGAGGGAATGACTTCCATGGTACTAGAGGGAGCTGTACAGGGCAAAAACTGTAGAGGAAGACAGAGATTGGAATACGTCAAGCAAATAATTGAGGACGTAGGTTGCAAGTGCTACTCTGATATGAAGAGGTTAGCACAGGAAAGGAATTCGTGGTGGGCCGCATCAAACCAGTCAGTAGACTGATGACCAAAAAAAAAGCTCTGCAGATGAAGAAGAAATTGAAGAAATGTACGATGAAATAAAAGAAATTTAATAGTCATGGGTGACTGGAATTCGGTAGTAGGAAAAGGGAGAGAAGGAAATGTAGTAGGTGAATATGGATTGGAGCTAAGAAATGAAAGAGTAAGCCGCCTGGTAGAATTTTGCACAGAGCATAACTTAATCATAGCTAACACTTGGTTCAAGAACCATAAAAGAAGGTTGTATACATGGAGGAATCCTGGCGATACTAAAAGGTAACAGATAGAATAGATAATGGTTAGACAGAGATTTAGGAACCACGTTTTAAATTGTAAAACATTTCCAGGAGCAGATGTGGACTCTGACCACAATCTATTGGTTATGATCTGTAGATTAAAACTGAAGAAACTGCAAAAAGGTGGGAATTTATGGAGATGGGACCTGGATAAACTGACTAAACCAGAGGTTGTACAGAGTTTCAGGGAGAGCATAAGGGAACAATTGACAGGAATGGGGGAATGTAGAAGAAGAATGGGTAGCTCTGAGGAATGAAGTAGTGAAGGCAGCAGAGGATCAAGTAGGTAAAAAGACGAGGGCTAGTAGAAATCCTTGGGTAACAGAAGAAATATTGAATTTAATTGATGAAAGGAGAAAATATAAAAATGCAGTAAATGAAGCAGGTAAAAAGGAATACAAACGTCTCAAAAATGAGATCGACAGGAAGTGCAAAATTGCTAAGCAGGGATGGCTAGAGGACAAATGTAAGGATACAGAAGCGAATATCACTAGGGGTAAGATAGATACTGCCTACAGAAAAATTAAAGAGACCTTTGGAGATAAGAGAACCACTGGCATGAATAACAAGGGCTCAGATGGAAACACAGCTCTAAGCCAAGAAGTGAAGCAGAAAGGAGGAAGGAGTATATAGAGGGTCTATACAAGGGCGATGTACTTGAGGCCAATATTATGGAAATGGAAGAGGATGTAGATGAAGATGAAATCGAAGATACGATACTGCGTGAAGAGTTTGAGAGAGCACTGAAAGACCTGAGTCGAAACAAGGCCCTCGGAGTAGACAACATTCCATTACAACTACTGACGGCCTTGGGAGAGCCAGTCCTGACAAAACTCTACCATCTGGTGAGTAAGATGTATGAAACAGGCGAAATACCCTCAGACTTCAAGAAGAATATAATAATTCCAATCCCAAAGAAAGCAGGTGTTGACAGATGTGAAAATTACCGAACTATCAGTTTAATAAGTCACAGCTGCAAAATACTAACACGAATTCTTTACAGACGAATGGAAAAACCAGTAGAAGCTGACCTCGGGGAAGTCCCAGTTTGGATTTCGTAGAAATGTTGGAACACGTGAGGCAATACTGACCCTACGACTTATCTTAGAAGCTAGATTAAGGAAGGGCAAACCTACGTTTCTAGCATTTGTAGACTTAGAGAAAGCTTTTGACAATGTTGACTGGAATACTTTCTTTCAAATTCTGAAGGTGGCAGGGGTAAAATACAGGGAGCGAAAGGCTATTTACAATTTGTACAGAAACCAGATGGCAGTTATAAAGGTCGAGGGGTATGAAAAGGAAGCAGTGGTTGGGAAGGGAGTGTGACAGGGTTGTAGTCTCTCCCTGATGTTATTCAATCTGTATATTGAGCAAGCAGTGAAGGAATCAAAAGGAAATTCGGAGTAGGTATTAAAATCCGTGGAGAAGAAATAAAAACTTTGAGGTTCGCCGATGATATTGTAATTCTGTCAGAGACAGCAAAGGACTTGGAAGAGCAGTTGAACGGAATAGATAGTGTCTTGAAAGGAGGATATAAGATGAGCATCAACAAAAGCAAAACGAGGATAATGGAATGTAGTCGAATAATGTCTGGTGATGCTGAGGGATTTAGATTAGGAAATGAGACACTTAAAGTAGTAAAGGAGTTTTGCTATTTGGGGAGCAAAATAACTGATGATGGTCGAAGTAGAAAGGATATAAAATGTAGACTGGCAATGGCAAGGAAAGCGTTTCTGAAGAAGAGAAATTTGTTAACATCGAGTATAGATTTAAGTGTCAGAAAGACATTTTTGAAAATATTTTTATGGAGTGTAGCCATGTATGGACGATAAATAGTTTGGACAAGAAGAGAATAGAAGCTTTTGAAATGTGGTGCTGCAGAAGAATGCTGAAGATTAGATGGGTAGATCACATAACTAATGAGGAAGTATTGAATAGGATTGGGAAGAAGAGACGTTTGTGGCACAACTTGACTAGAGAAGGGATCGGTTGGTAGGACATGTTCTGAGTCATCAAGGGATCACCAATTTAGTATTGGAGGGCAGCGTGGATGGTAAAAATTGTAGAGGGAGCCCAAGAGATGAATACACTAAGCAGATTCAGAAGGATGTAGGTTGCGGTAGGTACTGGGAGATGAAGAAGCTTGCACGGGATAGAGTAGCATGGAGAGCTGCAGCAAACCAGTCTCAGGACTGAAGACCACAACAACAACAACCGCCTGCCGGTAAGGCAGCCATGGACAACGACAAAATCAATATGGCTGTCGACAATATCTGTCAGTTACACAGGTTCCGTATACGAACACAGCCATCACCTTGCGTTTAATGTTATCTGGATTCGTCTGTGAATAATGCGTATCGCCAGTGACGGAGTTGCCAGTCGACATGGGAACGGCAGAACTGAAGACTGCAAGATGTTGGTGTCAAGCTGAATGCTCGAACTGGATGGTTGGGCGGTGAGGTCCTTTCTCGTAACCTGTTAATTACAGTCTGATCGGACACAGCCGCTCCAGCGGCCCGTCTACAGGGCTGTTGCGCTATCCGATGATGCCGAAATGGAGAAATGGCCAGACATCGGTCTGCACGTCACCTTGTCCAACTTTCGGTGTGTACTGACCTGTCTCCATGTAGCGTTTCGACAACGTGCCTGTCAAAGGGTTCAATGAACCACCTTCATGCTCTCTCTCTACCGTTCCACTCTCGAACGGCACGCGAGAAAACGAGGACTTAAATTTTTCTGTGCGAGCCCCGATTTCTCTTATTTGTCGTGATGATCATTTCTCCCTACGTAGGTGGGTGCCAACAGAATGTTTTCGCAATCGGAGGGGAAAACTGGTGATTGAAATTTCATGAGAAGATCCCGTCCCAACGATAAACGCCTTTGTTTTAATGATTGCCAATCCAATTCACGTATCATGTCTGTGACACTATCTCCCCTATTTCGCGATATTACAAAACGAGCTGACCTTCTTTGTTATTCCTACCTGATGCGGATCCCACACCGCCCAGCAATACTTCAGAATAGGGCGGACAACCGTAGTGTTAGCACTCTCTTTGGTAGATGTGTTGCACCTCCTAAGTGTTCTGCCAATAAATCTCATCTTGATCATCAGAATTATTTTTCAACTATCTTATAAAAGGGATAAAGCATACAAATATATTAAAAATTCGTGGACGCTTCCCTTCAGTCTTTGTAAAATGAGCTTCAGCATCATACGTCCAGTCTTTAAAGTAATGTAAAAAGAATAGGCGTATGCATTACGTGAGTATCTGCAGCGCCGAAGCAGGAGCTGTTCGAGTGCTGCCGCGAGGGGTAGCCGTGCGGTCTCAGGCCCTTTGCTACGGTTCGCGCGGCTTTCCCCATCGCAGGTTCGAGTCTTCCCTCGGGCACGTGTGTGTGTGTGTGTGTGTTGTCCTTAGTGTAAGTTAAAGTTAGATTACGTCGAGTGACACTTTGGTCCCATAGGATCTTACCACAAATTTCCAAGACATTGTTCGTGTGCGCGGTGCCTCCAGCAAATACACATCTGAAATACAAACACTTAAATAATTATAATGAGCGCTTCGTGTGCGTAAACAAGAAATATAATAGACACGAGTTATCAAAGCCAATAAATACTCCTACAGAGATGCTCTAGATTTAGAATTTTGCCATGCACAGTATTTAAATAGCATTGTTACAATTAAAGTTTCCAACGAGAGACACATATTATAATAGATCAACAAAGGTTTTAGAAAAACTTGTTTGTCTCCTATACTGAGCTCATTGAATGTATTTTCCTTTTAACGCTATACATCGTATCTGAAACTGTTCCAGTAGTTTCCATCCTCATCCTCTATGTGTAGCGTTGTAAGTTCTTCTTCGGTTCCCAAAAAATGGTGACCAATTTGATAGCTACAACGACTTTTCGAAATTATTAAGCTAAAAAGTGACTCTCTGTTTCTTGTATCTCACAATGAAGAAGCTTCCAGTGTGACCAGTTGTAAGGTGTCAGGCAAATCCAACACCTTCCATGAAAACCCTGACATGATAAATATATCCAGCAGTATGTCACATAGCTCCGAATAAATCGTGACATTAAATTAACCAAAGTAAGACGATCAACGAGTGAGCAAATGGAATACCACAGACTAACACAAGAACGACTAAATGCATGTCATACCTCCTCACCGTGAGACAGACGCAGTTCCGAGGGAAGAAACGAGAACAGAAGCCGAGAGCAGAACCGTGTTAAGCTAGAAGGCGCAACGATAAGGGACGGACACCCACGTCGCCAGACAACCACCAGGACCACCCCCTAGCCCATGCTAAAAGCTAGAGCCCTCTAGAAGAACAGTATAGATCTTACGATAACACTAAAAGGGCCACACCAGCCGCAAGTTTCAGCGTGAGAATTTTTTGCGTCTCTGTTACATTGCAAACGTTAAAAACATTGCCCCACCACGAAAAGTAACCACCAGGACCACCCCCCAGCCCATGTTAAAAGATAGAGCCCTCCAGAAGAACAGTATAGATCTTACGATAACACTAAAAGGGCCACATCAACTGAGACTCAACTGAGACTTTTTTGCGTCTCTGTTACGTTGCAAACTTTAAAAACATTGCCCCACCACGAAAAGTGTAACGTTTCTCATTGGATAGACAGAATTTTTGTGGGTGGAGCTTAAGGTTAACATTGAGACCCTGATTGGTCAGATGAAAACACAGCCAGATAGTTTTTTTTTTAAATCAACTTCGGTAAATTGTAGTAAGGAGAAGTTAGGAGAGAGTTGCTTCCGAGATGGCGAGATGAATGGAGCTGCACCGGCCGCCACCCCTGACGAACACCGACAAGATAATGAACGCACATGATGCCGCATTTTTGAGCCCATAAGGCTTCACTCAGAACTGCAGAAGTCTCATCTGTTACACCCCCTTTTTGCGTAATACTAGTGTCGGTCGTCAATTAAAGCTCATGGTATTCACATTAGCTATGTAAGTTAAAATCTGAAACGCGATGATTTTTCTGTTATATAATTGTTGAGAAGCCACATCAGCCACTGTAATTTACGACAAGTTAAATAAGTAATTAAAGATAATTGATGGTCACTGTAGTCCATTTTGATAGTTTTCTCTTTTTGAAACTTAACATAAATCTAGATTATAGATGTGATATGGTATAGGTCATCCTTCGATCCATTATAGAACTTGGAAACCCATTCAGGGAATATTCGCTCACATTTTTGTTGAACACAGTTGGTTTTTATCATCCTGTACTAAAATATTTCCTTTTATCAATAGTGCAATTTATAAACAATGTTTTGTGAATAGAATAAAATTTCCAATGGTACACTTAACTGCTTTTTCGACTTTATTTTACCAGCTAATTAAAAATAGGAAAGCCTTGAACCCCTTCCACTAAATTTAGTTAGTATTAAGATTCTTTTACAGGAAGTTCAGTGGAGCTGATGCTGAAATCATTAAGTATTTGATTATATCATCGCTAGTCTCACTGAACTCTTCTGAACTCTACATGTCATGTGTGCTCTGGCGTCTCCTTATCAGCAACAGGTCCCAGGTTCAAACAAGTCAATTCCCTAAAAAACACGCTCAGAGCATCGTTGCGCGAAAGTGGTAGGGAGACACAACTTGGAACTAACAGACACCACGTGGAATGTTAGAGAATGGCGACCCTGTCAGGATGGTAAAATACCATGATTGAAGGTCGACCGCATGCCTAACTAGGTCAGAAAAATATCTTGTTGAAAAATTTTTGTAAAAAATTTTTTTTTCTTAAAGTTATATATAGTCGAAAACAGTAGCTGTAGCGATAGATAGTATGAAAGTATTCAATAGAAAGTGAGACATTCTAGCAGAGACAATAGCATAATTAAGTTATGAATTTTAATATTGTTAGAATTAAGTTTTCTCTCCAATGCAAGCGCACAGGTGGCGGATACATCGTTGACAAGTTGGTTCTGACCCAATAAGTAAATGAATGTATTGTCAAGTCGTGTGTGCAAAAAGTTTATGAAACGCGTGAGATCGTATGAGCGCAAGTTGACGCGAAGTAGGGCGTGTGAATTGCTTTTAAAACAGAAAATAAGGGATTCGGAAAGATTAGCAATGGTTGATCGAGACCTTGACCGAATTGAGGTAGAGACCCAACATGAAGATGGACAGAGAATAGAGGACAGTACGACAGACGATGCAGTATCGCGAGAAATAGGACAGATAACGCACCATAACGAGGATAATGTACGTCAAGGCATAGAAAACATAAGTCAGCATACGACAGAGGAGCAGTAAAGTAGAGAGACAGCCAATGAGGATTCTAACTAGCGTCTTGAATATGTAGAACCCATAGTACAAGTAATCAGAGCTCCCTCACCACAGAGTACAAGGAATTCCTGCAGAAACGTGTCACCGCAAAGTTCAATGCAATCGGTTGCAAACAACACTTAGGCGAAAACACAGAGCGTAGGACGTCGGAAGAAAACGCAATAGGACCCACCAAACTGGCAGAATTATCACCATTAATGACGGAAACCATGACAAGACAAAATAAAGAAATTGCGAACCAAATTAAAATTCAGAATGTAGAAACGACGAAACAAATTGCAGACACCACGAGACAAATGCGTGAGATTAAAGAACAAAACAAAAAAATTCAGTTACACCTAAGTCATATTGAACACGAGGCAAAAGAATCTCGAGAAGTGATAGGAAACTTAGTAACAGGTCACAATCAATTGAGAACAGACATTGACAAGGTACAAGTGGACGTACAAACATTGTGTAATGACACTCAGGACGAGATCAAAACATTACGCAACAACACCCAGGGAGAAGTCAAGAAACTAGAGAAACAGATAAACGTAATTACTAGACAAGCAGCAGGTACAGCGCGTGAAATTGTTGAAAACAGTGTGTTACACAAACGTATCACAAAAGCAGCGCTGAAAAGATATGATAACCGCATAATCAAAATAGAAGCGCAAACGAAGTGACAATTTCAAAAATTGCGAACAGAGTTGTTGCAACCATTGAAGAGCGTAGAGAACAGGATCGAATAAGCACTGAGTCTGCAACGACATCCGTATCTGTAACAGCACCGGAAAAACAAGCAATTACCGAAGATATTAACGCATTTGCGATTCCAATCACAGGCGGAAAGTAACATACATGAAATCAGACAGCCTGCACAGCAACAAACACGTTTCGAAATTCTTGATGAACAAACGGCATCACAAACACATCCGGAACCACAAATGTATGTTTCAAGACAGTTTGGATCGTGCAATGAAGCAGCAAGGTTAGCCAGACACGATACCGAACCTATACCTGACAATGGAAAGCCATGTCGCGAAGAGTACAGTGCAATGCATTCAGCTACACGTTCACAACCGTTGGAAGAAAATTATTGCATACCACTCCAACGATACTACGCAAGGGTAGGCGAAAGTTACAGTGGACAATATCCAATGGATCTACCACAACCGGAAAGAACGACGAGAGAAATGAACAGAAACAAAAGTGGCGAAGAATCGCGAACTTCATATGGAACTATGACGAAGGACGATATTGATTATTTCCTCACAGTCAGAAACTTTCAACACTTTCGAGAAGGAAACTCATTACATCCACGAACTTTTATTGATCAATTCCGAGTAGGATTACCAGACCACTGGACGCTAGCATACAAATTAGACTTTATATGTGCACACATGTCAGGAACAGTCGCAGAAACCATGCAGAATGTTGCAGCGACATGCCGATCGTACGAAGATTTCAGAGAGAAGTTTCTCTCACGATATTGGTCCAGCGAAGCACAGAACAGAGTGAAGTACGAATTATTACAGAACCCATATTTTGAAAATTCAGGACAGAAAAGTCCCGTGAAATTTTTCGAATTAATGGCAAAGAAAAATCAATGCTTAAATGTACCATACAGTGACGGAGAGTTGGTTAAATTATGCGCGATGAAGTTACCATTGAAATACCAGCAATCATTAGTAGGTCGCGGAGGCAATGACGTCGAAGCATTTAAAGGTATTCTAAGGGAACTAGAGTTCATATTTTCGGAAGATGACGCAAGAAAAAGACGAAGCGCACGTGAAAACGAAAGCAAAAAGCAGTGGAATCCACAAGACACAGTTCGAAGAAACAATAATTACGAACCACGCGATAACTTCGCACCAAGAAACGACAATAGATTTCAACAAAGAACCGGTTATGGATGTAGAAGAGAATATGGCAATAACTATAATTCACCCAGGAACGGCAAGAACTATTACAGAGCGAATAACGTCAACCGGAACGGGTATTGGAGCGCCAATAGACCGACAAATTATCAACAAAGAAACCAATATCAACAAGCGGAGCAAGAAAAGAGAATACAGATAGAAGAGGTGGAGGTAAGACCACCAAACCCCGAAAAACGTTCGAATTGACAGCTAAGCGCCCATGCCAAAGAGAATGACGCACCGACCCAGGACAATTGCAGCGCCTTGAACAGAGAAGTAAATACCTTATCACGAGAAGAGAAGAAGGAAGAAACAAATCCGCAGGGACCAGATGAAAACTAAGACAGGAAAATAACAACATCGTGTTGGGACGAAATTAATTGGGAGAATACTGACGAGGAAGATGAATTACCAGAGGCATGCACAACGGATGTAGGAGGAAAGGACGAAGTAATGAATATTGCAGAGCTATTTGAGATGGAAACCAGGGAAAGCGAATTCAATGAGGATAATGCGCAGTCGACAGAAGTTGAAATTAAGTTACTAGTGGGCACACAACCCAACGTATATAATGAAGGAAGTTATGAAGCGATAATTAGAGCATTTAGATGCGATTATGTGGAAGTAGCGACGAAGAAGGAGAAGATAGACGAGCATGAGGAAAAAGTAGAGGATGTTGAAAAAAGCGTAAATAAAAGAAGAAATAGAGAAGGGGAAATAAAAGAGAGAGAAGTAGCAGTCGAAGCTTATCCTACAGAAAGTTCGAATTCACAAGGGAAATTCCTGAAAAGACTCATGTATGATTCAGTGGAGGATTCGATGATGCAAGAAGAAGAAGAACAGAACCAACCCTTTCAAATTCAACCAATTATGAAGGCCATGGTAAAGCATATCGCAGTCAATATTGTAATTGATGGTGGAAGTGAACTCACTGCGGTCTCAGAAAATTTATTCATGCAGTGTAATGCCAATGAGGAATTGCCTGTTCTGAAAACACGTAAGATTAAAGTAAGATGTCCTATTAGAAACAATGCTGCGGAAGTTACGAGACAAACAAGGTTAACTCTTTCGTGTCAAGGTCAAATATCGGAGCCAACTTCGTGATTATACCTAAACTAACTGTAGATTTGATTGTAGGTGCAGATTTTTTAAATGAGATACGAGCGATAATAGATATGGGGAAAAGTAGCGTAACATTCGGAAATGTCACACTTCTCTTTGAGCAAAAGCTAAAATTAGAAGAAATACCAGTTATAAACAAACAATTAAGAATGATGCGAGATAAAGAGGATGAAGAATTAGAATGGCATGCACAAAAGGGGGAATCGCCTCAACTCATGTTACAAGTCCATAAAGAAATCGACGAAAAATTGCAAGAAGTTCAAGGTATTTCGGAACACAGTAAAAGAGAATTAGAGGGTATTTTACGAGATAAAATAGAGGTATTTTTACCTAAGACTGGCAGTATTAAACACATTCAGTATAAGTTTGAAGTAAAACAGCACAAACCATTCAGAGTGCCACCCTGTACAATCCCATTAAGCTACAGGAATAAAGTATTCCAGGAGATATCTAAAATGTTAGATGATGATATTATTGAACCAGCTACCTCCACACATAACAGCCCGCTCCATATTGTACAAAAACGAGATGGGAGCATCAGGGCAGTGCTTGATTCCGGACAGATCAACACAATCATAATCACTGAGACAGATCGCCCAGAAAAATTAGAGGAATTGATACAAAACTTCCACGGTGCCAAGATATTTTCATCAATTGATTTATGGAGTAGTTTCTGGCAAATAGAATTGGCCCCAGAATGTAGAAAATTTACAGCATTTATCGTATTCGGTAGATGTTACCAGTTTAAACGATTGCCATTTGGTTTAAACATATCATCAGCAGCGTTTATTAGGGGATTTAATACTATACTCAGTCCTGAAATTTTACAAAAAATTACTTGTTATGATGATGATGTGATTATAGCAGAAACTTCTTGGGAACATCACAATGACACATTAAATCAGTTTTTACAGATCATGAAAGAGCATGGGGTCACAGTAAATATAACAAAATCCAAATTTGGAAGGCGAGAGGTCAAATTTCCAGGACACATAATTTCAGAGAAAGTGGTAATTCCCGACCCAGAAAAACTAATGGCAATCAAAGAATTCTGCACTCCATATAATAAGAAAAGGATTTCTAGGTCTCACGGATTCTATAAAAAATTTATTTGGATCGACTCTCTCGCAACACCACGCCTATGTGCATTGACTGGAAAAAACAAGCCATGGGTATGGGATCAACAAGCCAATGAAGAATTTTTAAAAGTGAAAATCGCACTAACAACCGCACCGATTTTAGCACATCCTGATCTAACACATAATTTTTGTATGGCCAATGATAGCGCGAAAACCGATATAGGAGTTGTTTTATTCCAAGAATACGAACAGGCAGGGCTAAGATCATATAGAACAATTGCATTTGCCAGTCGGATACTCACAAAAAGTGAGAAAAACTATTCAGTCACGGAGCTGGAGGCATTGGCCATTGTATGGGGCTTCCAACGTTTTCGATACTTCCTATTCGAAAGAAAAACAAAAGTATACACTGATCACAGAGCATTAGAATTTCTGTTATCCGCCAAACTAACTCATGGGAGGTTAGCCAGATGGATGTTAATACTACAAGAATTTGACTTCACTATTACACACATACCAGGACCAGCGAATGTATTAGCAGATGCTGTATCACGATGTCCACATGATGCATCCAATAACATAGGTTTGGAAGCAGCAGAAGACCAGTTTACAATGTACTATATGAAACAAGTACCTTTCGAAAACTACATTACGACAGCGTTGAAAAACATAGGCAAAGAACACGACAAGGATCCCAAAATACTAGGAATCAAACACAAGTGGAGAAGTAAGGATTTTCCAGACATTCGACAGCACTATCTTGTAAAAAGCAATGGTTTATTTTTTAGACGAAATGTTGCAACGAATGAATGGGTAATTTATATCCCAGATGAACTAATTAATAAGTACATATGGTATACACATTTAAGTAATGGCCACTTTGGACCAAAGAAATGCTTTTTAAAAATAAAACAAACAAGCCATTTTCCTAATACGGAAAGACGAATTAGAACAGTATTAGCCAAATGCAATAAATGTATGAGGGCTAAACATGTTACTTTCCAAACCAAACCACCTATGTTTCCAATAATCCCTAAAAAATTAAAACAAATAGTTGCAACAGATTTGATGCAGCCCCTCCCACCCACAAAAAATGGAAATATTTTCATATTTGTCGTTTTGGAACTTACTTCTAAATATGTTACCTTGACACCATTAAAACGGGCAACAGGTCTTAGTATAAGTAAAGCATTTAGACAAGATTTTCTCAGACAAGTATGTCGAGTGGAACGAATAATTTCAGATAATGGCCCACAATACAAATCAGTGCAATGGCAGAACACGTTAAAACAACACAAAATAAAACCCATCTACATATCTAAGTACAAACCTAGCGTAAATCCAGCAGACGATCTATGAAGGACATAGGCACTTTATGCCGATTGTATGCAGGCAAAAGACACAACACTTGGGATATATACCTTAAAGATTTTCAAGAAGTAATAATTGAAATGCCACATAGCACTGCACTACTACCTCCAGTTACTGTACTTAAAAATACTGAACCCCCAAACATAACGAGAGAAACTGTTAGATTTCCTATTGTACCACACAGACAGCACAAACAAGTCATAGCAACAGCACTCTCCAACGTCAGAAAGACAGCCATTAAAAGAAAAGAAAGAGGAGATAAAACAGCAATTAAAAGAACATTCTCAGTAGGCCAGAAAGTATTTGTAAAAACACAACATCTCTCCAGCGAACAGAGACACAAAATACATAAGTTTTACGCTACATACAAAGGACCTTCATAATTAGCCGAAATGCTCATGATAATGCTGTGGAACTAATGAACCCAAAAACAGGCAAATCCTTAGGACTTCACCATCTGAGCCATACCAAAAAGTTTGAAGATTAATTTTATTACTGGTAAATAATCAGCACAATATTTCAAGATTATGTTGCAGATAAGATCGTCAGGAGAAAGAAGAAGAAGAGAGAGGAAGGTGGGAAAAAGAAAGTACTTTCAATAAAAACAAAAATAACACCAATAGTACCATAGATTAAGGTGAAGGGATAAAGCGTAGATAGTCTAACAGCATGAAATACTAAAATGCTATACACCACAACACTACACAAAAATAAAGAACGAATTTGAGGATTCTTGTAGAAGTTAAGGCTCAAAATATCAGTAACATGGAAAGGGCGCCGAAAATTGTAAAGCTTTTTAAGAAGGCGTAAAACAATGTAGGTACTAGACATATGTTAGATGATTATAAGTAAAACTTTTTGTAAGAACCATTGTAAAAACTCCAGCAAGGATGAGATGCAATGACCCGCAAGTTGCAACAAGAGAAGTATCAAAAAAGAAAAGGAGGTAATTAGCAAGACACGATTCCTACACGGCAGAAGCATCGAGAGAAGGGAAAGGACAGCGACCAGTGCTGGGACCGACAAGCAAACACTAAACTTTCACCGCTCATAAACCCCGGGACGCCCCAACTCAGCAGAACGAGTAAAAAACGGCCCGACGAGAAGACGGCTTTGGCAAGCCACCACTGGCAAAATAATATGTGTAAAAGTCACACTACCGCTATTAAACAGCACGCTGATGCACGAAACTGAAGAAAACGTCCACAAAGTAGAAATAACATGCCTGAACAATTTATCAAACTGTTACTAAGAGGAGAATTTCAAAGCAACTAGTTATCAATAAATATTTCCATATCCTGCCCAGAGAAGAACCAAGAATCAAGTAAGAAGCAGAGAAAAAGCAGGAAAAACAGAAGTTCAAGATTCTCAAGATTGAGACCAAGAAAGAAGATGGGTGAAGAACAGACGACACACCTTCCCAAATCCCTATCCTATTGTAAACTAGTCGTCTGCAAAGTATTACAACGAGAAACGACAGCTTTCAGCCACACATAACGATGACTTTCACGCATACAAAGCCAGTAAACCATGAGATTCTGCACTCACAGCTCCATTCCATTATGGGACCTCCACAACAGCAACACACACTTGCAAAGCCAACAAGGAACGACGAACGAAGCTGTACATCAAATACTTGCCCACATCCATCTCGCTCAAGTCCATCATCTTTCTGCAAAAACATTCGCCAACCTCAAGCTTAAACATTCATAGGATTGTGTGAATGTGTGAAATCAAATTATGTGATGTAGGAATTGTGCAAAAGAAATGTGTGAGAAACTAAATAAGTTAAGCACACCAGACAGCTAATAAACTACAAAATAACAGTCATTGACTATGGACTTAAGTAAAAAATAGACTATCGATAAAAATAAGTCATTAGTTCTGAAATGGACAGTATATAAAGAACAAAAGTAAGGCATAATAAACACTAAAACTACATACCACTTATTTTCTCCTCATAAAAGTAAAAGAGTAACTATATTTTACTTATTGTCTCCTTACAAAAACAAAGAATAAAAAAATTATCTTGTTGGATGTTTTCCCTTTTTTTAACATTTGTACCATTTGTTAGGATAATATCTCAATACTTGTGTATGTATATTTCTTTGTCAAAGCAATACTTGGAAATAATTCTTATTTGTTAGTGTAACAATGTTGAAATGAGTGTCTAGAAACAAAAATATTTTACTTGTACATGATATTTAGAAAATGTGATAGGAATAGATTTTACTTAAATACTACATTTATAAAAAAAAATATTTCTAAGAAAATCGACGTGAAAGACTCCTCACTTTCGATTACAAACTTCTTAAAAAACAAACTTCACACTTAAATAAAGAAAGAAAATAATTAAAAATTAATAATAATAATAATAAAAGAATAAAAATATTCTTCTCTTGTCCATATAAACATATTTTGGAGAATAATGTGGAAGAATATAAAAATATAAATTAGTAATACAAACTAGCATAGAACCAGAATAACATGGCTGAACAGTAGGCAACAAAATTAGATAAAGGAATAATTTTTGACTGACTTAGACAACGATTCAATCATTGCCTAACTTCAGTGCAAAAATTAAGTTCGAAGGGTGGTGATATGTAAGGTGTCAGGCAAATCCAACACCTGCCATGAATACCCTGACATGATAAGCAAATCCAGCAGTATGTCACATAGCTCCGAATAAATCGTGGCATTAAATTAACCAAAATAATACGATCAACGAGTGAGCAAATGGAATACCACAGACTAACACAAAACCCCTACATGCATGTCATACCTTCTCACCATGAGACAGACGCAGTTCCGAGGGAAGAAACGAGAACAGAAGCCGAGAGCAGAACCGTGTTAAGCTAGAAGGCCCTACGATAAGGGACGGACACCCACGTCGCCAGACAACCACCAGGACCACCCCCCAGCCCATGTTAAAAGCTACAGCCCTCCAGAAGGACAGTATAGGCTTCACTCAGAACTGCAGAAGTCTCATCTGTTACACCCCCTTTCTACGTAATACTAGTGTCGATCGTCAATTAAAGATCATGGTATTCACATTTGCTATGTAAGTTAAAATCTGAAACGCGATGATTTTTCTGTTATATAATTATTGAGAAGCCACATCAGCCACTGTAATTTACGACAAGTTAAATAAGTAATTAAAGATAATTGAGGGTCACTGTAGACCATTTTGATAGTTTTCTCTTTTATGAAACTTAACATAAATCTAGATTATAGATGTGATATGGTATAGGTCACCCTTCGATCCATTATAGAACTTGGAAACCCATTCAGGGAATATTCGCTCACATTTTTGTTGAACACAGTTGGTTTTTATCATCCTGTATTAAAATATTTCCTTTTATCAATAGTGCAATTTATAAACAATGTTTTGTGAATAGAATAAAATTACCATTGGTAAACTTAACTGCTTTTTCGACGTTATTTTACCAGCTAACTAAAAATTCTAAAGATTCTTTTACAGGAAGTGCAGTGGAGCTGACGCTGAAATCATTAAGTATTTGATTATATCATCGCTAGTCTCACTGAACTCTTCTGAACTCTACTTGTCATGTGTGCTCTGGCGTCTCCTTACCAGCAACAGGTCCCGGGTTCATACTAGTCAATTCCTCGCTCAGAGCGTCGTCTTGCGAAAGTGTTAGGGAGACACGACAGACACCACGCAGAATATTAGACAATGCAGTTCGCATTACAACTGTTACACTGAATTTTGTAGATACCAGATTTATTATACTTATAAAACTCCTGTTTCAAATCGTCCCTTAATTTACATCGTAGCTTGGTGTTTGTTTGAAATATGGCTTCAACTTTAGACGGCTTAAAAATGTTAGAGGAGAGCGTAGTGGCACAATTACCGCATGCATCGCCCCTGCTTTTCGGTAACTGGACTGTCAAAGATCAAATTCGATCCAGAACGATTGTTGCGCTCCTCTCTTGGTCCAAAGAGTACATTACCCTTGTACTAATATGGCATATCATTTTGGAGCGGCATTTGAGGTGTGCTATGACAGTTTAGATATTTCAACTTCTTTTGAATTAGCTTTGTTAATCGCATCTTCAATTAAAAGCTTATTTTATCACGAAATTAGTGTGATGACTAGAGGAAATGTGTACTTTACTGTCCATTTGCATCTATTTTTGTACTGTAGCCTCAGTATGTCAGGTTTGAGAACCAACCAGCCGGTTCGAAACTAGTCGCCAAATGTATGTACTGCGGCTATGGCAGATTTGTAATAAGCTTCTCATAAAATGAAACGGTTTCCTAATTTACATAAACAGAATGTTGAAACTTCATAATGTGTATGATTACATCCTTCTGTTGTCTTATTACGTGCAAATGTTTGAATTATGATGTTCTATCTCAATTTTCAGATTTCTACCCGAATTTTCACGCTGGTTACTTTTAAGGCGGGTTTTAACATCTGAACCGCTTCAGGAAACAGCAACATATTTGGTGAGATGTAACTGTTAACAGTACTGGTACCTGTCACTTGACATAAAGTGCAGCTCTGTAGCTGTATTTAAAGGCTTATTGATTACTGTAATGTTGTATTTAGTTTAATCGCCATTACTTTGCTAACTTGTATCTTACAGACTGTTGTGAGGTGTCTACGAACAAGTATCAGATTTTGGTAGTATTAACGAATCATACATAACTTGGTTCTCGTTGGCACAATGCCCAGCCATTTCACAAGCTGCAAAAACCTACATGCTTCGGACAAGCACTTGACTCAGTGACACACCGATGCTTAATAGCATTGAGTATTATCAAATCGTGTGTCGAAATAAAAATGTGACCAAATTGAGCGTTTCGTGGGAGGCAGACTGCAGTATGTTTTCTTGCATGGAGAGTCAACTAGAGATGTAGAAGTAACTTCAGGCATGTTCTAGGAAAGTGTGTTGGAACCATAGCTGTTAATGTTCTTTATTATTTGAATAATAAATAACACTGATGATAACTTCAGTCATTTTGTGGATAAAGGAGTTATTTGGAATGAAGTTCTTTGTGAAAAAGGGTGCACAAGTTTTAAGTAACATCTTGACTAGATTTCAAAGTGGTGCAAACATTGGAAATTTGTTTTAAGTGTTTGGAAATGTAAAAATTTGCACTTCACAGAAACGAAAGTACAATATCAGTCAGTCATAATTAGATTTTGTCAGTTCACAAATATCTAAGTTCATCCAATTTTAGGAATATGCAATAACTAACCATATAGGTTCACTTGTCAGTTGTAGGTAAAGTAGGTGACCTGTTCAACAGCACTAACAATTTCTGCGACCGGAGTGAACTTGGATGTGGGAGCGAAGTTGAGACCTTTCTGCAAAACCGAGATCGCATCGTCACTCAACACCATCCCATCCGTAATTCCGTGGATTTTGTTAAACGCCTTGATAGTGACGGCGATGTTCCACACACCTGTCATTCACTGTGCGAATAGAACGGCCAACGTAAGCTTTCCCACATTGACACGGGATTTTGTACACCCCGGGTTTCTTAAGTCCCAAATCATCCTTCACAGAGCCGAGCACACGAGGCTACAACAGCCGGAAAAATCGGCCGTAGCAGAACACTGCCTGAATGAGAGACATAAAATGAAATTTGAGGAAACTGTTGTAATTGCCAACATTTCCGGTTTTTGGAATAGTGTGTATAAAGAGGCGATCGAAATTAGGTTGGCTGATAATTTAATCAACAGGGACAATGGGTTTCCTCTTAGCAAAACGTGGAACCCGGTATTATCTCGCATCAAAACTGAACGTTCTTCGATGCGGCCTTGATTGCGATCTATCGTTGCCAGCAGTGTTTCACTAAGGGCGGCGCCACCTCCCTGTTTTGGAAGTCAGAAACCGTGATGGGCGGCGCATGCGCCGTGTACTGAACGGTGGCCTATATAGGACGTCGAATTGCAATATTGCGTCAGTTCTCAGCGGGACTCATCAGCAGAAGCAGCATTCCCTGAAGATGGCGAACAGTTGGATCGCCGAAATATCGAGTCAAGTTGATTTTAGGATCCGGCAGCAAACCCGAAAAGACTTTCAAGACTTATTACGCCGGGAAAGCCTACGTAGTCACTCCACTGAGATCGTCACCACACGTCCGTGCCTTACCACACCACACAACTCCCTACAGAGAGTAATCAGTTCCCTTGTGGCTCAGCAAAACTAAAGAAGAATTTGCAGAACTAATGAGGATAACTTTCGATGCATATCTCTTGTGATGCTCCGCAAGACGTCAAGCGGTATGTGGATGTCTGTGTAAGCCACTACGGGGCGTATCCGCTACATGCGTAGTTTCATATGTCCCAGTTTACAATATGCTGCTTTGACTAAGGAATACGTTTACTTTTCAGACTCACTGTAAATTAGTAGCCTTCCTAACAGAAAACACTGATCAAAGTACTTGTTTTTTTCAAAATCGGAATATTTGATCATTGTGTTATGCGACCATTTTTGTCAATACTACCATGTACCATAATTGAACTCCAATAAAGTAATAAATCCAGCCAACATAAATTATCCATAAGCCATAAATGAGAGCACAAGTATGATTAAAGTTAATGTCAGTGACTGCCACACCTGATTACTAGACTTCCATATTAAATTCATCATCTGGAGGTCTGTCTAAACGTAGGTGGGAATCTTACTGAGTGCAGGTTGAGCGGAGGTCAGCCAAGCAGGGGATTAGCCGGCATCTGGCCATTAAGAGTGGGTCGCAGAGCTTTTCCAGAGGATAAAAACCGCCACTGGAAAGAGGAGAGCAGATGAAAAGTTACGAATAGTACATTGCTTTCTGGCCAAACTCCCCAAAGAGCCGCCGTCTGTTTTGTGTCCCAAACGGTAGAATGCCACTGTGCTGTGTTTTACATAAGCAGTCCGTGGGTGCGAAACCACACGCTGTAAGCATAGAATGAGGGAGTGTAGGAAAAAGAAGCCAGTATTTCGAGAAACGCTAGGATCGAAACAGTGATATCTGAAGTAGGGTGTGGGTGGAGGTCATCTGGACGTTTTGTGTTTGAGAACGCGGGACCTGGTGCGGCCCAACTAGAGGAGGTTCCTGGTGCAGCCCGATCAGGAATTATGTCTATAAGCAAGCTGGATAATGTGACAGAGATTATGGAAGACCTATAGCAAGAATTTGGAGAAGGCCGCGAGGAAGCTGTACAACCTATACAGCCTATCATTGAACCAGAAATCTTTGGGACTCGTATCGATGTTTAAGTGGATTCTGGTAGCCAGGCAAATGCAGTATGCCAGAATCTCTATACGAAGTGGTTGGAACAAGGAAGGAGGATACCCAATTTTACTGTATATGGAGTATGTTTCACAGGTGCCGTTGGTGCAAAGAGAAAGATTATTAAGGAACAGATCTTAGTCACAATGATGCTTGGCGATAAAAATTATGGCGTGTCGGCGCTAGTCGTGCCCGGGTTGGCATTGCCCATAACCTTAGGGGTCAACTGGGTAAGTGAACAAAAGGCTAAATTAAACTATGGAAAACGATGTGTGGAAGTGCAGAAAGGAGGAACGGAAGTTCTTATTACCTTTAAAGAAAGGATCGGTGTCAGAGAAGTAGTTGGAACGACTAAGCTACGCTGTGATATCGATCTGCGATTAACATCCCAAGGCGCTATGAAAGGAGATTCGGGAGCTCTGAGCAAGAAGCATGGGAGATGGGAAGACAAGAGCAGCACAGAAGACATTGAACCTGTTGTCAAACGGAAACTTCAATTATTAGAGCATCAAGACTGTGAGACCAAAGAAGAATTGATGAGGGTCCTGCGAAGGTACAGGCAGGTTTTTTCGAGTGAACCTGGTATAATCAAGACACCTGAGTGCAAATTACAAGTGAAGGAGTATGAACTATTTTTGGTACGGCTTTATGCGATACCTTAATCGAAACGTGAAGCAGTGGAAGAAGAGCTCCAGAGAATGTTGCGAATGGGAATAATAGAAAGGTCAACTAGCCAATGTAACAACTCGTTGTTCAAATGGTTCAAATGGCTCTGAGCACTATGCGACTTAACTTCTGAGGTCATCAGTCGCCTAGAACTTAGAACTAATTAAACCTAACTAACCTAAGGACATCACACACATCCATGCCCGAGGCAGGATTCGAACCTGCGACCGTAGCGGTCACGCGGTTCCAGACTGAAGCGCCTTTAACCGCACGGCCACACCGTCCGGCTCAACTCGTTGTTCTTCGTGGAAAAAATGAATGGTGACGTCAGTGTAGTATTGGATGCACGTCCAGCGAGTAAAATTATTATTCCAGAAAGAGACATATCTGAGGATTTGGAAGAGTTACTCCAAAAGTTTCATGGGGCGAAAGTATTTAGTAGTATTGATCTCAAACTGGGATACTGGCAGGTCCCTCTACGTAAGGATTCAAGACCCCTTCACTGCATTCCTGTATGGAGGAAGAAACTACCAATATCGTGTACTACCATTTGGCCTTAATATTTCCACCTCTGCCTTTGTTAGAGCATTGGATAAGGTACTGGGTGAGAAGTTGAGTAAGGAGGTCACTGAGTACGTTGACGACATCTTGATAGCAACTGCAGACTGTGAAGAGCATGTTAAAACGCTTGAAGAAGTACTCATGGCCTTTGAGAAGGCAGGAGTGACAGCGAATTTGGAGAAATCAGATTTTGGAACGAGTGAGGTTAAGTTTCTTGGCCACATCGTCAATGCACAGGGGATCAAACCGGATGAGGACAAACTACAAGCAGTCAAGGATTTTGCTGCACCACACTGTAAGAAGAAAATAAGAAGTTTCCTTGGTTTATGTGGATGGTATAGGAAGTTCATAAGTGGTCAGTCACTTAGTAACTCACATTTGTTGAATCTGCTGAAGAACAAAATGTTATGGGATTGTAAAAGTGAATGCCAAGTTGCTTTCGAGGAAGTAAAGCAACAGCTGTGTGATCCTAAGCTGCTTTCACACCCAGACTTGAGCAAGGAATTTTACTTGGCTTGTGACAGCTCAGACTATGGATTACGAGTGCACTTATACCAGTTAGATGAAATGGACTCCGATAGTGTTAAAACAATCGCATTTGCAAGCAGGGCTCTGACTAAAGTGGAACGGCAATACAAGTCACAGAGAGAGAGGCACTTGCTGTCCTGTGGAGTTTCACAAAATTCAGATATTACCTGGCTGGTAGAACCACCAAGATAGTTACAGATCACAAGGCTTTGACCTTTCTACTTGATGGCAAATTATACCATCGACGTCTCACCAGATGGGCGCTTGCCTTACAGGAATATCAATTTAGTGTTGTCTACCGATCTGGGAACCAAAACATCATACCTGAAGCATTGTCGAGAATGCAACCTGGCGTTCATGATGTAAATGTTAATGGACCCTTGATGGACCACAAGGTCAGGAATTGAGCATTAATTTGATCAAGGGCGTCCAATACAAGTCATTTGTTACCAAATTACTTAAGAATATCCGACGAAGCAAAATGAAGATCCTGCATTGAAGAGAGTGAAGATGATATACAGATGTGCTGGAGAAGATAAATTGAGAAAATATTATTAAATTCATCACAACATTTCATACAGTCATGTGGATTAATCGTCACAGGACAGGAAATTGTGCATTCCGGAATATGCTACTGTATTGAGAAGTTGGTGTGGTACACGCATTTCAGTAATGCCCACTTTGCCGAGGACAAATGTCTAGAAAAAGTAAGGAAGTAATGTATTTTCTTTAGCTTGAGCGAAAAGATTAGGAAGATATTATGGACCTATGATGTGAGCCAGAAGACTAAGACAGCTACTGTTAGCCATCAGGGACTTATGCACCCCATAATTCCTGATGGAATCAAAGACATTGTGTCCGTCGATTTACTTTGTCCACTGCCTAAGTTCCGTAGCAATTTCACACAGCTCATGATGGTGTTAGAGGTGTGTTCAAAATATGTAAAGTTCTACCCCCTAAGGAAAGCAACTGATAAGGCAACATGAGCTAGAATGGAAAACGACTATTTTACGCAGGTGTGGAAACCAAAGCAAGTGCTATCAGACAATGGACCACAGTTTGTATCAAAGTAGTGGAAGGTGATGTCGCAAGATGTCGCAGAGGAATGGTGTGGAACAGGTTCTGATAGCCAAATATGGACTGGCCTCAAATCCAGCTGGAGAGTGCAGGACATATTGTAGCCGGAAACATAGCAAACGGAAGGAGTATATAACAGAATATGAGGGTATAATCAATAGCCCACCTCATGCCGTGACAGGCTTTGCACCATGTGAAATCCTGCTCAAACAGCCTCCGGAAAGTATATTCTCCAACATCTTGAATGATTCTCCCGCTGTGGATCAATCGTGGGACAGGAAAATTGAATTGGCTATAGAAAGACATGATGAGATCGTGCGAACGATGAAGTATGAAGTCGGTGACCTTGTGTTAATCAAAACCCGCACACGTTCTAGCAAGCTGAACGAAGAAATTAAGAAGTTCTATCGTGAATACCAAGGAACATATCGTGTTATTGATATCAAATGTCCTAATATGTTGAACTGGTTCGTGTGATGTCAGGTAGATGCGAGGGCAAACAACATGTGGAAAACATTAAACCATACTATAGTGAACAAGATTAATGACTAATTGTTATATGTGACGTGTCTGAATCAGTATATATGTCAGCTGTTATTGTCCTAATTATTTAATTATTATGAGGTTTTATGAGGACCCTCTAATCGAGTGAGATTTAAGTAGGATGTTTTACCACTATATGCAATATTATATATATATATATATATATATATATATATATATATATATATATATCTTCTCACTTTCTATCTGTTCATCTGGACTATATGTATTACGTTGCTTCTTGCCCATACAGTGATGTGGTTTGAGTGTTTACTAGTGTCTATAGGTTGTGCTATTCAAAAAGGTTTTTCATTTAAAAAATTTCTTACAACTCCTGTTTAATGATTGCTATTAATTTTTGTATTATTCAGTTAGTAACTACATTTAACTTAGAGGAGATCCATATATTATTTTGTCATTAGCCTATGTGTTTATTATGTCGTATAGAACATTGTAATATCCTGTGTCATATAGAACATTATAA
Source organism: Schistocerca serialis cubense (assembly GCF_023864345.2). NCBI lineage: Eukaryota > Metazoa > Arthropoda > Insecta > Orthoptera > Acrididae > Schistocerca > Schistocerca serialis. The sequence continues at coordinate 1,039,969,303 of NC_064638.1, read as the reverse complement.
TATCCTCTATGGTAGTAACAGATTATGAGTAGGTCGAATGGGTATTGCTAGGTCGACACTGAGAGTGTGATTAACCTGTTTCATGTGGGCTAATGGACGCATTAACGCGAGACGAGGGTGGCGAGCATGCGATTATACTGCCCATCTGCCTGTCAGCGCAGCATCTACGCTACAGCCACTCCCCACCCCTTTCAGTGCAAGAAACGCTCCCTTGTGATGCAGTGTTGTGAGTTATGAAATAACTTTTTCTTTTGCAGGATTTTTGACGGCCTAGTGCTGATGGAGGTTCTCTAGTTTTTATGCCTAATAGCGTCTACCAAGACAAGTAGTGAATGCGCATGTTTTCTACTATTTTCTTTTATCTCTTTCTTTTAGGCGCCCGTCTATCATATCTAACCTTCTATGTTTGTAGACTTTTCTCTTTCAGGGACTTAATATTTTTGTGTCTTATTGTATTAGCTCTTTGTTTATCCACTGTTTTGTAACTGTGTTTTGCTATACAGGCTGCAATGTAGGTCGGGTTCTTTTGTTACGTACTTTTTTTCTTATTTGACAACTGTTTACATACTGTTCTTTATGTTTCCATGATTATGAGTAACGCATGTCTGGTGCACAATGTGGCAATGGGTCTATACCCTTGGGATGGGGGAGTTTACCCCCTATCCACACACCTTCTCTTTAACCCCCTGCAAGAGAGAATAATCTAGACTTAGATATTCTCTTCGACAGTTAGAAAACTTTTTCGTGCGGGAATTTAAGCGTATTGTCATATCGCTGGCTAGATTGCAGAGTATCTTTGCGAGTGGCTGCGTTTTGCAGAGTCGAGCACGGAGCTGTTACGTGATGCTGTAGGCAACTCTACATATGAAAGGTATTATTATGGACGTTCAAGTGTTGCTACAAGTGCTATTACAGTGAAGTGAAGAGATATGGAAGTGAATTCAGTGAAAAGAGGCGCAAAGAAGTAATTAAATATGAGCAGTGCTGCCGATAACGTATTTGAGTATCCACTCGTCTCGTGTCGTACTGTACAGCATCGATCATCCACGCCGTGTTCGGTCTCCCAGATGAACTAATGTGAATCAATAATAATATTTACCACAAAAGAGAGCGTTTAAGAACCAGTGTCTTGCAACGAGCGTGAGAACGTGGGTTCGGTCATCGCGTTCTGCATCATCAACTATCAGATGCGCCGCGACGGTTACGCGCACGCTTGTAGAAGTGAGAACTGAAATTTTAACTATATGAGCAGTGTTATATTATTATTAGTGTCAAGGAGGACTGGTACCAGATATCTGTGTATGCGTGAAGAGCGTAAGAACTCTAGTTCGATTATTCGGCTTCCGCATCATCAACAAGCACCAGCGCCGTGTTCGGTTACGCGTACGCTCGTCCAAGTGATACTGTGGACAGACAACTATCAAAAATACCAGTATTAATTGGCGTACACACTTATGACTTAGAATGTAAACAGTGCAGCCTGCGACTTTCTTATCGTCTCAGAATATAGTTGTTCATACCAGACGTAGGACAGCGTTGTGTTTAATGTTGAGTAGCTCCTCTAGACCCGCTTGGATATTTAGATATATAATCTCCAGCAAGCCAGCAGCAGTGTGGAGCAGAATAATACGACCACCGCGGGAGTATCAGGTACGTGTTGTGGACAGCGCGCACGGTCGTAGCGAGATTCCAGTTTAAGGGACCGCCGCCATTTGTACCCCTGGGCGTGTTACACGACCAGTCAGGTCCATTCTAAAAATGCAAAAATCTCCCTTCCATATCAGTTTAAACAAAATTAACTAGTCGTGTGGGTTTTCAGTGTTGGGGTTCAGAAACAAGCAGCTCCTGACTCCTGTCATCTGTACTATTCCTTGTTTTTCTCAACGTACACATAGCGATTTCTCTCCGCCCATTCTAGACATTATTTATATTACACAATAGTAGCTGCACTTACTACTTCTTAACAGAGTCAACAACAAGGCACCTAACTTGGCACCAGGTCCCTCGTTTTCCGGTGTTCCTTCCCTGTGTTGCCAGTCCGGGCTATGATTTGAGTCGCGCACCTGGTCATCTGATGCATCGTGCCCTGAGTTCCGACATCTGTAGCCACCACGGTGTCCTCTGTGACCACCATGGCCATGGGAACTACCGCCGTATCTCCTGCCATTACTATTATTCAAATGTCGTCCATTATGTCTATTGTTATGGTTTAAATGGGTATCTGCATTGGATTCGTTGTTCGCTGATACTCTACAATCAACTTCTCCTTCTCCTTTTCCTCGTGACTCATACAACGTGTATAATTGCCCTAAGCCTGACTTCATTTGCCTCTACGTCATCTCTAGGGAACAGTAGTAACTTCTCCTGAACTCCCGTCAGTAGTTTACTTATGATCAGGGATACACTTACTTCTGCCGTCATTGGTTCATCTGAATACAATAATCTTGAAAAAATTTCTTTAAGTTCTAGTCACGCCCTCTCTCAAACCTTTTACCCTCGTACAGACCGTTACGTACTTCATTTTGTTTCCGTCGCGACCAATATTGTTGCAAAAATTCCTTTTCAATCCCCGCAAAGGTTGTACATGTACGTCCTGTTCTTATACCCCAGGTACCAGCTTCACCTTCCAATGTTGCTGCTACAAAGTGTACCTTCTTCTGCTCGTCCCATAATTCAGGTAACACGCCCTTAAATTGATCTAGGAAATCCCTGGGATGTCATCTTTCATTTGGTTCGAAGTTCTTAAAGTTTCTTATGCCAAGGAAGACCTCATCAGTTTGTATACCAAGTAAGCTACCTCCAGCAGTGCTTCCATCAGGTAATAGCGATTTCACTCCGCTCTTCACCTGCTGACCGACCTGTTCCTTAGTCTTGCCTACCTCACTGTGCACCTCTTCTAGTGGCCGTGTATAAGCATCCTGGTTTAGCGCAACAGCTGATATCCTGTGTTTACAGTGTTTCACTTCCTCATCTAGTTGTTCGAAATGCTCGTCGTAAACCTCAACCTTTTTAGTAAGTTCTTCTTTCACTTCCTTGACCTCCGATTCTACCTTTTCAAAACGTTTAGTATTGCCTGCAACGTTCTCCTTAAATCGAACGGTAAGTTCATCTATCCTTTGATGACGTCACTCAGCCAGCTTCTGTATAGCCTCGTTAGTCTCATCGATCTTTTTACTGAGTCGTTCGTTTATCTGCTCTACCGACCGCTTAATATCTTCCTTCTGATGCATAATATCTTCCCTCAATTGTCTGTTATTTTGCAATAATAATTTCTGGTTGTCTACTGATGGCCTAATATCTTGCTGTAATTGTTTATTACCTTGCAGTAATAATTTCTGGTTGTCTTGCAATAAAGTTTTGAGCATGGCAACGATGGACAGGTCAGACCTAACTTTACAGTCACCTCGTTTGGGCGTCTCCATGATTGGTGACGACGCTGTATTTGGACGTCCCATCTCTATTGATAGACTGCTGTCCCCTATACCGGAATCCTTCGACATTTCACTACTACTTGCTTTTATCTGCGTCTCCACCTGATTATTTTCACCTAAAGAGTGTGCTTTCACCTCCCTGTCTACTTCAGTTGCACCAACCTCATTATTTGCCATATTGAACCACAGATAAGTCACACAACCGAGAAATAAACAAATCACAATAACATTCGTAGCACAGAACAGACGGCAATAACCACAACCAAACTACAACGCCGTATGCATTCAACGCTGTAATTCTTGATCAGAAGCACATCAACATACAAGAGCACGAAAAAAAGGAAAAAGAAGGAAATATAAGCAAAGGTAAATACAGTGCTGCAATTATATTAACTGTTGTTAAAATTTTAGACCACTAAGTAAGCAGGGTCTGGCAGTGACACTTACTTTACTGTGTGAACGGCAAAGTAATTTCTCTTAATTTTGTGAAACAAAAGTGTTTCAACTGTTACTGTTTGTAATTACGTAATTAAAGAAAGCAATCTGCACTACCAGTTACTTACTCTTCTTGCTTCAGTTGCGTGAAGTAATGTTGTGATGCGCGACTTACGTTGCGTTGTATTGAGGACCCGTAGTCGCATCTGTTCCGTAGCGCCGACTCGGTTGACACCGTGCCGCTTTCAGCACTGCACCCTCTTTGCAAAGCGTCGTAATGTTTACAGCGTCGTTTCTAGGCGCCGCTCACGTCGTGTACGGTGATGGCTGCCGAAAAGTTTTCACTTTTGCCCATAGGTGACACTAGCATCGTCTACCGTAATAGCTGCCAAATAAGTGTTCACTTCAACATATACGTGCCGCTGGCGTCGTCATAAGTATGGAGTATGTTTACTTCATAGCACTAGTTCTTTGCACTGTCAAGAATCGGACAAGTATATTCACTGTGTCACAAGTACTTTGGCGTACACATCCTACAGCTCTCGTGACGTCACTCAACAGTCCAAATTAACAGTCACTGTTTATACACAAGTAGTTCACTCTCCTAATTAATTACACGACACTTCTTATCCGAAAAATGCAGGTACTGAATACACGTCGCCATGTAACACGCCCGGTGGCACAAATAGCGGGGGTCCGTTAAACTGTAATCTCGCTGCGACCGTGCGCCCTGTCCACACCACGTACCTCATACTCCCGCGGCGGTCGTATTGTTCTGCTTCACATTGCTGCTGGCTTGCCTGAAATTATATATCTAAATATCCAAGCGGGTTTAAGGAGCCACTCAACGTTAAAACACAACACTGTCCTACATCTGGTATGAACAACTATATTCTGCGACGATAGGAAAGTCGCAAGTTGCACTGTCTACATTCTAAGCCATAAGTGTGTACGCCAATTAATACTCGTATTTTTTATGGTTATCTGGCCACAATATTACTTGGACTACCATACGCGAAACCGGACACGGTGCGGGTGATTGTTGATGATGCGGAAGCCAAATAATCTAACGAGTGTTCTTGTCACGCATACACAGATATCTGGTACCAGTCCCCCTTGACACTAGTAATGATATAACACTGTTCATACAGTTACATTTTCGGTTCTCAGTTCTCACTTATACGAGAGTGCGCGTAACCGTCGCGGCGCGTCTGATTGTTGATGATGCGGAACGCTATGACCATGACCGAACGCACGTTCTCACGCTCGCTACAAGACACTGGCACTTAAATGCTCTCTTTTGTGGTAAATAGTATTACTGATTCACATTAGTTCATCTGGGAGACCGAACACGGAGCGGATGATTGATGCTGTACGGTACAATCCGCGACGATTGGATACTCAAATACGTTATCGGCGGCACTGCTCATGTTTAATTATTTCTTTGCGCCCCTTTTCACTGAATTCACATCCATATCTCATCACTTCACTGTAGTAGCGCTTGTAGCAACACTTGAGCGTCCATAATGATACCTTTCACATGTAGAGCTACCTATAGCACAACATAACAGCTCCGTGTCCCCTGCTCGACTCTGCAAAACGCAGCCGCTCGCAAAGATACTTCGCAACCAAGCCGGGCAATTACAATACGCTCACAGTCAGCATCAGAAGGATCATTGATTGCCTTTGGAACTCAAAATCAGGCACAAGGCTCACACGCTGTAAAATGAAGTAAAAGTTGTGCTTCATGCTGGGAGCGCTGTGTGGAGTTTAATTCCATCCCAACTCAACAAGCAATGCTTCAACCAAGAGAGGGACTTCGCATCTTCGCATCCAGGCTCTCGGGAGAACAGTTTTTGGTGCAGGCCAGAAGACAGAACTTTCAGCCACCACACTCGCTACTCGCAAGCACCGGTAACGATACGTTATTATTATTATTATTATTATATTATTATTATTATTACTATTATTATCTTTTTTTTTTTTTTTTTTGAAGTATCGGTCTTCTGACTGGGGTGATGCGGCTAGCCACGAATTCCTCTCCTGTGCCAATCTCTTCATCCCAGAGTAGCTCTTGCAACCTACGTCCTCAGTTATTTGCTGGATGTATTCCGATCTCTATCTTCCTCTACAGTTTTTGCCCTCTACAGCTCCCTCTAGTACCATTGAAGTACTTCCCTGATGCTTAAAAGATGTCCTATCATCCTGTCGCTCCTCCTTGTCAGTGTTTTCCATATATTCCTCTCCCCTCCAAGTCTGCTCAGAACCTCCTTATTCCGCACCTTATCAGTCCACCTAATTTTCAACATTCGTCTATAGCATCCCACCTCAAATACTTCGATTCCTTCTGTTCCAGTTTTCCCACAGTCCATGATTCATTACTATACCTGTGCTTCAAACGTATATTCTCAGAAATTTCTCCCTCAAATTAAGGCCCATATTTGATACTAGTAAACATCACTCTAATTATTGTGAGAAATTGCTGCGTTCGCAAACCATAGGATATACGTAGAAATTTTATAGGGACATTAGGGCTTTTACGTTCCTAATTCAGGTACATTTACTAGCAATCTCGAACATAACATGTGTTTAGTCAAGCTACTGGATGCATGAATGATTCTTTCCGTAGTTCTTCCTTTCCTCTCTGACATTTGACAGTTACTGTGCGACTTCCGTGAACTTAATCGTTCCCACAATTATTGTGTTGACTTTAATGTCTTCACCTCAACCTTATTTCTTCCCTAGGTTTTGATATTTTAATTCCATTGTAACATGAATTAATACTTAATGAACATAAAGATGTAATGTCCTTGTGCACTTATTTTTAGCTTGAAGTCCACAGCAAATTGTAATAATTAGGGTTTTATGGTAACCATGTTTCATTCAGTAATTTGGTAAAATTCCTTATTTTTCCCAACTTGTGATAACTTGTAATAACTGGGTTTTATAGTAATCATGTTTCATTCAGTAATTTGGTAAAATTCCTTATTTTTCCCAACTTATGAGGACTCATGTTTCACAGATGTTACGGCTACTCCTGTTTAATAAACGAAATTCATTAACTTATCCACTGCATGAAACCTATGATTAAATTCACGTGATTCTGTGGTGAGCGAGCTGGTTTTCGGTAATGTCAGCCGGTAGAGATCTTTCTGACATCCATAGGGCTATGTCGATAGCCCAGCAGTAACCTGTTTGTTGTAGACTCACCTTTTACAGATTCAATTTACTAAAGTGGAATATGAAATTTATGAACTTCATTAATTCACTACTTTTGGCCAGAACTTTTTTTCTTTTCAAGGTGCGCTTCAATTCCTCCTCAAAAAACAAAAAATATCGTTCACAACGCAAAATTTTTATTGTGTAGGCAACGCTGTATTCCTACACACTAGTAACACAGAAGAACTAACACCGAAAGCAGCTTGCTTACCAAACCCGACCGTGGCAGTTTTCCAAGCAAATACGCTCAGTTATGACTCGTGTGATTTACGTCTTGTTCGCGAGAGGGAAATGTACTTTAGCGCCGCTGAAATATTTCCCAATTCTTACACCCCCTCCTCTCTCTCTCACTATCTTTCTTTCTCTCATTCTCCTCTTTCTTACTCCCTCTGTCCCGCCCTTCGCCCTTCAGACCTTTGCTGTTCCTTATCTATGTAAATGATATGGGAGATAATCTGAGCAGCCGTCTTAAATTTTTTGCAGATGGCATTGTTGTTTATCGACTAATAAGGTCATCAGAAGATCAAAACAAATTGCAAAACGATTTTGAAGAAATATCGGAATGGTGCGAAAAGTGGCAGTTGACCCTAAATAACGAAAAGTGTGAGGTCATCCACATGAGGACTAAAAGGAATTCGTTAAACTTTGATTAGACGATAAATCAGTCTAATCTAAAAGCCGTAAACTCAACTAAATACCTAGATATTACAATTACGAACAACTTAAATTGGAAGACTGCGTTTTATTGGCAGGACACTTAGAAAATGTAACAGATCTACTAAGGAGACTGCCTACGCTACGCTTGTCCGTCCTCATTTAGAATACTGCTGCGCGTTGTGTGATCCTTATCAGAGAGAACTGACGGAGTGCACAACAAAAGTTCAAAGAAGGGCAGCACGTTTTGTATTATTGCGAAATATGGGAGAAAGTGTCGCTGAAATGATACAGGATTCTGGCTGGTCATCATTAAAAGAAAAGCGTTTTTCGCTGCAAGGAATCCTCTCACGAAATTCCAATCACCAACTTTCTCCTCCGAATGCGAAAATATTTTGTTGACACCGACCTACATAGGGAGAAACCATCACCACGATAAAATAAGGGAAATCAGAGCTCGTACGGAAAGATATAGGTGTTCGTTCTTTCCGCGCGCTTTACGAGCTTGGAGTAATAGAGAATTGTGACGGTTTGATGAACCCTCTGCCAAGCACCTAAATCTGATTTTCAGGGTATCGAAGAAGATGTAGAAAGTTGTTTACAGTTCCCTCATTTTGACAGAATGTTTTCCTCGCGTATTGTTTGAGTTCCGCTTCGTTTCGAGTTGCAAGTGTTTACTTTACTTTGTAGCGTACTGCTTTACCACCACAGTGTTAGTCCTTTGGGTGTCATTTTCGTTACACGGTCCACAATTTGGCTCTACGCTATTCATTTCTCCAGATTCACGAAATCAGAAGCACCCTCTTTTAATTCTTTACCAGCAACTTTCACTAACGTTATTCTGCTTCTGTCTTTTTTCCACATGAGAATCGTTCGAGATACGCTGATACGCTGCCTATGACAAATGTAGTAGAGACGCAATCAGGAAAGTAATGGTGAATAATGTACGATTTCTGTAGCGGAATTGTCATCTTCGAGACGCAGAAGGGACCGACAAGAAAGCCCACACAGCTGAAATGTAATCAGTATCCAAAAAGTAATTCAGAGTGGCAGAACCGTAAATGAAATAAGGAAAAGCTACTATTTAAAACGTTCTAAGTAACTGATGACTGGTGTTCTGCCCCAGATTCTGTCACATTGTGCAACAACAGTGTCGCTCAATCTTCCGATTTATATGAGCAAGAATTGTGACTCCCATGTATTTCATGACAATACTAACTCGAGATGCGTTAATCTATTGATGATAGATCACTTTTTATGTTTCATGACGTGCACGGCTTTCAAGTTTTCTACATTAGGAAGTAGTCGAAAATCTTACCGCGGGATATTATTTTGCCAAAATCTGATTTTCGAATAAAACTTTCCCATAGATATCAATGTAAGCTGTAAAACGTCTGAGGTTACGAGCGTCCCAACATTCACAGCAGCACTTTCTTTTGTTTTTTTTTGAGTCATCAGTCTTATGATTGGTTTGATGAAGCCCGCCAAGAATTTCTGTCCTATGCCAACCTCTTCATTTCAGAGTAGCACTTGCTACCTACATCCTCAATTATCTGCTGCATGTAATCCAATCTCTGTCTTCTTCAGTCCCTTGTCCTTGTCAGTGTTTTCCACATATTCTTTTCCTCTCCCATTTTACGCAGAACCTTCTCATTCCTTACCTTATCAGTTCACATAACTTTCAACATTCGTCTGTAGCACCATATCTCAAATTTTTCGATGCTCCTCTATTCCGGTTTTCCCACGTCCATGTTTCTTCCTCAAATTAAGGCCTATGTTTGATAATAGTAGACTTCTCTTGGCCAGGAAAGCCCTTTTGGCCAGTGCTAGTCTGCTTTTGATGTCCTCCTTGCTGCACCCGTCATTGGTTACTTTGCTGCCTAGGTAGCAAATTCCTTAACTTCATCTACTTCGTGACCATCAATCCTGATGTTAAGGTTCTCGCTGTTCTCAGTTCTGGTACGTCTCATTACTTTCGACTTTCTTCAATTTATTCTCTATGCATATTTTGTACTGACGAGACTGTCCATTCCATTCAGCAGATCATGTAATTCTTCTTCAGTTTCACTCAGGAAGGCAATATCAGCAGCGAATCGAATCACTGATATCCTTTCCCCTGATTTTCATTCCACTCCTGAACCTTTCTTTTATTTCCATCATTGCTTTGCCAATGTGCAAATTGAACAGTGGGGGCGAAAGACTACAGCCCTTTCTTACAACCTTTTTAATCCGAGCATGTCGTGCTTGCTCGTGCACTCTTATTATTCCCTTGTGGTTAAATGGTTCAAATGGCTCTGAGCACTATGGGACTCAACATCTTAGGTCATAACTCCCCTAGAACTTAGAACTACTTAAACCCAACTAACCTAAGGACATCACACACACCCATGCCCGAGGCAGGATTCGAACCTGCGACTGCAACAGTCCCGTGGTTCCGGACGGCAGCGCCAGAACCGCTAGACCACCGCGGCCGGCCCCTCGTGGTTATTTTACATATTGTATATTAACCGTCTCTATCTATGGCTTACCCCTATTTTTCTCACAATTTCGAACATCTTGCACCATTTTACACTGTCGAACGTTTTTTCCAGATAGACAATTCCTATTAACGTGTCCTGATTTTTCTTTAGCCTTGCTTCCATCATCAACTGCAACGTCACAGTTGCCTCTCTGGTGCCTGTAACTTTCATAAAGCTAAGCTGATCTTCATCTGACACATCCTCAATTTTCTTTTCTGTTCTTCTGTCTATTATTTTTGTCAGCAACTTGGATGCATGAGCTGTTAAGGTGAGTGTGCGATAATTCTCGCACTTGTCAGCTCTTGCAGTAGCTGCCCTTGCACACAGGTGGCTACAAAGAGACACAAAGAGAGCTACCAAAAGAGGCTGCAGCAGGACAGCAGTGGTTGAGATGCTGTGACGCGATGGGGGTGGAGATGAGAAACTGCAGCAAGACTGCAGCTGTGATGGACAGGCATCGGTGAAGTCAGGGCAATGCAGTCAGGCTGTGGGATGAACATGGCGGTCTGGCGAAGAAACTGTAGCAGGTGCAGGCAGCAGCATACGCTCGGCGACCCCTCAGCAACTGCAGCATGGATAAGTACTGACACGTACACAGCGACCCAGTGATGAAACTGCTGCGCTACCAGGCAGCTAATTTGTCAGTGGCAAGCCACAACTGCACTGTGGACGGGCAACAGTGTTAACACAGCGGCCCAGTGACCAAATTGCTTCATTCGCAGGCAACGGTTCGGTCAACAGTGATCCAAGATGACTGTAACATGGACAGGTGGCAGAGCGAGCACAACGACCCAATGACGAAACTGCGACACGAGCAGCGAGCAGTTTGGTCAGTGATGCGCTAAAGATTGCGATGTGGACAGGCGGCAGCACATACGCGGTGACCCTGTGATCAAATTGCTGCACTGGCTTTTAGTGGTGTGGTCAGTAGCAGCCCAATACGACTGCAATGTGGACAGGCGGCGGCCGAAACACTACGACCTAATGACGAAACTGCTGACAGGCAGTGGTGCACTCAATGGCAGCCTATGGCCGTAGCTGTGTGGACAGGCAGTGGAAAGCCGGTCATCTCATGGTCTTGTGATGTGAAAAATGCGGCACACAGTTTGGGACACGAAATCAGCGTATACAATGCAGCACTGTGTACAATGTAGCCTTCTGCTATGCCCCGAATATTTAGCCACTCGCAACGATTCCACTGCTACTACTACTGCTGCTACTGCACTGTCTAAATCTTAGAGCCCCGCACTACCTCACCTGTGTGGCTGATCCAGGTGGAGGTTCGAGTCCTCCCTCGGGCATGGGTGTGTGCGTTTGTCCTTAGGATAATTTAGGTTAAGTAGTGTGTAAGCTTAGGGACTGATGACCTTAGCAGTTGAGTCCCGTAAGATTTCACACACATTTGAACATTTTTTGAACTACCTCACCAAAGGTATGAACTGTTTAATGGAGGACCTGATACCGAATTAAATCATGTGAAACGGAAGCATAGTGTTTCGGGAAAACGACATTCCCATTGCAGAAATAGTGCTTGACTTATTATTTTGATGGTCAACTCTGATCACTTATTCCTCAAATGCTACCTGTAGCATCAGAAGATGGCCTTTCAAGGACGAAACAGGCTATGATTGCATCATAAAAATCTGACTGGGTGAAAAATAATAAAAATAATGCCTTGCAGAAAGTATAGTCCTGTCTTGGACAAGGTAACTTAATTGCAGTGTACTAGGGTGGTTTAGAGTAACAAAATTAAGAAGTGAAACTAAACTTCAGTTACAGTTATTTGTTTCTTCCCAACTACAGATGTGTGAACACACAATCATATAATCAATTAATGGCTTGACTACTAGTCTATGGGTCTCGTTATGTTCTAATGAAATCTTTCGAATAACAGAACCTAGTCCAAGGAATGATGATCAGGTCCCATACTCCGAGGAGCGTAGGGGACGATACGGGAGACCCGCACCGCTGTACTAGGCAAGGTCCTAGTGGAGGTGGTTTGCTATTGCCATGCCCTGACCGTAGTAGGGATGAATGATGATGACGACACAACAACACCCACTCATCTTGAGGCAGGAAAAATCTCTGACCCCGCCGGGATTCGAACCCGAGACCCCGTGAGCGGGAAGCGAGAACGCTACCGCAAGACCACGAGCTGTGGACTCTAAGGAATAGTCTATGATTAAACTGCAAAGCACTAATTTATGTGAAATATGAAATAAGATGATACAGGAACAGCCAATAACTACAAGGATGTTTGCTGACAACAGTCGATATGTAAACAAAGTGAGATGCCCTGCTGATGACACTTAAAAGGATTCTGAGCTAGAGTAGCTTATTTTTTAATCCCGTTGAGTAACTTGATCTTTCTGACTATGCCTGGAGCAAACCAAGGCGCGCTTGAAGGACTGCAGACAAGGCCATCACAAGTAGCGTCTACATTAAATGGTATGTTGTCAGCTGCTTCAGTGCCAGTAGAAGGATGAATTTAAATACTGTGAAGGAAGAAGACGCTTCTCAGCTGCAGGAGTTAGCATCCCCAGGTGTAGAGGTCGGGCAGTCAAATTAGCAGTTTGCTACGTTATCTTAAACTCTATTAGTGATGACGAAAGAACGAGTTTTTCTGTGGATTATATCCCAGATATAATGCACCGATTTTTGCACCAATTGCAAACACTGGAAGAGAAGAAGGTTATTTTTGGTTTTATGGAAGTCTAAATTTTTAAATTGTTGTATCCACACACTGGAGGGAGTTTGGTTCAACAGGTGGCCAGGGCAATATTTTTCCAAGAATTTGTAAGGAGCTTCCATCAACAGTTGTGCAAACTTGTGACCGCAGCTAGGGCTTTGAGGTGGTACTAAATACACTTTAAGGGCTTGAACGAAGTGTGAAGGATCCATTTAGAGAATATATGAATTGGCTAAAAACAGCTTGCAGAGCAGTGTGTCTTTAATACACTGAGATGGAGGTAGTATTAAAAGTTGTCAATGAAATTAATCCATTAGAGTCATCACACATCTTAGCTTGCAAAAACACCCCAGACATTCCAATATCCAGACGAATTTGCCTTAAAGTGAAGGGCATTAGACACGTTCAGCTAGGTTAGGGTACAGGTGGGGGGAGGGGGGCGGGGGGAAGGTGAGGTAGTTAGTGAGAGCTCAGGAGGTGATCTTGGGTAGTTCCTATGTGGTGCTCAGGGACATGGCAACAATAAAGAATGCTGAGCCTTTGTGTTCCTTCTTCAGTCAGCGCTTAACCCAACTGAGATATACAGTTGAATTCCCATCCCACACACGAGATGGTACAAGCGCTGCTAATGCATGCATGCCGTGACAGTTAGTTTGCTGAATACATCACCATGGAGGAGGAGGAGGAGGAGATTATTGTTTAACGTCCCGTCGACAACGAGGTCATTAGAGACGGAGAGAAAGCTCGGGTGAGGGAAGGATGGGGAAGGAAATCGGCCGTGTCCTTTCAAAGGAACCATCCCGGCATTTGCCTGAAGCGATTTAGGGAAATCACGGAAAACCTAAATCAGGATGGCCGGAGACGGGATTGAACCGTCGTTCTCCCGAATGCGAGTCCAGTGTGGTAACCACTGCGCCACCTCGCTCGGTGCATCATCATGCTATGGCCATGTATAACAGCAGGATTGGAGTTGCAGATGAGTGTAGGAAGCGGCATCAACTTCGAAACAACGCTACTGGCCGTGGACAGCAGTGGACAGGTTTTATCATCCAGCACTGGGCCATACATAGCATGCCAGCTGAACTTATTTATACGATATTGCAGTACCTGTGTTATTCTGATTACGAGTCAAAGTTCCTTTGGAATGCATGCATGGAAGGACCTTTATTATGTCCAAGTGTAACTGGCACTATGAGTTGTTGTGATAGTGATCCATTGTAGATGGAGGACAGAGTGGCTGCTGTCGCCATCTGAGGAAGCTTTGATGAAGAGGACAGCATCAAGATGACTAGCAAGATGTATACAGCTAGCAACTTCCTAAGAGGGTTGCTGACTCCATAAGGTGCAACGGCAAGTGTATGCAGCAAAGCAATGAGGTAGCCTTTTGGTGTCTGTAGTCTGGGCTTGCGGTGACTGGTTATCAACAAGGGACATTGGTTCTGGTCTGGCGGAATTCATGGTGATTGGTTTCATGGATCCAGGGAATTCCCTACTGACAGGATACCAGTTACGTTAGTTACGGTTTGTTCAAAAATGGCTCTGCGCACTATGGAACTTAACTTCTGAGGTCATCAGTCCCCTATAACTTAGGACTACTTAAACCTAACTAACCTAAGGACATCACACATATCCATGCCGGAGGTAGGATTCGAACCTGCGACCATAGCGGTCACGCGGTTCCAGACTGAAGCGCCTAGAACCGCTCGGCCACTCCAGCCGGCAGTTAAGGTTTGTGTCCGACTATGATGGTGAAAGCAGATTGTGTTGATTGTGATCAGTGCAAACCTTTATAGTGCAGACGACTATGTCTAGCATAGTCAGTTTGAATTGTGCAGGAGGTTACACTGTAACTACACAGACGCCTCTGTAAGTTCTGGTGCGTTGAGGCATAGAATCTGTATCTTATTGTTCGTTGTGTTCAGTGATCTTTTCGTTTACTGTAGCTGAGATCAGCAGCCGATGACCTGGGCTGGTGTCTTCTATTGCTCTCTTGTAATTGACTGTTAAGTGTTAGTTGGTATATCAGCATGTGGAGGGGTATATTTAATATTGCATTCTTGGCAAAGATCTGATTATTGATAGTCTTTCTGGTCATCCTTTTATCTTTTTATTATTGGTGGTGGTTTTTCATGCGCCTTTTATTGCACAGTCGACGGCTTTTAAAGAGCCAAATTATTTTACTGTGTGTTATATTGTGTGAGACATTAAATTTTGCATTTTGGGAATATGAAAGCTGAGTACTCCATCCATCAGAGTGCCTGACTCTGATTAATATCCATATTTAATAACTGTTAAGGATTTACACCTGCCCAATCGCCAGGTACTTTCCGTTCCCATCATTTCCCACACAATAGTATTGAATCTTACTATCCAGAACAACGATAACACCATCCCTTATTAAAAGTACTCTTGAGCGATGGCGGGGCAGCTGGCGTCGCCTTTCTAATTTCTGGCGCCACTATTTCGATCTGTCGTGTGATGTCCCTCTGGTTTTAGACCACGAAGATCTTTGCTCGATGTTGTTGATGGGGAACGGAGCGTGTTGTAGCGTGGGGAGTTGGCGGTTGGTAATGGAGCGAGGAAGACGGTGTGAGAGGTTCGCCAGGGGACTAAGGCGAGCATTTACGCAAGCGTCTTGGGCATGGAGTCGGGCGAGTAGTTGCTGGATATATTTGTGGGCCGGTTTGAATCTTTGCCTGACTTATAGAGTGCCGTCTTCGTGCGCAGGCTTGCAGCCAGGTCTGGAACTTGGCACACAGATGAGGGAGTTGAAGCCAGTTTCGCTGGGCTGAATTCTTGGCCCTCTTTGGAACCGGCAAGCTTCAGCTTCGATTCGAGAACGCCAGTGATGTATTGGATTTTCAGGTCTTAGCTCTTATCATTGAACGCCTGCCTGCTTTCTATTTAGTAATTTTACTTACCTGAAGCTGTTATTACTGAAGGTCTGCCTTTTACAATTAAGATCTGTTTCATAATTTTGTAAGTTGAAAGGCCTATTTATCAAGGTCTAGCGGCCTTTGTTACCCTATTACTGAGATCAGCTATCTTAATCCGTGTTGTAATTAACTGAAATTGCTATTGCCAGAGACCTACCTGTTTCAGAGGTATTATGTCTACAAGGCAGTAACAGAAAATGACACGTGATGCTACATGGGCCATAACCTTTCACCTTACATCCTTTTATCCAAATTATAGGTTCCAACTCTCATCCCGAAGATTTCCCTTTTGTTAATCTCCGTTTTCTGTCGAGGTTTGATGTCCAATCTTCATATGACGTCCTGTAAGTAAGAGACTTTTGCACTGCACACGAGGTCCCAACGACCGCTTCGTCCATCCTGAAAAAGAAAGAGATACGAAATATTTGAGCAATTTCAAATTCAAATATAGATTCTGACTATAACAGAGAGGATGAATCAGACTACGGTGTACAACGGAGGCATAGCTGGCACAATTAATGGGCTGATAAATTTTATAGGATATTTTTTACCTTTATAAATAATTTCTCTGGAATTCCGAAGCGATTATTGTCTCCCGAAGATAGGGATATAATTTTCAGATTTCTAGAAACCGAAGTAGCAACGTGCTCATAAGACTGGTAGACTGTTGAAAAGATAGATTTTAGCCATTGTATTCAAACTCGGTTCTCAGTAACGAATCGGCAGAGGGAGACGCTGTTTCTCGTGGAAATGTCTGTTTGCCGCCTTTTCAGAATGGTCAAAGTGAGAGCCCCAGCTAGGAGGTCATCCACGCTATTCGTTCAAGCCACCGCGGGAGTGACAGTTCATCGGAACTTCCTGGGTGATTAAAACTGTGTGCCGGACCGAGACTCGAACTCCGGACCTATGCCTTTCGCGGGGAAGTGCTCTACCAACTGCGCAACCCAAGCAGAGACTCATGACCCGCGTTCAGAGCTTCAATTCTGCCAGTACCTCGTCTCCTACCTTCCAAACTTCAGTTCATCGGAAGACTGGCACGCAATTAAGCAGCCATTTTAGTCGCAACATGTTTTGAACATTACTACTTTAAAGTCAGACATGTTCAGTGAATCATTTCTCGACAACGCACGCTAGTATGGCTATCACCGCCACAACAACTCGTTTGTGGACCTGAGGCAGGTCCACAGACCACTGTACAATGCGTTGACGGTAAGGGAAATGCTGATGCACTCGCATTCTCGTTTCCACGTCTAAAACACATAGCTTACTGATTATGTGTGTATCTTTCCTTGGCTGGTTCCCTACAACTACTACACGAATTTTTCTCGAAAGTCTGGATGAACTCTCTCTATTATTTAGTTCTGTAATTCACCTGCCAGTTTCCCATTGGGACCATTTGTAGTCCGGAATTGTGGATTCATGGCTACTCCCGTATTTTGAAGACTGTCTCATTCTTTTACATTGTTCTTGGAGCAATACGCTGATTGATTTTAATTCAGCTTTCAGTACCTCTGCTACTTCTATAGCCCTTCCCAGGTGCCTAAATAACCTTTGTGTAACTGAAACAACTGTTTTCGTTTGCGATGCTAAAGATCATAGTCTGATTTATGTGTGAAATTACAGAAAGGAGTAGCCGCACTGCAAGTACATTTTCGATCTGTGGTACTCCATCATTTCTCTTAATTAATCCCGTCATGAAGAGTGACAATTGTCTCCTAGGCTTCATAGTCCTGAACCTCCTCAAATATTTATCGCAACTGCTCAGAAGCTACATTATGATATTCTTCATACTCTCACTATTCGGCGAATACTTCAGTATTTCCAGCTGTTTTTCCTAAAATAGAATTTCGATCTACAATTTCGATCTACTGTGCTGTGTCACCTCCTCATGCTGTTACTATAGTAAGACGGAAAGAGAGAAGTAAGTTAAGAAGAAAAGTAGAGATGGAGTACTAACATGGCTGGAAATAGACGGCGAGAGAAATTAGCCGCAGCCTCCTTAAGGAACTATCTTGGAAGGCGTCTCACCTTCGCAGATTCTCAAGAAAAGCTTTTACATGTTCAACCCAGAAGTCGGAAACAGCATCTACTCAAGTTTCGTAAAAGATTTATTGAGAGCCCGTGAAAAATGTTGCAAATATGCTACTACTATAAATGTGCTCTGCTACAGAGTTTAGGAAGTATGTATCTCCATCATCTTTTCTTAACTCCGCACTCACTCTCGGTGATACTTCTACCAGTTTGCTTAAGAAAATTTTTCAATGTATTTGTATAAAGTTATTTCATCATCGTCATTTAAGTCAGGGATTGGGCAATTTGATCTGTTCCAACTGCTTCAGAAATGGTGAAACCGTCTCTTCATTGATCTTCCTGAAGTTCTTTTGCCTCTTGATTTAACCCGTTTTAGTGATTCTTGCATCTGGCATGCGGTCGATATATTCTTTGCATCTCAACTGATATTGTTTTATTACCTCAAATATAATCCGCATATTCAGTTCAGGTCGCAAATCATACATTCTCTCTTTATCCATTAAAGTGTATCCAGCCATGTATGTAAGGTAATTCATTTCAGATGCTTCTATTCTCTCTAGGGTCTAGTTTTGGCATCTTTAGAACAGTGTTGGTATAAGCATGACCTTACAGAACTTAAGTGGAGTGTCTGTGGACTTTCTTTCTCAGTGTTCTTCGTAAAGTTCCACAGAAGTAGATAAATAAATCTAACTTATTTTCTACTGACAAATTGCTGTTGGCTTCTGTCTCGGGTACTTCGGTCAACGTTTGCCTAATGACTTTTCTGACGTTTGTCGGATGACTTTTCTGACGTTTCGTCAGCACGAGTGGCTGGCATTGTCAAAGCTTCACCCTCCATTGCTGGTGATGGACTGTCCATCACCATTAATGGAGGGTGAAACTTTGACAATGCCAGCCACTCGTACTGGCGAAACGTCAGAAAAATCATTAGACCAACGTCAGTAGAAGAACCCGAGACTGACGCCAAGAGGCAGTTTGTCAACAAAACTGTCACAAAAACCTTAATCATTTGTTGTCATTTTGTATTGCATGGCTTGCCCTGTACGTAATACTGCACCCTAAAAATTTAAATGTTTTAACATTTTCTATGAATTGTTTCTCAATTTCAATCTTAATTCGAATAAGCTGGTGTTGTAAAACGGCCACTGATTTTGTCTTTGTTGTGGAGACGTTCAGACTATATTCTATGGCTATTTTGTTTAAATTAAGGATAGATTCTTGTAAGTCATTTTCATGCTGTCTGACCATTACTTGGTCGTCAGCAAAAAGTAGAGTACTAACACCCACACTGATAGTTTTAAAATTTTGTATCGTCTGTACTCCAATTATGATTAGACAGTCGGAAAGGAGTGTATGAGAGGGGACGCTATTGTCTAATTCCTTGGTTTATTTCACCCATATGTCTACGGCCTGCTGTTTTTATTTGTATTTTGTTATTCATATACGAACCTTGTATAGCTCGCATAAGATGAGATGGGATCCCTCAGTGTGTTTGGATGTAATTCTTCAAACGCCTCGTAGTAGTCAATAAAGGCAAGAAATGATGCTAAACTGATTTCAAGGTTTTTTTCCTGTCAGTTGTGTCATGGTGAAAATATAGTCCGAACATGATCTACCTTTTCGAAAACCATGTTTGGCATCACAGGAAGACCAGACATAGCATAAAACGTACAGTTTCAGGGATTGGCGATAGTCGTTTTGTTAAAATTCTAGCATAAAATTTATAATTATTTAACTGTTATTAATTTATTTAACTGTAATTAATTTATAATTCAGAAGGCTAATACCTCTGTACTGGTGATATTTATGTCTATTTCCTCACTTACAAAAGGGGCAGATCTGGGTAATATTCCAGTTTCCAGGCAGAGAACCAATTTATCAATTCTGTATTGATTTTGTCACACCCTGTTCTTGCTAGATGTTATTGCATCCTGTAGTTCCTCCAGCATTATTTAATCTACATTCCAATCTGGTTTAGACAGAACCATCCAGAATATTTTACAGTACTGTAACCAAATGGTCATATATTTTATCCATTTACACTGTTTTTATCTTCTTTGTTGAAACTTTCCTTTATTTTGTAGGCTATTGCTTGTCTTCGTCTTCCATCATGTTCAATATCCGTAACATAAGTGAGATGACAGGAAGACATCAACGTGAGCAGGTGTTGACGGTGGCATACACAGTGCTAATACGCGTGTGAGCTTTAGGTAGCTCCCCTTCGACTGGTATTTTCTGGAGTTGAGCACAAGCAGGCGGTTTGCTTATTTAACAATAAATCTTGCCTTGGACATTTGGGGCTTGGAAGCCAAGTGCAGCTTCTCTGGAGAAAAATATCTCAAATCACTTACCAGGGAAAGAATGCTGGTCCCAAGAATTTCTCACAGCAGTGTGCAGATTACACTTTCGGCCAAAGAAAAACAGCCTGCCTTGTACTACGTGTTAAGCGTTTCTGGCCACAGGAGGGACAGGGGCACACGAGAGAAAGTAGGTCGCCTGGCTGAGGAATACTGACGGTGTCGTAAGCGCCCATTGTGTATAGATCTGACATCCACAAAAATCTGCGAGTTTCCATGTTCACCTTGGCCCTGAAGTTATAGAAGGTGATGTCGTACCTTTGCCTGCCGAGATTTTTGGGAAGCTTCAGGCCTTCGGAAAATTTTCGGATGGCACGCAATATTTATAGTTGCTCTGAAATGGTTTATATTGTGACACAAAAGCACTTATCTTAGTTTAGCTGTGGCCCATGATCAGATGTGCTGTAACGTTTGGTCAGTCAAGATAATGATCTCTGTGACAAATGTGTAGTTCACTTCAGACCTAAACGATAACTCAAAACAAGCTGCCTAAAGTGGCAGTGGAAAACACAATTCTGGAGCGTAATGTCTTTTACTCCCTGCGTGGAAACCTATGAGTCAGAGATTGGCTGCCTCCCTAGTAGGGAAAAAAGTATTATTAATTTTGGTTACGATTAGTTCGGAGATTGTTCAAAAAATGTTCAAATGTGTGTGAAATCTTATGGGACTTAACTGCTAAGGTCATCAGTCTCTAAGCTTACACTCTGCTTAACCTAATTTATCATAAGGACGAATACATACACACTCATGCCCGAGGCAGGATTCGAACCTCCGACAGGACCAGCCGCAGCCGAAGGTTGAGCGGATGAGCTAGAGAGGAGAGGGGGTGATAGGGGAGCCTTGTGATCGGTACGAAACCTGAGTGAGGGCATTTGTGTTAGTGCACTTCTCGAGTTTACTGAGGATTAATGGAAAGGAGTTGAGAAAAAGACTTGCGATTCAGACTTCGTTCTGAAGAGGAAATCCTGTGTCTTGACTTTTGTAATGAATGGGTTGCACTTGGGACACTCGTCCTGAGCGTGTCTACACACTGGCACTTGTCTTGACTGGGGAGCCTATGTTGAAACCTTGGCTGTACCAACAGTTTGGACCTCAGTCAACTCGGACAACTCGCATTGCCGAGGAAAAACTTATTCCTAACAGGTCAGCCGCCTTGACATTTGACCTCCTTGTGTGCACTGTCGTATAAGTGAGTCAAATGGTTCAAATGGTACAAATGGCTCTGAGCACTATGGGACTTAACATCTGAGGTCATCAGACCCCTAGAACTTAAAACTACTGAAACCTAACTAATCTAAGGACATCACACACATCCATGCTCGAGGCAGGATTCGAATCTGCGACCATAGCGATCGCGCGGTTCCAGACTGTAGCGCCTAGAACCGTTCGGCCACCTCGACCGGCTACAAGTGAGTCAAATAAATTGGTATGACTGGCGAACGGGAGTGTCACACGCTGGAATGTACCAAGAGTTACGGGCTCCATTAGAGAGTAATATCGATCCATCTGATAGATCACCTGCCTTCGATTTTGCACATTTGGCGCCCGCTATAACGAATTAGTGGCGCCACAGGTCGCTACTCGACGACGTTTGGACGCTTGCGCCGCGATGTCACCTGAGACAGCGCTGCTCATCGAAAAAGGTGTATAGTATTGCTGATCCAGCTTTTTAGGGCAAGCAGAGTCACCGTCTCGGCGCTTGTTCTCAGCTGCACCAATTTAATGTAACTTCTGTGTAGAATATAACCATCAAAGTCTACGGCATGAGATAATTTCAGATTTTATTAGCCATGTTTCGAGCCAGCTTAAATAGATTACACTGATAAACCTTAGCCTTTGACAATCAAATGCCACTCAGTGAAGTTGTAACTTCTCCCTTCCTAATAGGCCTCCTGGATTGCGATATAACTGACCGTGATCGCATATACCTAATGAAATTTTACACTGAGTAAGGCCATCGCTACCGAAGGAAAATAACGCTGCGTATTTGGAGGAAAGTTTACAACAGTCTATTCTGAAGGAGGAATCTATTCTAAACTTAAGTTAAATGGTGATGATAATTTTGAAACAGATGGAATATAGTGCAATCGCTCACGAACCGCACAGGAAAATGTGTACCACGTAATATTTACTACAAAAATCACTTATAACACAAAGAAGACACTGATTAGCTAAAAAGATGGGATAATTAAACTGTCACCAGCTCACTAGGGCAATGAATCTCCAGACGCTTGAGAAAGGTAATGGCAAAGAAATTTAAGCAAATAGAAACTGGCGAGGCAGAATATGGGCCGGCCATTATGGCCGAGCGGTCCTAGGCGCTTCAGTCCGGAACCGTGCGACCGCTGCGGTATCAGGTTCGAATCCTGCCTCGAGCATGGATGTGTGTGCTGTCCTTAGGTTAGTTACCTTAAAGTAGTTCTAAGTTCTAGGGGACTGATGACCTCAGATGTTAAGTCCCATAGTGCTCAGAGCCATTTGCACCATTTTTGCAGAAGATGGTTGTTACGCTTTTCCACAGCACAACAGTGCACGAGAAAACAAATTAATCAGAAAGCACTGAGTTTGCAGTTACTTATTCTG
The DNA here is from genome assembly GCF_023864345.2 of Schistocerca serialis cubense. Taxonomy (NCBI): domain Eukaryota; kingdom Metazoa; phylum Arthropoda; class Insecta; order Orthoptera; family Acrididae; genus Schistocerca; species Schistocerca serialis. The sequence continues at coordinate 1,039,946,449 of NC_064638.1, read as the reverse complement.
GAGCCTTCCGGGGTAGCCGCACGGTCTGGAGCGCCTCGCCACGGTTCGCGTGGCTTCCCCCGTCGGAGGTTCGACTCCTCCCTCCGGCATGTGTGTGTGTCTTGACCTTAGCATAAGGTAGTTTAAGTTAGATTAAGTAGTGTGTAAGCCTAGGGATCGATGACCTCAGCAGTTTGATCGCATAAGAACTTACACCACCACCACTTATTCTGAAATACTAAATTTTGAAAGTAAAATTAAATGATGTTACTGGTTAAATAAATGACTAGATTAACTTAAACTTTGTTATGTAAAAAAATGACTTCCAGTAACATCACTGTAACGTACTGCAAAACTTAGACTGAACTGATTTTAATTTGAGGAAAAAGCAACCGATTGTGCTTTTAAAACAATAACAATAAAAGACATATCAAGCTAGAGACGTCATAAAAATACAGAATAAATGAAATTGTGCACTCTTAATTTGTGCTGTATCTTTAGTTGTTAGTATGGCCAGTGAAATTTTACTTTACTTTAAGTTGCCCCTGTCATGCAATACAGGAATGAACATTCACTGAGGCAGAAAATTTAGACTCAAACTGGTCATTAGCAAACACACAAAACTTGCAGTAAACAGTCAATTAGTTTCTTACGACACTCGGTGACTGCATAGGAAGGAAAGGGAGCCTGCTTGGTAATAATGTCTGAGGACAATGACAGTACAGGTGCCCTACAAGTTCTAACTATTGCAAAATATATTCATTTTATTCGTACTTTGTGAAAGAGATGTTGCTAGGGAAAGCCACTACATTACTATATTTGTCAGTTAACAGTCTTACGATGTTGTAGCAGTGCAGACAACGAAGAATGTAGCCGGCGACAATGCTGAGCTGCCGTTATTGCTGCTGCTGTTCGATGAGAACTCCCAGTCGTTTCCAGAGCCACGGATAATTACGGGACAGGCAACAGTTGGAACTGCAGTTTCCTCCGCTGTCCGCTCCTATCGTGCTCTCAATACTAGGGGGTTAACAAATCAGGCGCGCCTACAGCGGCGCGAGCATAGCTGCACACCACGGCGCAGGGAGCCCCCAGAGAACACCTCTGCACTCTTTCATGACTCAAGCTGCTCTGCCTCCTCTCTGCTCGCAACGCGACCAAGACTCTACATACGCAAAGACAAACAACAGTACATCTACTGCTGTTTCGTCGATGCTATCGATATATTTAAACAAAGTTCCCTTGGTTATTACCCGCAACTTACAATATTTTCATTACACTCACAATCAATTACATACAGTCAGAAATAAATAGACTATTACATCGAATACGTATTAAATATAGTTTCTGTAATAAAGCTTACATATCCAGAATCAGAAGTACATAACAAGTTATCAACAGACCTTAAACAGCGAGAAATTTTGAATGGTGCAGAAGATATTTTACTTGCATTTTCGGTGTTACAGAGTGCTAATTATCTGTTGCTTCTATTTGTGTGCCAACAGTTCATGATTTATTGGTCATCTGGTTTAGCTTGTGTTGCTCGTCCTATTTTATGATTAATAAACAATTCCCACTTTTATAAAACATTAAACCCATATTGGTACACATTAATCACACATTACTAATTGAGTACAATAATGACAGGGGCATCTTATTAATTTTTCTCAGCATTCAATTTTTATTTAAGCTTCTGGTGAAAGTGATAATTTCCAGTGCAGGCTAGCAAAAGCGACCACTGTCAGACGGCAGATTTAATTAAGTAGATGCATGGCCAGATAGACAAGTGGAAGGCTTACAAATTAAAGTGATTGTTGTCAGGGTGTAAACTTAGTCACCTGTAGTCTTTCTAATCAAACCGCAGGTCCAGTGTAGTCTTCCAAGCATAGCACCTGCTTCTCCACTCACATAGACAGCATGGCCTGCACAGATTTTTCTCCTTAACAGAATTTTTATGTTGTGGAGTCAGAGGTCATTATTAATCCTGCCTTTCGAGTTCTTGTGGCGATATTTCCATAGCAACTTTCAACCCCTAACATGTATTTCTTCAGAAGTCAAATACCAATTTTCATAGATTTATCTTTAAAATGTATTAATATAACGAAATATTTCCATAGAAACTGTCGTTTTCTAAGTGGGTGGAATTTGCAAAAACGATGTATCATTTATTTTTTTGTTCTGACCGAGAAACCAAATACCATATTTGATTTTCATATATGTAGTTATAAAAACGCTTTAATTGTTCTTTTATAAGGATTCGTTTTCAAAAAAAAGAAATAAATAACTTTCACCCATTAATTCACCAGCACAGGTGTTAAAAATTCTTTCATTTCCGACCGATAAACCAAATACCAGTTTTCGTAGATCAAGCTTCAAAATTACCTTAATACTTTTCATGCCCTGTTTCATCCCCTACGGGGCAAATAGTACATACAGTGTTAGATCTTCATCCTCACCAAATTTCAAGTTTCTGTTCTTAACAGTTTTGGGTTGGACGATGATAGGATACTAGCTTAGCGCCCGCCGCTTCGCTCGCGCAAGTTGTATGGTCTGCACAAACTTTCTTCGTTTTCCTTTAACTGAACTTGTATGTTCTTACGGAGAAGATTGTTCATATTTAAATAAACACAGTTTCTAAATTGTGTATCTAGTCTACGCAAACTAAGCTGCAAACATGGCATTAAAATTTAATAAAGCAGTTCTAGGTGTAAGATTTGCATTTTTTAATTTAATTTAATTTATAAATATTCTTACACGCATTATTCATGTGCATATCAACATTCTATAAACAGTGTCCCCTGTCATTACAAACGGATATTCCTGCACACGGAATCGCATTTAAACATGGTATCTATTTTTTATTATTAATGGCTAGTTTTTGTAGTAACTGCAACAAAATTAATTTTATAAACATATATTAGGTTTACTAAAAATCAGTGTACTGAAGATCCGTTTCTTTTCGTATAAAATTCTGACAAAGCTGATTTATCGCTGTGAATGTTAAATAGCTCTCTTTGATTTAGTTCACAAATAGCAGACCCTTTTTTTCCTTTTCCCGAAAAGCCTTAGAGTGCCAGTACAAACTACTGCAATGAGCTCTGCTCTAGCTTTCACGATGTACGTTTCTTCAGTATCTTTTCTATCTCTGCACACACTCTCGGTAATACTTCTATCAGTAACAAATAGTTTAGGAAATTTTTTAAAAGCATGTAAAGGATCTGCTATTTCTTTAACATACACATTTTCACGGATACAAATTGTTGTATTTGTTAATATTGTTTCCTCTCTTCTCAGGTTTTTTTTCTTTTTTTTTTCTTCGCAATCTTCAGTATGTGACTTCAGCGTCGTCAGAGAACGTACGTCGAACTGCGCACATGAAAAATGTGATAAACTCCCTATTGCAACGAATGTTCCAGCAAAACAAATGACGTCCCTGTAGGTTCACATTGTATATTCGTATTTTCTCGATTCGTCCTTGGGACCTCTTCTCGTCCATCAGTTACGGTCGTCCTCGGAATGGCCATCCTTCTCTATGTGCCAAATTCCCCAGTGCTAAATTTATAGCCAGACAACGCTTTCCTGACAGACGTTATAAGTCACTTCCGCCATATATTGATTCCCTTCGAGCAGACACTTCTGCTCCGAGCCGAATTTCTCTATACGCTACCACTTCAAAGCAATGCCCCCACATATTACAGCCATCCCGACCGGAACATCGTGAAAAACATTTTTTTTCCTCTGCGGGTATTTAAATTTTGTGACTCATTCCTCAACATCACATAATGCTCGTAAAGTGGCAAAATGTTCACTTATTTTGTTGTAAAACTTACAAAGAAATTCCGTAGTTTTAGAAATGTGCCTACCTACTTAATTCTAACAACATTTACTGTTTATATTGTTTTCAGATCATTCCTAACATTTTTTTCAGTTTATTTGAACTACGAATGATCTCATTTCCTTAGTTTTGACTCTAAGAAAGACGAAATTGTGGTGAAGGTCTTTCATTTCTGTAGCATGCTGTTGGAAACAGTAAACGCGTCAACGTAAAGAATACAAGAGAAATTTCACTGTTAAACGCTGAGGAGCCAGTAGATATGTGGAAAGAGTACAGTGAAGGCCACTATGAGAGGAAGAAATTGTCCGCCGACGTGATAGAAGAAGAAATGGAACTCGTCGATTTGGAAGCTATAGTGGGTCAATATTAAAGTCAAAGTTTGAAAGAGCTTCGGAAGATTTGCTTCAAATAAGGTAGAAGGCGGGGATTAGAAGAATACAATACAGGATTATTCTAAATGATGGACCCATTTTCAAAAATTCGTACGTATTCAAGTAAAAATCTAAAATGAACAAGGTTTATACCACCTCTACCAAAATTTTTAGCGGGCGGCGGCGGGAGGTCGGTGATGGTTTCAGAAGCGACCGGAAGAGTTCGCGCGGCCGTCATTCCGTTTCACTGTCAGTTGTGAGTGAGATGGCGACTGTGGAGCACAAGGTTTACTGCGTTCTTGAGTTCGCGAATAGTGAGTCGCAAATTGCAGTGTAGCGCACATTTCATACCAAATTCGGTATTCGACTACCAACTCGCAAAAGCATTAGCCATTGGTTTAAGCAACGTAAACAGACTGGGAGTGTGTGCGTAGGAAACAGCACAGGCCGGCCGCGTGTGCCAGAGGATGATGTCCGGCGGATTCAAGGAAGTTTTGTGCGCAGACCCAGTAAGTCTACCAATAGAGCCAGTCGAGAACTTGGAATACTCCTACCAACAGTATGGAGAGTTCTAGAAAGGCGTTTCCTGTACAAACCCCACCGATTACAACTTGTGCAGGCTCGCAACCCCAATGACAAGGAGAAGCGTCTCGCATTTTGTGAATATGTGCTACCAAAGATGGAGGATGACGCATTTCTACAGCGTGTAATTTTCAGCGATGAAGTGACGTTCCACCAAAGTGTAAAAGTCAACAGACACAATGTTCGCATATGGGGTTTGGAAAATCCACAGTCAGCGTTGCTACACGAGAGACTCGCCAAAGATGAACGTTGTAAGTAGGCTATTTAGGTGTGTAAGTCGGCTGTTTAGGTTTTCTATGTTGGTAACGCCACGTAGCGCTCTGTATGAAAATCACTGACTGTGCTGCGTGCCGTCTGTGGCTGGTTGGCAATGTTGAAATATTCGTTATTTTAGTGTTGGGCAGTTGAATGTGAACAGCGCATAGCGTTGCGCAGTTGGAAGTGAGCAGCCAGCAGTGGTGGATGTGGGGAGTGAGATGGCGGAGTTTTGAGAGCGGATGATCTGGACGTGTGTCCATCAGAAAGAAGAAATTTGTGAGACTGGATGTCATGAACTGATATATATATTATGACTTTTGAACACTGTTAAGGTAAATACATTGTTTGTTCTGTATCAAAATCTTTCATTTGCTAACTATGCCTATCAGTAGTTAATGACTTCAGTAGTTAGAATCTTTTATTTAGGTGGCAGTGTTGGCGCTCGCCGTATTGCAGTAGTTCGAGTACCGAAGATTTTTGTGAGGTTAGTGATTCATGAATGGTATAGGTTATTGTTAGTCGGGGCCATTCTTTTGTAGGGATTATTGAAAGTCAGATTGCGTTGCGCTAAAAATATTGTGTGTCACTTTAGTGGCGATCAGAATAAGTAAAGAGCCAAATTTCTGAGTACGTTTAGTTCTGCTCAGCTGTTTGAAAATCAAATAATGTAAGAGGTTTATCAGCACAGTAATTCACTAAGTTTTCTAAGGGGACGTTTCAACGTGTTCTGTGCTGTATCCTGTATAAAAGTTTATGGACCATTTTTCTTTGCGTAAAGAACACGTACATGGACACGTTGGATTAAAGGCTGTTCCTTCAAGTTATGGGAGATTCCCAGGACTTCATATTCCAACAGGATGGAGCTCCGCTCCATTTGTATCGTTATGTACGAGACTATTCGAATAACTCCCTTCCCCAGCGCTGGATCGGTCGCAGAGACTATGGGACTTACGGGACTATGTGAAGCAAAATGTTTACGTCCCGCCTCTACCAATCACTCAGAACGATATCCAGAACTGGATCACTGCTGCATGCACTCAGCAACAGCAGATACTCAGTCGCATGTGTGGGACGAGTTTGGCTACTGCATCGATGTTTGCCGTGAAGCCAACGGTGGCTACATTGAACATTTATAACATTTATCACATTTCTAATTATCAAATTAGTATTAAAAACTAATTAATTACAAACTATTAAATATATTAAATTGATATCAAACACTATGAAAAAAATTTTTGAAACTTCCTCTTTTCATCCTGCCTCGGGCATGGTTGTGTGTGATGTCCTTAGGTTAGTTAGATTTAAGTATATCTAAGTTCTAGGGGACTGATGACCTTAGATGTTAAGTCCCATAGTGCTCAGAGCCATTTGAACCATTCCTCTTTTCATTAGTATAAAGCTTGTTCTTTTAGGATTTGTACACTACTGGCCATTAAAATTGCTACACTAAGAAGAAACGCAGATGATAAACGGGTATTCATTGGGCAAATATATTATACTAGAACTGACATGTGATTACATTTTCACGCAGTTTGGGTGCATAGATCCTGAGAAATCAGTACGCAGGACAACCACCTCTGGCAGTAATAACGGCCTTGATTCGCCTGGGCATTGAGTCAAACAGAGTTTGGATGGCGTGTACAGGTACAGCTGCCCATGCAGCTTCAACACCGTATCACAGTTCATCAAGAGTAGTGACTGGCGTATTGTGACGAGCCAGTTGCTCGGCCACCGTTGACCAGACGTTTTCAGTTCGTGAGAGATCAGGAGAATGTGCTGGCCAGGGCAGCAGTCGAACGTTTTCTGTATCCAGAAAGGCCCGTACAGGACCTGCGGTCGTGCATTATCCTGCTGAAATGTAGGCTTTCGCAGGGATCGAATGAAGGGTAGAGCCACGGGTAGTAACACATCTGAAATGTAACGTCCACTCTTCAAAGTGCCGTCAATGCGAACAAGAGGTGACCGAGACGTGTAATCAATGGCACCCCATACCATCGCGCCGAGTGATACGCCAGTATGGCGATAACGAATACACGCTTCCAATGTGCGTTCACCGTGATGTTGCCAAACACGGATGCGACCATCATGATGCTGTAAACAGAACCTGGATTCATCCGAAAAAATGACGTTTTGCCATTCGTGCACCCAGGTTCGTCGTTGAGTGCACCATCGCAGGCGCTCCTGTCTGTGATGCAGCGTTAAGGGTAACCGCAGCCATGGTCTCCAAGCTGATAGTCCATGCTGCTGCAATCGTCGTGGAACTGTTCGTGCAGATGGTTGTTGTCTTGCAAACTTCCCCATCTGTTGAGTCGGGGATCGAGACTTGGCTGCACGATCCGTTACAGCCATGCGGATAAGATGCCTTTCATCTCGACTGCTAGTGATACGAGGCCGTTGAGATCCAGCACGGCGTTCCGTATTACCCTCCTGAACCCACCGATTCCAAATTCTGCTAACAGTCATTGGATCTCGACCAACGCGAGCAGCAATGTCGTGATACGATAAACCACACCGCGATAGACTACAATCCTACCTTTATCAAAGTCGGAAACGTGATGGTACGCATTTCTCCTCCTTTCACGAGACATCACAACAACGTTTCACCAGGCAACTCCGGTCAACTGCTGTTTGTGTATGAGAAATCGGTTAGAAACTTTCCTAACGGCAGCACGTTGTAGGACTCGCCACCGGCGCCAACCTTGCGTGAATGCTCTGAAAAGCTAATAATTTGCATATCACAGCATCTTCTTCCTGTCGGTTAAATTTCGCGTCTGTAGCACGTCATCTTCGTGGTTGTAGCAATTTTAATGGCCAGTAGTGTACTTGAATAAATACGAAGTTGTGAAAATGGGTCCATTATTTAGGATAACCCGGCAATTTAGTGGTAGCGTCGTTGGCTAGTAATTAAAACGTTCTCCGTTTTGGGCTCGTACCCAGCCAAGCGCTTAAATTATTAATAAAAATCATCAACAATGGCGGCCGAAGACTTTGGGTATAATGAGTCACCGCGTACTGCCAACGGCGTTGTCAAAGTAGTCTGAGTAGCGGACAGGCACCCTCTGGCCTCTGGGGCGGGAAACTGGCCCTAAAAGGTTAAAGAAAGAATTGCATTTAACGAGTCGGAGCATGAAATGTCAGTAGTGAGAATGTGGTAGGGTGTTACAGATCAATTCTCATCAGAATTGACAGCAAACCACCTATAGTATAGAATATTGATGAGGATTAGGTCAACAGCGGTATAATTTCGTTCAACAATATTTGACGTATACAAGCCGACATCACAAGCAGAAGATGAAGGGACACGGAGAAAGAGAAAGTATTTAACAAGATTGAAAGGGTAATGCTTGTTGTTCAGGGGGATGGAATTTTAATAATCGTGAGTGATTCGAACGCTGCAGTAATGAAGGGAATAAATGCAAGAGTTAAAAGAGTTACTTGAGGATATGATCTCGGTAGTAGCAAAGAGAGGGGTGAAAGACGGGTTCTGCAATAAATTTCAGCCTGCAATAGCTCGTAATAAGTACTCAAATACAAGAGGAGGTATAGTTGGAAATGGCTTTTTGAAAGATCCCAGCTGGATTAATACATGGTGAGACAGATATTTAGACATCAGAAATTGGATTGTGATTTAGATCAGAATACGGGGTTTTTCAAACAGAATAAACGTACACTGAAGTGCCAGAGAAATTGGTACAGGCAAACGTATTCAAATAGAGAGATATGTAACAGGCAGAATACGGTGCAGCGGATGGCAACGCCTCTATAAGACAAGTGTCTGACGTGGTTGTTAGATCGGTTACTGCTGCTACAGTGGCAGGTTATCTAGAGTTAAGGAGTTTGAACGTGGTGCTATAGTCGGCACACTAGCAATGGGACACAGCATCTTCGAGGCAGAGATGAAGTGAGGACTTTTCCGTACGACCAGTTCACCAGTGTACAGTAAATATCAGGAATCTGATAAAACATCAAATTTCCGACTTGGCTGTGGCCGGAAAAAGATCCTGCAAGAACGGGACCAACGACGAACTGAAGAGAATCGTTCGACGAGACAGAAGTGCAGCCCTTGCCCAGATTGCTGCAGTTTTCAATGCTGTGCCATCAACACGTATAAGCGTCCGAACCATTCAACGAAACATCATCGAAGGCCCACTTGCGTACCCTTGCTGGCTGCACGAGACAAAGCTTCACGCCTCACCTGAGCCCCTCAACACTGACATTGGACTGTTGATGACTGGGAACAACTTGTCTGGTCGGACGAGTCGCGTTTCAAACTTTATCGAGCGGATGGACGTGTAGGGGAATGCAGACAATCTCACGAATCCATGGACCTAGCATGTCAGCAGGAGACTGTTCAAGCTGGTGGAGGCTCTGTATTGTTATAGGACGTGTGCAGTTGGAATGATATGGGACCCCTGATACGCCCAGATACGAGTCTAACAGGTGACACGTACGTAAACATCCTGTCTGATCACCTGCATCCATTCATGTACATGTGCATTCAGGCAGACAATGTAACCTACCACACGTCCATAATTTCTACAGAGTGGCTCCAGGAACGCTCTTCTGAGTTTAATACGCCCGCTGGCCACCAAAGTCCCCAGACATGAGTATTATTGAGAGTATCTGCGAAGCCTTGCAACGTACTGTTCAGAAGAGATCTCGAGCCCCTCGTAGTCTTATGGATTTGGCCTTGCAGGATTCATAGAGTGAGTTCCCTCCACCACTACTTGAGACATTAATCGAGCCCATGCCACGTCGTGTTGCGGCATTTCTGCCTGCTCGCGGTGGCCCTACACGATATTAGGCAGGTGTACCAGTTTCTTTGACTTTTCAGTGTATTTTGAATGCACATTATTTATTAAACTGTAAGACATACAACAATGATACTTGGGTCATAATTTACGAATCTCTCAAGTTTTGATTACAGATATTACTTCCTCTACCAGCGACACATCGATACTCGAATTGCTCCCATACTTGGTTGTGATAATGATGTGCCAGTTCAACTCATCTAAATTCTGTAGTAATGTTGGTGAATAAACGATGCCTTGATAAAACCCCACAGGAAGAAGTCACAGGACTACGATTCCGGTGACATGGGGACCAGCTGAGATGTGCCAAAACGCCGGCTGTTTGACGACCAATCCAACAGTTACGTAGAGCTTTATTCAGATATTCACGCATTTGGCGATCCCACTTACAGTATCTCAATCTTGTTGAAAAATGCTGTCCTCGAAAAATGGTTCAAATGGCTCTGAGCACTATGGGACTTAACTTCTAAGGTCGTCAGTCCCCTAGTACTTAGAACTACTTAAACCTAACTAACCTAAGGTCATCACACACATCCATGCCCGAGGTAGGATTCGAACCTTCGACCGTAGCGGCCGCGCGGTTCCAGACTGTAGCGCCTTTAATCGCTTGGCCACCACGGCCGGCAATGCTGTCCTCGTCCAGCCTCGGTAACAACCAGTTTCGTAACGTAGCAAGATACTTTTGTCCCTTAACCGTATTTCCATCAAACAAGAATCGGCCGTAAATGGATGAGTGGGATATCGACAAAACACATTGACTTTGGATGAATCTTGTACGTGTTGACTCGCATGGAGCCTCTGAAGGCCGCATAGCCGAACACTGTGTTTGTTTACTTTCCCACTAAGGTGGAAGCTCGTTACGTCACTGAACACGATGCGTTGTGTGAAAGTTTTATCGTTAACAATAGCATCCTGAAGTTCGTCAGAAAATTTCATACGTTTGCGTTTGTCATCATGATGTAGAGCCTGTAACAGCTGTAACTTTATGGCTTCAGAACCAACAGACAACCAAAAACACGCCAAATTCTTATTGTAGGGAGCTGTAAATCCCGACTGGCACCGCGAATTGATTTTGTAGGACTACGTTAGAGAGCGGTTTGAATTCATGCGATATATTCGTTGGAAACACGAGGCAGGTCAGGACTCTTTCCTTTACATACAAACTGTCGATGCCGTCTAAGAATGTTCCATACACCCAGTGGATCAGCTTAGTACCTCAACCTATAACGTCATTGCACCATAATCACGAAATTACACTTCGCAAACTCGAGAACACAAAATGATTTCTGGAGAAGAGTAGATATTTTGCAACACCTGACGGCTACCAAGCAAACAGAAGACATCCAGCGGCTGTGAATATGAACTAGACAATGTGTTCGTTGCTCCACTAACCGAGGCGTGGCGCCACGATCGATAGTTTTGAAAACATAATACTTTCAGTATAAAAACAGTCTAGGTTGGTTTAATTCTAAACCGTTTCCCGTAGCGTCCTGCCACAATGGAATGGAAATTTTTTTACGTAATACTTCGTAATACGAGGACCAACACTCAAGTTTGTGTCGAAGCTACCGACTACACAGAAAGACAATGAATTACTGCGTCGATCAGTGATGATCTTAGGGGTGATGGCACTATCCCGCGCTGCATTCGAGGAAAAACCTGTACTTAAAATAGTTTTGTGGTATTCTCTGTCCTCTGCCAACACGGCTGCAATGTTGTATCTGTGTCATGTGGATAGATTTGATGGGTGCTCTCGGAGCACAGGGTTTTGCTAGCGTTGTTGTGAACGAGTATGGAGCGAACATTAGAAGTGAAGTTCAATGTAGACACTAATTCCTGCGTGCGGCAGCTTACTCCATAAGTTTAATTCGCACTATTGTATACATCTGAGCTCCTGTTTTGTTGGCGATACATGAGAAACAGCATGTAATTTGCAAGAGAAGATGGGAGTGGCTTGTGACGCCTCCTGGCAAGACATTTACAAAATCGTTATAATATATAAAAAAATAATAAAAATGATAAACATTTATCTGTATTATTATTATTATTTCATTACTGTTTGAATGGTTGTAGATTATGTATAAAAATAAATGACAATTTTTCATTTTTATGTTTGTGCAATATTTATCTATTTATATTTCACAATTAACGTCTGTGGTCGGCGAATGTATGTATCGAAGCAGACAATGATATTTAGAAATAATTACAAAGATGCGTATTAAATTGCCTATAAATGGTGGAGGTTAAAACATTACTGTCTCTGTCTACTTGTAGCCGTTAAAGTTGTAAGAGCCTGTGGTGCTCGCTTGAATGCTTTGGTAGCCTTCGTTTGTCCTATGATCGAGAAAGACACAATTGGAGGCTGATATTTGTAAAATGTGTGTACTTTCAATTTATTTTGATTTTTTAATATAGAAATTGTTAAAATTATTACCTGTAATAATTTATTGCTATCTTGCCCAAGATTTCATTTCACATTCTTAGCCGTTTACAGCTTATTAGGAATTTTTCATGACGCAGAGCCTGCAGCGATCGGGGGGACCGCTGTCGCGGCAACTTCAAATTAAATTGAATGAAAGCAATTTTCGCGCAATATAGCGGGCAGGTAACGGTACATTAGAATTTTCTCTTTCAGCTTCCTGGAGACTTCAGAGGGAAATAGTGGATTTTTATTATGTCATTTTCAGGTGAAAATGGGCAGCTGCTATAATGTTATCAGTTACTGTAACGGAACTGAAATGATGGTGGGCTGACAGTAATTTGGAGCCCGCGCGTCGGAAACGGGCGCGCTGGTGTGAGACTGCCAGGGAGTGCACCCTGATGCCATCTATTGGCGAAACTGGGAATTAGCGCTGCCTCTCAGACAATGCACTAAGCTATCGGAGTCAAATGTATTCTTTTTCTTGGTAATTATAAGCTATTACTGTATGATTTAATGTTATAAAGCGCTAGTAGTAAATTATTATGACTGGTATGAACTCCAGGGTAATAAATATAAATATTCTTAAATACTAAATGATTTCGGTGAAAAGGTGGTAGGGGAACGCCCCCACTCTTGGTGATACGAGGGTAGCTAGAGGTAGCTGGAGACACAGGGACTGAACAATAGAATGGCCTGGAGAGTGTTGACGTGACAGGACGTGCGTAACTGTGCTCACGCAAAAGTGATTGTGCAACCGCGAAGAGGCGAATATCGTCGCCGTTTGTGGAGTAGAACGCGACGAATGGTTGTCGAAGCCGTCTCTATGCCACTGGGGCTGATTGTAAGAGTTCCTGCGCCCAGATTTTATGGCGAACGTGCAGTAGCTTATACGAGTGCTACAGCTCGTAGTTCCAGCCGCCATTAAGGGCATGAGGCGTGAAGAGCTGCGTTAGCCACATGCATCCCACCACCAGCACCGACACGTCTACCCAAGGCAAGACTGCTTGAAATTGTTAAGTCGAACTTTGTATACATGTAAAAGGAGAATACCAGTTTTCTTTTGTGCAAGTGCAGAAGACAGAATATAGGAATGAGTAAAATTACGAGGCATGTTCATTGTAAAGTGTAGTAACCTGAAACATAGTGTAGTGAAATCAGACTGAGGCCACCATCGCCTCTTTCATTTACAATTCTTTTGGGTGTAGAATACTTTAGCGTATAAGAACCAGAAAAGAGCAATGGTCACACCAGAATGAGTCGCCTATTTATAGTTACTTAAATTTTTCTGAGTAACCTTTCAAGTAATGTCACTTAACTAATTCTATATCAATTGTCCAAAGAGTAATATCCAAAATCATTAAATAAGATGAAGGATAGAATTTTGTTAACCTAAGTTGCATAAATTGTCTTGGTGGTAATTACCAAGCCAACTCACAGAAATTGAGAGAGTATTTGCTTTGTAGAATCACTTAGAATGATCAGAAATAGTAATATACAGAATTAAGTTTAAATTCAACTCAAGCCGTTTCACTTTGAAACGAGCCAAAAAATTGATTTATTCTTTCGCTCCTTCAGAGCTGGCGACCGTAGTTATAAGTATTTTCAGGAGGATTCGACGGTAAGTCTGCTGCTCTCGTCGTGCTGATAGGATTATCCACTGCTGCTAGTAGTGGTGATTGGATACATAAGCTCACTACCAAGTTAAGTGGGTCAGGTAGGCAATGTTACCGTGTGAACTGTAGGGCACTGTAGGCCGTGGATCGAACCCGTTCAATCATCACAGCTCTTTGGGAAATAGTCCGGTTAGGAGTGTACTAATCATTAGGTAAATACTGGCGAGTAACGGTCAAAAATGTATACGCAAGTGAATTTAGCAAGGTCCATGTAGCACCTAGTTAATGTGGTGCAATGGCGAGGGTAGGAGTGGAGTAAAAGTGAGCTGAGCTTGCGGCAGCTGTGCTATCTTCAAAGATTAATAACGTGAATTCACTACTACCTCTTACCATTAGGACTGAGCTATTTACAGTTAAAATACGTAGCAGTAAGCGCAAAGGCGTGACAGCTACAAGTCCGTATTGGCTTTATACATACGGAAGTAGGAAGCGGGTCATTCTGTCAGTGGTGGGGGTTAAAACAACCGAGTCAGTTGAGAACATACCCCATTTACTGATGGAAAGATTCGGCGGTTCGGTCGCATTCATGAGTGATAAAATTTTACTTGTGTGTGATCAAAGACTGCTGTGCAAAACCTTTTCTGGCTAATAACATAAAAAACAAATTTCATTTTTTTTATTTTCATGCTTTCATGTTAGTCGTGGCAGTTAATAGTGTTCATATGGGACTTAACTTCTGAGGTCATCAGTCCCCTAGATCTTAGAACTACTTAAACCTAACTAACCTAAGAACATCACACACATCCATGTTCGAGGCAGGATTGAAACCTGCGACCGTAGCAGTCGCGCGGTTCCAGACTGTAGCGCCTAGAACCGCTCCGACACCCCAGCTGGCGTAATAAGAGTACTTTTCAGTGCATTCAAGAGATGAAAGTGGGGAAGGGCATTTTTTTATTCCATAATTAGTTACAGTAATGATACCATGTTCCATATCTAACAAGTCAGATCAGTGTTATATAAAACTAGCTTGCAAATTAAAGATCGTACGTCCACAGCAGGAAATCTTTCAGTGTTGTGTGTATCCCCACATAGTAGGTCAAAGTGCATAAAGTTAAAATATTTTCAACTGCAGAAACTAATAGTGAGGATCGTATTTTATCTGTCGTGCTCGCAACAATAAGCAATATAAAATTAATTAAAATGCGATATAGACTGCATATAAAGTAAAAAAGTGTGTGCGGTGGGGATTACGCGACAGGGTTATTGATTACTTACAGGTAAATAACTCATCCATGTGGCGAATTTTCTGTGTTTGCAGTTTCGGAGTTCGTTCTCACTGGAGTAGTTACAGTTTCTCCAGCCACCGTGGGTGAACTATACTTTTAATGTATATTCCGTATTTGTTCATCAGACTCGATGCACAGTAATTGTCAAGGATCTGCTTTTTAATGAGTTTGGTGGAATATGGAATGTGTGTTTAATACGTTTCTGACATCTGGTGAGATTTTACATTTAACTCCAACGGTTTGCTGAAGAGGTATTTGTACCGTTAATAGTTATCGTAGATCTGAATTTTTGCATAATAGCACAGCACTACGTGCACGGTGAAAGCACGTGAAGTTATTCAGTCACGAGGACGGTGTCATCCAGGCGAAGTGAAGGCAGTAACGGCAGAAGTTGTGTAAATTGCGGTTCCCCGTATCCGCTCGAATTCCTCGCACCTCAGCGCCGGGCGACGAAGTGGTCCGCACGGCAGGCGTTCTCGCATCGAGAGTAGCGCAAACACGTCGCCAACTGGCTCCGACAACTGCGGTCCAGGGAGCGGTTGGCGAGAGAGAGGCGAGCAAACGCTGAAAGCGTGCCGCGGGGGGCCGCGGGGGACGGCCGACTACAGGCAACGACCGTGTCCGCGCAAAGCGGCGTCCACTCAGGGCAAACGCAAACCTCCCCTGCCTTGACATCACGCGAAAACTCCCGAGACTGCAGCACCGCTTTCCCACCTGAGGTGTTCCCTGCTCCTTTCGAGTTGCAGTTTTCTGTAGAGCAGCTCCTTCCATTTGCTGCAAAATATAGTGAAAGATCAAGAGTAATAATATTATTGGTTAGAAACAGTCTAGGTTGCAATTATTTTTTTAATTTTTCAACTACCGGTACGCGTTTCGCCTTATTTAGGCATCTTCAGGTTGATCTTAATTTGGTATTTCTTAGAACGAGCCATTAGACAGTGTAGCCAAAGGGCATCGTCGAATACATCAGACCAACATCGCCTTCGTTAAACTCAGTAAAAACTTTTCTAGATGGACGCGAGTGACTCCAAGACCTGCATAACGCGCTCCCGTTCACAGGAGCGAGTAACAGAATAAGATGGGTCTCAGGTAGTAAGCATAATGTACCACAGCGTCGTGTGCTAGTACTGACGCCTAATACTGGATTCTGTAATTTTTCATCGGGATCTCATCCTGCAAACTGATGAGGAATTCTGGGCTAATCTGGAGTGGCGTGGAGTTCATTTTCTTCATCGTGTGCAGAATGGTCGCAAAGAGAACTGCACCGATAGTGGGTCCTTCATTCTGGCTTTCAAGGGGGATACCCTCTCAGAGAAGGTCGAGGTTATATGCTAGAGATGTGATGTGAAGCCGTACATCTCTCCACCTATGCAGTGCTTTTGCTGCTTGCGTTTTGGGCATGTGTCTTCCCACTGTACGGCGGACCCTTTGTGTGGTCAATGGATTGCCAGGCTTACAAGATAGAAAAGTCCAAGAAGACAAGTCCCTGGATCACCTGTCTTACGCTGAGGCTGCTAAAAGTATGAGAGACTCCATCCAGCGTCAATATCTTCAACTTTTGCCTCTGTTACTTCCTTTCATCCTCCTCCCCCATCCTTACCCCAGTCCCATCCCAATCTCACCTCCCCCTGCCCCGCAGTTCCCAAAACCACCCATCAGAACGAAAAAGTGCTCCCTTTCTTCGGCACCGGCTGGTGACTGGGCCTCCTCCTGGAACCCCTCTCCCCCATGTCTCTCAGGCCAGAAGACTGTTCCCACCACTCGTCCACAAGGCACACCATCTGTGCGCCCCAAGGTCGCTCAATCTCTTTCAGTTCCTGATCTTGCAGAAGCCTGTACTCCCCCTATGCCCTGCCCTCCTCCACCACAGAAAGAGAAGAAGAAGAAAAATAAATTCCAAGACAAGGCGCCCCCAGTGCCCCCGAAGGTGCAATCTCCCCTCTCGCAACCTGAATCTAACATCTTATTTATGGATGTCAGTCCGTCCTTGTCAGTGACAACAACTGACCGAGTGACCTGACCTCCTTCTCGGCTTCTTCATGTCTACCTTGGACTCAAACCACACGATCATCCAGTAGAATTGCAACAGATACTATCGTCACCTACCAGAAATACTACGTCTTATCTCCCCTTATTCTCTGTTCTGTCTTGTTCTTCAAGAAACGCATTTCTATGATGACCATTCTCCAGCTTCTTGTGGTTATCGGACATTCTGTCAGAACTGTGCAGGCCCCAGGGTAGCATCTGGTGGGGTCTGCACTTTGGTTCGCTCTGATCTTAGTAATGACTGGATCCCCCTACGTGTCATCTTGGAAGCGATAGCAGTTCGAGTGCAAACGACTCTGGCAATCACCATTTGCAATATCTACCTCCCTCCAGGTAGGCCAGTTTCTTACATTGCACTGTCTACCGTAATCCAGCAGCTCCCACCCCCATTTCTGCTCCTTGGGGACTTCAACTAGCTCTGCAGATGACGAAGAAATCGAAGAAATGTATGATGAAATAAAATAAATTATTCAGATAGTGAAGGGAGACGAAAATTTAATAGTCATGGGTGACTGGATTTCGGTAGGAGGAAAAGGGAGAGAAGGAACCATAGTAGGTGAATATGGATTGGGGCTAAGAAATGAAAGAGGAAGCCGCCTGGTAGAATTTTGCACAGAGCACAACTTGATCATTGCTAACACTTGGCTCAAGAATCATAAAAGAAAGTTGCATACATGGAAGAAACCTGGAGATACTGGCAGGTTTCAGATGGATTATATAATGGTAAGACAGAGATTTAGGAACCAGGTTTTAAATTTTAAGACATTTCCAGGGGCAGATGTGGACTCTGACCACAATCTATTGGTTATGAACTGTAGATTGAAACTGAAGAAACTGCAAAAAGGTGGGAATTGGGACCTGGATAAACTGAAAGAACCAGAGCTTGTAGAGAGTCTCAGGGAGAGCGTAAGGGAACAAATCTCAGGAATGGGGGAAAGAAATACAGTAGAAGAAGAATGGGTAGCTTTGAGGGATGAAGTAGTGGAGGCAGCCGAGGATCAAGTTGGTAAAAAGACGAGGGCTAGTAGAAATCCTTGGATAACAGAAGAAATATTGAATTTAATTGATGAAAGGAGAAAATATAAAAATGCAGTAAATGAAGCAGGCAAAAAGGAATACAAACGTCTCAAAAATGAGATCGACAGGAAGTGCAAAATGGCTAAGCAGGGATGGCTAGAGGATAAATGTAAGGATGTAGAGGCTTATCTCACTAGGGGTAAGACTGCCTACAGGAAAATTAAAGAGACCTTTGGAGAGAAGAGAACCACTAGTATGAATATCAAGAGCTCATATGGAAACCCAGTTCTAAGCAAAGCAGGGAAAGCATAAAGGTGGAAGGAGTATATAGAGCGTCTATACAAGGGCGATGTACTTGAGGACAATATTATGGAAATGGAAGAGGATGTAGATGAAGATAAAATGGGAGATACGGTACTGCGTGAAGAGTTTGACAGAGCACTGAAAGACCTAAGTCGAAACAAGGCCCCGGGAGTAGACAACGTTCCAATAGAACTACTGACGGCCTTGGGAGAGCCATTCCTGACAAAACTCTACCATCTGGTGAGCAAGATGTATGAGACAGGCGAAATACCCTCAGACTTCAAGAAGAATATAATAATTCCAATTCAAGCGGGTGTTGACAGATGTGAAAATTACCGAACTATAAGTTTAATAAGTCACAGCTGCAAAATACTAACACGAATTCTTTACAGACGAATGGAAAAACTAGTAGAAGCCGACCTTGGGGAAGATCAGTTTGGATTCCGTGGAAATATTGGAACACTTGAGGCAATACTGGCCCTACGGCTTATCTTACAAGCTACATTAAGGAAAGGCAAACCTACGTTTCTAGCATTTGTAGACTTAGAGAAAGCTATTGTCAATGTTGACTGGAATACTCTCTTTCAAATTCTGAAGGTGGCAGGGGTAAAATATAGGGAGCGAAAGGCTATTTACAATTTCTATAGAAACCAAATGGCAGTTATAAGAGTTGAGGGGCATGAAAGGGAAGCAGTGGTTGGGAAGGGAGTGAGACGGGATTCCCGATGTTATTCAATCTGTATATTGAGCAAGCAGTGAAGGAAACAAAAAAAAATTCGGAGTAGGTATTAAAATCCTTGGAGAAGAAATAAAAGCTTTGAGGTTCTCCGATGACATTGTAATTCTGGCAGAGACAGCAAAGGACTTGGAAGAGCAGTTGAACGGAATGGATAGTGTCTTGAAAGGATGATATAAGATGAACATCAACAAAAGCAAAACGAGGATAACGGAATGTAGTCGAATTAAGTCGGTTGATGTTGAGGGTATTAGATTAGGAAATGAGACACTTAAACTAGTAAAGGAGTTTTGTTATGTGGGGAGCAAAATAACTGATGATGGTCGAAGTAGAGAGGATATAAAATGTAGACTGGCAATGGGAAGGAAAGCGTTTCTGAAGAAGAGAAATTTGTTAACATCGAGTATAGATTTAAGGGTCAGGAAGTCGTTTCTGAAAGTATTTGTATGGAGTGTAGCCGTGTATGGAAGTGAAACATGGACGATAAATAGTTTAGACAAGAAGAGAATAGAAGCTTTCGAAATGTGGTGCTACAGAAGAATGCTGAAGATTAGATGGGTAGATCACATAACTAATGAGGAGGTGTTGAATAGGATTTTGAAGAAGAGAAGCTTGTGGCACAACTTTACTAGAAGAAGGGATCGGTTGGTAGGACATGTTCTGAGGCATCAAGGGATCACCAATTTAGTATTGGAAGGCAGCGTGGAGGGTAAAAATCGTAGAGGGAGACCAAGAGATGAATACACTAAACAGATTCAGAAGGATGTAGGCTGCAGTAGGTACTGGGAGATGAAGAGGCTTACACAGGATAGAGTAGCATGGAGAGCTGCATCAAATCAGTCTCAGGACTGAAGACCACAACAACGGGGACCAGTGCCCACCATCCATTGTGGGGGAGTGTCACTTCAATGGGGTATCCTACTTGACCAACTTATCACAGACCTCGATTTGTGTCTATTCAAAAATGGTTCCCCTGCCCACTGCAGTGCCACTCATGGCACCTTCTCTGCTATTGATCTCACGATCGTTCTCGCTTCCCACGCCCGGGTTCCCGGGTTCGATTCCCGGCGGGGTCAGGGATTTTCTCTGCCTCGTGATGGCTGGGTGTTGTGTGATGTCCTTAGGTTAGTTAGGTTTAAGTAGTTCTAAGTTCTAGGGGACTGATGACCATAGATATTAAGTCCCATCAGAGCCATTTGAACCATTTGATCTCACGATCTCCTACTCTGCGCTTGTGACTTCCCTGCATTGGTCATCCCATGATGACATTTGTGACAGTGACCACTTTCCGGTGATTCTACCGTTCCCCTGCTGCCGCCAGGCAGACAGGCCCCCATGTTGGGGATTCCGCAGTGGCAGTTGGCCTTTATACATGTCTGATGTCCACTTTGACACACTCCTCTCGAGTTCCATCGATGTAGTAGTGAAAGACATCTCTGCCGCTCTTCTTCAAGCTGCTGCCACTGCTGTTCCCCTATCCACAGGTCCCCCTCGTCGTCGGCCAGTACCATGGTGGACCAAGGACGTCGCAGTTGCTGTCCAGGACTGCCGACGAGTGCTGCAGCGATTTAAGCGACACCCTTCACAGACCAACCTCCTCACTTTTAAGCATCTCCATGCTAAGGCGTGTTACCTTATTAAGCGGAGTAAAAAGGAATGCTCGGAGCTCTATGTTTCCTTCCATGGGACGTATGCCTCCTCATTGCAGGTTTGGTCAAAGCTCTGTAGCCTTCTGGGCCGCCAGCAACAGTCAACTGTCCAGGGTCTGAACCTGCAAGGTGCTCTGTGCATTGATCCATTGGTTCTTGCAGAACACCTCGCGACACCTTTTATTACAGCATCGTCATCCTCTTCCTAACCTACTTCCTTTCTCTGGCAGAAACACAGATCAAGTAGTGTGTTCACAGCAGAGCTTCTAGCGATTCACAGGGCCCTCCTTTTTGTTTCTCAGGCCTCCCTCCACAGTGTCTTAATTTGTTCAGACTCCATAAGCAGGTTGCAGGCTATCGATCGATGCTACTGCTGTCACCCTTTCGTCTCTGCTATCCATTACCTTCTCTCTGCCCTTGAGCGAGCCGCCTATTCAATAGTCTTTCTCTGGATTCCAAGTCATGTTGGCATCCCAGGGAATGAATTTGGTAACGGTTTGGCTAGAGAAGCAGATACTTACCCCCCATTTCCTTTCATGATTCTAGCTGCGGATCTACGTCAAATCTCTCTTTGCCAAATAGTGGAACGCCATCTGGAGCGCTACTGCTCATAGTAATAAACTCCGCACAAACAAGGACTCTACTGCAGTTTGGCGCTCTTTTTTCCGCTCCTCTCGGAAGGAGTCCACTGTTTTATACCGTTTATGCTTTGGTCATACGCCGCTCACCCATTGTTTCCTTTTACGTAACGACCTCCCCCCCCCCCCCCCAGCCAAGTGTGGTTGTGGGGTCAGACTGACAACATCTCACATACTACTCGAATGTACCCTTATTTCGGCCCTTCGTGTTAAGTATAGTCTTCCCGATTCCTTAAATTTATTATTAGCAGACGATCCACGGATGGTTGAACTGGTCCTCGGTTTTTGTGGGACAGATGATGTGGTGACAACGCCCGCTGAAAGCAGAAACTGTGGCAGAGGACACATGACAGCCCCTAGTGGCTTGCACCTATGTTGCATTTGATTTTAAATCTGACTATCTGACGCTGTCAGGTATGATCGCAGCTTTCGTATTTTTTGGTACGCTATACTGTAACATTTAGTTTTAATTTTGTCTGAAGAAGGTGTCCCCTGTGACACCGAAACCTAGGTCACAAATTAAATGTGTTCGCGACTGAGGGCTGTGTTTTTCAAAATTTTGTATTATACAACAGTCGCTGATTGACAGCCATGTTAAAAACCTTATACACAATCAGTAGTATAGTAAGTCACAATGTGCCAGACCACAACAGTAATGTATAAATACTCATCGGATGTGCTCTCGACATCACACATTGGAGAATGGTATTTGCCATACAGACACGGAAAACATAAATTGAAACTTCATGCAAATATATGTGGGTTTTTTTCCCTTCATATTGCCTCTCAAATATCAAATAAATTAAATATGACAAGTGATGAAAAAAAATAGAT